>NC_137603.1:37401472-38001472 GCF_963280865.1 Gymnoscopelus braueri | reverse complement strand
CACCACCTAACAGTAACACAGAAGACATCAAGGCCAGTCCTTCATCAGCTGGGAAACGGAAGACCAAACCATCTTCAGACATGGAACCCAATTCCAGCTCAGAGGACACTAAAGGCAGCAAGCGCATGCGGACTAATTCCAACAGTGGGGGTGTTGGGCCAGCAGGTGTCCCCATCTCTTCCATCAAGACTGAACCCCTTCCTCCTCCCCTCGACCGCAGCTGCCCCTCACCGGTGCTTATTGACTGCCCACACCCCAACTGTAACAAGAAGTACAAGCACATCAACGGTCTCAAGTATCATCAAGCCCGTGCTCACAATGATGACGACATAAAGTTGGAACTCGATGGGGACAGTGAATATGGAGAGGACTCGACTCTCCATCCCGAACCAGGGAGCTGCAATGGAGCATCTATCTCTCAGAAAGGATGCTTGTCTCCGGCCCGTTCGGTAACCCCAAAAGGCAGAGGCTTCGATGCTCAAAGTCCTTCTCCGTCCCCTGGCAAATTCGGCTCAAGGCAGAGTAAAAAGAAAACTGCTGATCCGGAACCTGAAACGGGTGGTACACCAATGGATGGATGTGAAGATGGACCCTGCCTCACCGACGAGGCCAGCAACGATGGCCTGGATGAAAAGAGAGGTTCAGACAAATCCAAAAAGGCCAGCAGTGGCACAAAGGCCGACAAAGTGGCACAGAAGAACATGAAGTCACCGCGACCTGTTGGCCCTGGTTCCACCCCGTGTCAGCAGCTCTATTCCTTTCCTCCTGGGAACACAAACACCTCTCCTGGGATGACGACCCCCATGATGCAAGGAGTCCCTAAAAGCCCCCAAATGAAAGGTAGCCAGGCCAAACCCCCCGCAATTGGAGACCCTGCTCCCAGCATCTCCAAAGACAAGAAGAAGAAAGACAAGAAGAAGAAAGAAACTGGGAAAGAGGCCGACAGCCCCAAACCTCCAGGAAAAGGAGGGAAACTGGAGGAAGGTAAAATTCCGTACTCTGAATCCTCTGACCCGGGGAGTAAAGGGGAAGGGCTCCTCAATGGCTCCTCGGATCCTCACCAGAGTCGCCTGGCCAGCATCAAGGCAGAGGCTGACAAGATCTACAGCTTCTCTGACAATGCGCCTAGTCCATCCATTGGCGTGGCCAGTCGGATCGATGGCAGCGGGATGCCACAGCCTCTCACGCCACTCCACGGGGCGACCCAAAATGGTGGCGACAATTCTTCAGTCAAAACGAACAGCCCAGCATACTCGGACATCTCAGACGCTGGTGAGGATGGCGAGGGGAGAGTCAGGTCAGAAGAACAGTCTGTCAGGGAAAATGTAAAGAAAAACCTTTTTCCCAACCAGAGTCAGACGCCTAGTAAAGAATCCCCATACTATGCAGGATATGAGAATTACTATTCTCCCAACTATGTTAGCCCCAGTCCCAGTGGACCCAACTCAGGCCCTCCGCTGGCTGAAGGTCAGGTTAAGATCAAAAGGGAGGAGGACCAAGACCAAGTGGACATAAAAGTCAAAGTTGAACCTCATGAAGACTGCAAAGTTGATAGCAGTACTTCTGCCCAGCATCATCAACAACAGCAGCAGCAACAACAGCAACAGCAGCAACAGCAGCAGCAACAGCAGCAACAACAGCAGCAGCAGCAACAACAGCAACAACAACAGCAACAACAGCAACAACAACAACAACAACAGCAACAACAACAGCAACAACAGCAGCAGCAACAACAACAACAACCCTCAGTCATCCAACAGCGCTCCAACATGTACATGCAACCTCTCTACTACAACCAGTATGCGTATGTGCCCCCTTACGCATACCATCCTGACCAGGCTTACCATAACCACTTGATGAACACCAACCCAGCTTACCGGCAACAGTACGAGGAGCGGCAGCGACAGGTGGCTGAGCAACACCGTGCTCTTGAAAAGAAGCCTGACATAGCCATGAAAGAACGAGAAGCATCCATAAAGGAAGAGTGGAAACAGAAAGGCCCTTTGCCGCCTAGCCTGTCAAAAGCCCCCAGCCAAGTGGATCTGAGCAAGATGTCTCAGCCACCCAGCAAATCCAGGGACTCGCCTTCTCCCGCCTCCTCCAAATCCATGGGAGGTATGAAGGGAGAGGACTCAAAGTCCCAGCAAGCTGAGGGGCTGAAGATGAAACTCAATGAAGGGGGCCACCACGGCAAGGAAGACTCCAAGCAAGGCCTGGAGTCGAGAGCACAGACGGGAGCACAGACGGGAGCACAGACGGGGATGGAACAAGCTATGTGGTACAGACAGGTAAATGCCATGCTTCAAAGAAAAGTTTGTGACAGTATGTTGTCAGGTTGGTGTTACTGGTGAATAATTTCTGATAGGGTGCTTACTGCTTACCTCAACCTTTTGGCTTTCGTTGTCTCCTTAAACAGTATCCTGAGAAACCCCAGTCAGAAGACGAACACCAGCAGCAGCAGCAGCCACGATGGAAAGATGAAAGGGACAGGGACAGAGAACGTGATCGGAAAGTAAAAGACGAGAGACTGAGGCCCAAGGACAATAGCGGTGGTCCCAAAGAGGAAGGTAAAGAGGGTCCTGATCCACGGATCTCCTCTGAGGACCACCGGGCCATGGGCAAAGACCCACGTTCTAATGCCCACATGCAGTTCTCATCACCACTAGCACAGCACCAGGGCTACATGCCCTATATGCATGGCTACCCGTATGGGCAAGGCTATGACCCCAGCCACCCTGGATACAGAGGAATGCCCTCAGTCATGATGCAGAACTACCCAGGTATGGCATTCGGTTACCTTTAAATGAAACTATGTGTTGCTAAACAAAACGGCTAAATATCAAAGAGATTCCTGATAAATAATATTGTTGCACCTCCAAAAGGCATGAGTTTCATATAATGCGCTGCAAATTAAAACAGTGAAGGAAAGCTCCTTATGTTAATCTTTAATATTTTCAGGTGCTTTTGGAAACCTTTTTTGTTGATGTACACACTTTACCTGAGTCGTGAAGAATCATTGTTGAAGGACCATACTGCTGTCTGTCAGTACATTTCTATTCACAGCCTTAGCCATACAATAACCAATTAATGCCTTCAATGGCCTTTTTAGATTTTGAGTCACTAAAATGTAAAACTGAACTGAACCTACCTGAAATTTTGGCTAAACCTCATTATGCAATTAAAAGATAGATCGATCTTTATTAATCCTGAATTCAGTTGTAAGTCATGGACATTTGATTTTTTTTTTGTAATTCAAAAGATTTCGAGCGCAATTTTTGGCTTTCAAATCAATCAGTGCCTTAAAACGCATTAAAAGGTGCAAAAAAGTTAACTATTTTGATTACCTGTCTCAAGTAAGTTTTACAGTTAGACTTTCATACTATTTCCTATGGCTTCCTTGAAAAAAGGAAAATGACAGTATGTTTTGGAAGATGGACTGTAATTGGCAAGAATACCATGAGTCGCAGTCACTGTAGTCAAACATGCCAGACCACCGGTATGGTCCTTTGAAGATTCCGTTGTGAACTTTTGGCCTTGTTTCAAAGAGTTAACCAACCGTTCATCATTTTATTAATAGCCATAATTTTGGCATCACATTTTGGTGAATTATGAATTTTAACAAACCAACTCTTCCCCATGCCTCAGGTTCCTACCTACCAGCAGGCTACCCATTCTCTCCATATGGAGGTAAAGTAGCTGGAAGTGAGGAGGGCAGCGGCAGCGATAAGTCCCGTGCCAGTCCCAATGTCACCAAATCTGCATCAGATTCCAAAGCCCTGGATATACTTCATCAGCATGCCAGCCAGTACAAGAGCAAGTCGCCTACGGTGGGCGACAAAACCTCCCATGATAGGGAGAGGGATAGAGAGAGGGAGCAGGACAGAGGGTGTGGAGGAGACCGAGATCGGGAAAGGGAGCGAGAGAGAGAAAGGGAGAGAGATGTTGACCGGCCGCGCTCCTCCCCCTCCCAGCGCATCATGCCCTCACACCATCACATGGGTTACCCCCTGCTCTCAGGGCAATATGACCTGTCATACGCCACAGGTTAGTCTCACCCTAACAGCACAACCCTGGTTAGGAAATGGATCGACTGTACCAAAGTGTTGCTTATACTGTTGATAATGATTAAATTGCAAATTGGAGATTAAATAATTGCCAGTAGCATAGCGGCTTTCAATCAAGAAATACAATTATTACTGTCTAGCTGATTATTCCTTTTTGTAGATGCATTTGGCCCAATGCTAGAAATTCACGATTTATATTGCACAAATCAGATGCCCATGTACAGAATATTATTTGCAACCAACCACAGGTCTCTCTTCATCAGCTATTGTTGCCAGTCAGCAAGCAGCAGCCCCCTCCCTCTACCCACCAGCACGGAGGTGAGAACGGTAAGACCCCCACAGTTGGAGAGACGAGCAAAAGACTGACACTGAGAGATAGCACAAGCCTGCTGAGAGAGATGTTTGCACAGGCTACGTCAGCAACACTGGCAAGAGAGGCAAATGTAGAAAGCAGCCATAATGCTACACACAATCAATCCTGCTATTACCTCCAGTAAAAGATATTTAGATGTTTAAATATGAGTGTTGGCAGGCGGAAGATATTGAATGTTAATATAAATCTTGTCCCCTTATGCCATGTTTATTTCATTTGAATTGAAGTGAATTCTTCTAGTTTTTCCTCTATGCTTGTTGATGTTGCAGTCTCAGAGACAGCGCCCTGTGAAATGGCTTAGCCAAACAAAGCTGTTACTGCACTACAGCAGTCTAACACAATATGCAGCACAGCACTTAGCCCCTCAGCCATCCATCCCTAAGCAGGTCTTTTGAGGACAAGTGGATCACAGTGTTGATAATAGAGACACAGTCAGTGTGAGCCAGCCAAGAGGCAGAGTAGACACTACTGAACTCTAGTGGCAGCCCTGTTACTTTGCCCCTGAAAATCTTGATATTTAATGCTTCTGCATTTTGACTACGAATGGCAAGTGGGAATATAGAGCTTATAGTATGATATACAGAGAAACATTTTGTCGTAATCACAATTGAATATACTATATATATATATATTTATGTATGTATATATATACATAGATACATACATACATACATATACAGAATATACCTACGTACATACATGCATATATACAGTATATACACACACACACACACACACACACACACACACACACACACACACACACACACACACACACACACACACACACACACTGTATTATATAATGTGTCTCTTGCATACCTGTAGTACTTGTCTTGGTCCCACAGATAATTCAGGCTCAAGAGTTAGCTGTTAGCTGGAATGACGGCGTGCTAATTTACTAGCGTGTCGGTAAAAACATTTAGTACAACAGGGTATGACACTGTAACAAAAATAAATTGTGTCTCCACAGCAGAGGCTGTGAGTAAACATAAGTGTATTGCTGCCTTCCAGATTTCATTTTGGAAATTGCAAATCCCATGGTACTGTACTGTTATATACAATCTGACCTAACCACAGATCGTTCTGTCCAGTTACGCACCACAGCAGGTTGTGCTGTGCCAGAGAAAAATACTTCTCTAATTTCTTGTTTACTAAAAGTGAGTGTGATGGTGGAACTTTGTCATGAAATCAACACAAATAAAACGTTTTGTTTACTTTCATATACCCTGTTGGACTAAATGTTTTAGAAACATGCTAGCAAAGTAGCGCCCTCATCATTCCAGCTAACTCCTGAGCCTGAATTTAGGCAGCTCCAACTAAGTACTACAGGTATGCGAGAGACAAATGATATGATGGTCTAAAATCACCCAACTTATCCTTTAAGATTGATAGGCGTTAAATACATATTTTTGACACCCATATTCTTTCCTTGTTGTCACAGGGAAACGTGACCAACACACCTCCACCCTGCAAAGATTCATGTGACTGGCTCACATGAGAAGACAAACTCCGGGGTGTTACCTATTAGACATCAGTTGAATGGTGTTTCTATGTTTTAGTTATTCTGCCCCAAGTCTGGTCTGGCAGATTGTTCCACCACCCCCTTGCAAATGACCCCAAATTCTCAAACCTTGGACTGTAAAATGACTGATACAACCCAGGTTCAAAGCCATTACTCTGCCAAAACATGCAGAGGGAACACCAAGCCGCTGATGATTTAGTCTTTGCACTGTCGACAAATGCAATGCAAAAAGAGACTGACGGACTGCCTGAACAGCTGTTTTTTTCTCCTGTTGTTTTGGGGGTTTCTTTGGACTGCATTGTTTTGTTTTGTTTTGTCTTGCGCAGAAAGAAAGTGGCACAGGATTTGTTTATGGGGGGGGTTGGGAGGCGGGGGCTGATGGGGAAAGGGGAGTCGAAACTAAATGACTGACAAAAAAGTGAATCATGTTGAAATGATTGAACTGTATGTCCTTGGCTAATTGTATGCCATGATACAACAGTATATCCTTAACTTGAGAAACGTCTTGGCTATATTTTATGAGGAGCTGGAATAAGGTGGTAGCTGCTTTCTTCAGAGACGCGAGAGCCTGAGAATGAAGTTTTCATTTACCATCATCGTTGACAATTCCCATCCTCAGCGAACCCTCTGTTCTTGTTTCAGGGATGATGTCATGTTTTGCGAAGGGACCGCGTACACCTCAATGGAGAATAAACACTATTCATGTTTTTGGTTTTCTTACATGTTTTTGTTTTCTTTCTTCATTACTTTTATTCAGTTCCATATCAATGTCAGCTTTCAATGTGTGTCCTACGTTGGTATCATTGCTACCTTCCCTTACACTGAAATGACCACATCTATCCTCACACTCACTCTAACATACGCTCACTTAGCCAGCTGTTACTATGGTCACTGACCTGCGATTGGCGAGGGATTATTACACAGCTGTGTCATTGGTTGATACCGAGATTTTGATTGATTCTAAATTAGTCTGTGACCGCTCAGCATCCGGCTGTTCGGCTACTGCTGTTACAGAATAAATATGAAACCCTCACATATCCAACAGATAGAGAACGGAAAGAGGAATGGTTGAAGCAAAGGCTGAATGGATAAACTAGGCAGTCGATCACTCATGACTGGTACTTTTTACAAAGATCCCGTCTCACCCAATCAGCCAAAAAAGCACTTTGTTGCCTGTCTTTTGTGGCCATTCACTGTGGTGGTTCAGTTCTGATCTAAGGTAGAGCTCTCTGATGGAATTAACAAAGTCTAGTCACCAAGTATAAAAGGGCCTCACAAGAATCCAGTGACTGTTTCATGGACATACAGTAAATGGCCTCTTCTTAACTTTAAATTCCCTTTCATTTCTATTCAACCTCAGGGGTTTTAAGTGAAACTGTATCGACATCCACATGCCATTAATATGGACTTTTATAAGGCCTCTGTTTATGCGTGTTGAAAAAGCACAACAAGTAAAAGTGATGAGCTCTATGTGCTCTACTGTGTGTATTGGTCACGAACGATGTTTCATTGGTAGGTGATTGTTGGTGTTATTCCAAGCTATGGGCTGTTTCCAGCAGAAGTCCTGATTATTTCTGTAATGCATGGAAATGAGAGTGTTATCACAAGTATGTGTTGTTCAAATGACATGCTCTTTCAAATTTCGATTGATTTGATTGTTTTGTTTTAAATTTCCACATCGTCATTTATTGGTTAAGTAAGTTCAAGAAGTTAGTAAATCACCAGTTAGTGTCAAGTGTAATTATCTCTGAGGTCGGCTTTTATGTCAGGTAGCTGTTTGCTTGAACATTACTCATGTTTAGTAACAAACTCTTACATTTGGGGTTCAAGAGCTAACATGTGAGTTGTCCGTTGCTTATCCACACAGATCTCAAGATGTGGTATGTCCCTATGACCGGTTTGCATTTTTTAAAAGAAAGGTGGCCTGACATGAAAAAAGCTGAATGTGATGGTCTTTTATTTGTAACTAATCTGTAAGGTAATCTAGGCAGCTGTGATGTTGTCATTAAAGTCAGTGGGTTTTAGTACCAGCAGACTGCATACATTTAGTTTTATCAGACAGTGGTTGTGACAAGTGCATTTGTTTTCTCTGAGAGTAGTAATGTTATCTCAGTAGTAAGCGCAACCCAGTGGAAATCATATGTACTAAAAAGTGTATGAAAAATCAGAAAAGTAATGTTTGCTATCAGATTATTAGAAAGTGCTTGGCTCTGTATTTTGCAGGACTGTGTTTGTTTCATGGTGAAGAATATATTTATTGGCCAGCAGTTGTCTCAATTGGTGCCTAGTTGAACATTCTCCTGTGAAAATGGAGAGACAATTGCTTGTTTGTCCTTCCTGACCCACCTGCTGTCACTCAAAACCCCAAAGTACCATTCACTCACTGGTACTTGAAAGGATGTTTACAATGTCTTCATTTCTTTCTATGTGAGAAATTCAGAACTCTTCCCCTTTTCCCCTTCGCTCCCCTCCCTTCAGGAGTTTGTGTAAAGTGTACATTACCATGGTTCTTTTTTATACAATACTCTGTAACTTGCCTTTGTAAATTTGGGCAGAAAAAAAATAAATCTTTTTATGAGACAATCTGTCATCTGAACTGTTCACTTGCTTCTGGTCTGTCAAATTAAGGAATGTCAAATCTCCCTAAACCCCCGCCCCCTCTCTTTCTGTTTCTTTCAGTGTACCTCCGAATAAAGCATATTCCTTTAATGATAATCTTAAAAGTATGATGCCTTGAACACAACTGAATGACTTGGGGATTTGTAAACTGCACTGTGGATTTTTTGCCACAGGAGGGCAGTATCCCCAAGGTGGTCAGCTTCAGTCTCAGCCATGTTAGTACCTGGTACCAGCCAAATGGAGTTGAATTACTACCAGCTTGGCTGTGAAGGCAATACACAAGCACATCATCTTGATGTGATGCTCTTCATGTGCTTAAATTGTCAGATTATATAAAGCTTTCTTCAAAGCATATCTTTAACCGCAATTATGATGTGGAACCCCCCCATATCGAAGCGATTTGAGCACCCTGCAATTTGTCAGCGTTTCACTGTACAATGTGTCACCAAACCTATGTTCTTTAAACTCTCTTTGACCTTTTCTGTTGACTGCTTTGATATTCACATCTGGCAGGCTGATTGCACATTTCCTTAATGCTTCTGAACTGAGATCCTCTGTATGCACTAATATACAGTAATGCAGCAGCAGAGGGTGATTATGCTGGGGATGATTTTGTTGAGTGTAAATGTGAAATCTGATTATCCTCTATGCTTTCAGCTCGAGAGAGGGGGGGAGGTTCCAGAGGGGTTGGCTAGAGGAGAAACGGATTCAAAGGGGGGGAGGAGGTGGAGGGATTTTGCCGAAGGCAGCAATGTGCTGAAACTACGGCTTTTCCAGAGGGCAGCTGGCTGGCATCAGGAGAGGACGTACTATATGGTGAAAAGATACCTTCAGACAGGCGCTTCTTTGCTCACTCCAGGATATCGACGGAGAAGAAAGGTTTACTTCTCTGTGTTCATGGGATGCACTATCTATGCAGGCAGCCCTGAGGCCCTGCCTGCCGACAAGGCCCCTGGCTGGGACAGATACTACCTGCTTCCCCATCACCATGGTAACTGTAGCCAGAGGATAGCAGCCAGCAGAGCGAGGTCAGTCAACAACACCAGTTTTGTGACACATTCAAACAAGTAACACTGGAAGGTAAAACTGCAGTGATGTACAGTAGTTCAGTACTTTCATGCCATTTACTGTACATACTTTAAACAAGATCACATTCAACTTGGCCGTGGCAAATCATGCAACTAAATGACTGTTCAACTTCGAGATTGATTGTGCTATCTGGTGATGCACATTCACATTTGCCATACAGTAAAATCCTAACTCTGGACTAAGATTATTCCTGTGTCATAGAGGCCTATCATTGTTACCATAATGCAGCCATAAGCATCAATAGACATACAGTGAGAACCACCTTCAACCACAGTCCAGGTCATGTCTTTGTGTCCCTGTCTTCTAACCTCCTTTGCACAAACACATCACCATAATTCCTGACAAGTGGCTCCACTCTTTGGTGAGAGAGAGGGAGCGGTTGTTTGAATCTTTAATGTTTATATCAGTATGCATTTAGCGTCTGGAGAGGTACTGTGTATTCATGGAATGAGCCATACCTGCCCTCCAAGTTGACTTAAGTCTCAACAGCTTTGGTCCCATGATTAATAGGCATAGGGCGAGGCTCTGTGTGGGAGGGAGAGAGACTCACCTAGTCTACACAGTGAGGTCCAAATATCCCATTACAGAGAATGTGTCACCTTAAGGATAGTCTGTAAAAGACAGGTCTCTACAGAAAACAGCATTATATAAGGATTGATTATATGCAGTACCACTTGTAACTTATTCATGCAATGCTGTCATCAATAATAGTATGAAGTATATCCTCCTAGGAACTGTAACCTATTGTTGGCTACAAACGCATTTCAGTATGATTAATACAAGGCTGCATATGTACTGTACCCAGTAAACACCTGTTGTAGAATAGATACGGAATGTAGCGTAGCTAATTTGTATGTGGTTTTAATACCTCTGCGAAGCCTAGAGCAAGGCATGTTGCCAAGTGTCAACACTGGGCTATACCTGAACAGAGGCGGGTTGATTTTACAGCTCAACCAACCTAGAATAGGTTCAGGCACAGTTGGTATACTCGCAAGCCAAGGCCTGTCTCTTATCCCATGTCTTATGACATTGTATATCATTATTGTCTACTTTTCTACGGGGAAGAAATGCTTTGTCAGTGTCAGATAGAAGTGGATTGCCAGTGCGAATTTACAGAACAATGTGAAGAAGCCCACAGGGCTTGAGCCCAGGGCTCAAGGCTTAGGAAGTTTTTCCCTGCAGTTTTCAGTTGTCAAAATGTTAGAAAGGGGAATGTTTTTAAGTCTCACAATAATATTTTCTTGCACGACTGGTTTCTAAAGTGGGATTAATTATGACTTTAGTTGGAGATGGTTTACAATCTATGAATTTATCAGGTTCATGGACTGGATTTTCTGACATCACTGTGTGTGTGTGTGTGTGTGTGTGTGTGTGTGTGTGTGTGTGTGTGTGTGTGTGTGTGTCAGTCTCTAATCTCCGGCACTGTTGGCTTGATCGCAGCGAAACAGTGCTCACACACTCCCTGGATGCCAGAGCAGAACCTCTTTCCCAAACCTTTCACATGGGCCTGTTATAGCGCCACCAGGAGGCCGATTTTTGCAAAACACATTTGTTGACAGTACTCCTACATATTTTGTCCAAACATTACGCAAATCGATACACAGTATTTTTTATAGTCTTTCAGATATTTCATATTCCATCCTGATTGGCTAAGATTGGCTTCCATTTTGTGTTCCGTTTTAAACAATCCCTCAAATCCTGAAATTTTGCACGCACATTCCGACTAGGCCGAGGAAGAAATGCCACTTGAATATTTTTTAAATCAGCCTCATGGTGGCGCTATAACAGGCCGATTCGTGTTTTTACCTAAAACTGCACCGATCTGTGTAAAACGTTGTATGTGCACTCCCTAGATGCCAAGGAAAAACCTTTTTCACATCTGCCTTTATAGCGCCACCAGGAGGCTGACTTATGTAAAACACATATTACTCCTTCAGATTTTATCAAAATTTCACTAACATCTGTACACATCTGTCCCCGTTTTCATATTCCATCCTGATTGGTGAATTCCGAACATTGCTGGCCCACAATAACCTACCTGATAATTAAGTCCTGACAAAAGGTAATGTTTAGGCATAAATTCTCTATACCAGGGGGGAGTTTTAGAGGTATACAGGTATTGCAATTTAGACATTTATATGGCATTTGCGAGCAAGTGCGAGCTCAGAATAATAAGTTGTCAGAGCCCTAAATGAGGACATGGTCAAAAAACTAAAACATAGGAACAAAAAAATACATGAAAATTACTCATCTTTCTTATGTACTATACATGCATGTATGCATACCTTCTTTTGCACATTTGACTTGACACTGCTGTTAAATATAGAAATATACAGGATATTTTATGCCTCTGCTTGTGCACCTTTTGACACTGCTGCTATAGGATACGCTGGATACGCTGTATCTACACACATTGTAGCCTATCTGCACATTTCTGACATTACCTGACACACATTTCTGACACTATTACCGTGCTGTTGTAGTATATTAATGTTTGCACAGTTGTACGGAACAAGGCCCACCAACATTTCACTGCTTGTACTAAAAGTAAGTGACAAATAAAACCCTTGATTCTTGAGTGTGTCACGCTAGCGGGAACACAGTTAAAAGTTTACCGTCCTACTGTACAGTATGTCGAACTATACAGTAAGCTTCTGTAATATAAAACACTAAATTGATCATAAAAGCACTATAACAAACTGTAAAATTGTGTCAGAGAATCTACCCAAATTGTATTGGCCTACTTTTGTTTTAGTACCTAGTCCTAGGCCCACCCTCAAGTGATATACACAGTAATCTTACGATGAAGACTCTTGTCTAGGCTGAGGTGCAGGTTCTAGCCTATACAGTAAGTGGCTAATACTTTTTGAAGATCTGAAGTTGGATTGAGTATCTCTCATTCCAATGTTATTTTCTGCTTTCATTGACTCTTGACAACTTGAATAAAACATACCCAGCTGGTAAAGTAGACCTATAGAGCAGGAGGTGCGTAGCCACACCCGGTTTAAATGAAATAGGCCTACTGTACATAATATCTCGCTAGCTTGCTAGGTACTGTAGGCTATACCTCCAGGATTTCAAAGAGTCCATTAGTTTGGTCATCACTAGGCCTACAGGCTTTGTAAGTGTCATGTGAAGTACTTTCAAACCACCGGGCATCAGGGAAGAAATGCTACAGTATATTGACTTTATTGGACATAGACCCAGGTACTACAGTCTGGTCTACAGATGCGGACCATGTCTAGTGTCTACTCAATCGGTGATTGTCTAAATTCAAAATACATTCTAATTTAGGATGTATTAACTATTCCGTGCCTTTCGGTATGCAACTTGAACTAGATATCGACCGATATGATTTTTTTTCAGGGCAAATACCCATACCGATTATTAGTGATCAAGGAGACCGATAACCAATATTAGGAACCGACATGCATTTTAAGTAAAAATTTACTGTCAAATGCAGCGTTATCATGTGAAAAATAAAGTGTAGGGAGCTCTCACTTGTTGTAGCATTTCTTATTAACTGAACGGAAATTATAAATAAAAATGACCCAAAACGTTTTTTTCCTGTAAAAAAATGATAAAAGAGAAATAGTTGCTGGAGACCGCTGACCTGGCGGTCCGTGCACCTCGGCTAATGCCTGCAATCCCGACGACCTTTGCTGCGTGTCATCCCCGTCTCTCTCTCCCCATTTCCTGTTTATCTTCGATATACTATAAATAAAGGCAGAAAAAAGGGTTTGCTGCGCCAGAGATGTGCATTCCTGTACATAAAAAAGGCAATATCGTCCGTTTTTGTCCGTCAAAGCAGATACCGATAATTATAAAAATATGAATATCTCAGCCGATAATCGATGGTGGCCGATTATCGGTCTACCCCTTACTTGAACCCATGGTTTGCAGAAACGTATAATGGTAACGTTTTCCCTCAGCGGTTAGACTGGGATCAAGTTGATTTGCAGGTTGCTGATTCGGTCTGTGTCTAGAGCGGATACGGAAATGGTGAGTGCATGCATGTGTGTGTGCAAAATACCAGATTTGGTAGGCGGGCTCTAGGCCCAATTAAACTCGTTAATTCAAAATGAAAACCAGGTACTGCGATAAGCCTGGTGGCGCAAGATTACTGGCGATTGGGTAGTTGTATTCACATTTGCATTTCTTGAAAAAAATATGAGGAAATAAGAGATTGTTGGGACAACAGCAGTATGATAGACCTTTAAAGGCAGTCCCAGAAGCTATAAGCTTAATAACAAGATTACAGTTAATTGGATTAGTTAATTGGATTGGAGAATGCCTTGTGACTGCTCAGAATGTGTTTCTCCTGATATGAAGAAGGAGGACGAGAACAGAGAAGAGAAAGTAGAGAGGTATGAAGGCTAATGATTAACATTCATGTAAAGGACAATTAGCCATTGAACTGTACATATTTAAGGAAAGGTCTGTAGTTACTAGTTACTATTGTGGCTATACATGCTGATTTCAAATACATCTTTCAAATACATTTGTAAAGGTGTTGTCATGACATTCTTATTGGAGCAACGTGTACACTGCAAAGCAGAAGTTGTTGTGTATCAAGATATTATTTGTTAACGGTGTGACCCATTGCACATCTCTGCTTGTTTTCATTTGAAACTTATCAATTTTGTGTTCCTGGGCTCAGACTTACAAACAATGCAAGTTCAGTGTCAGTTTGTGTTCAAATAAGGCTACAGAATAAAAGCAAAGTAATGGGATGTGAGTGGGTATATATTTCCAATTTACACACTGGTGTGTAGATTAAGTCTTGATTTGTTGTATTTTCAGATTTGATTTCTATTTTATTTTTATTTCTATTTTTTGTTATTGTACTAGGAAACATTCAGAGAGTATGGCTTAAGTGCAGGTGCATACTAATTCTCATTTGTGTGAAACATAGCCTACTGCTACCTATGCTCAAAAAAATAATTTCTCTAATGGTCTCATTTTGTATTGATTTGAGTACATTCAGCCAAGCCCTCTGTTTTATAAGGCTTCCACACTTAAATGTCACGTAAAATACTGTAATTGCAGATTTATCTGATTACTCTAAATAATTGTCATATCCTTAATAACATTGACAAGGACACAGTTGCTGCTGAAAATGTAAGAAAGGGGAATGTTGTTAAAGGTAGGGTAAGTGATTTGCTTTGGTTAAGATAAGTGTTAAATAGCTCTATATTCTGATAGTACTCATTGCTATAGAGTGTTTGTTCAGTATTAGGAGTCTCCTTGTCTCTCCAGCTCTTTATAAAACAGAAAATGCATTTTCGTTTCAGTTTCAGTTTCATTTCCAATTTTATCCAACCAGGACAGAGAACTCAATCAGGATACAGATTAAACAAGTGAAATTGGAAGTGATGACACTAAGAAATGAGCAGACAAAATTGGAACTGGAACACTATACAAATTAAGCTTAAAAATGGGTACTTTCTCCTGATTGGCTGAGATTTTGACACCTACCGAAAAATGTATTTTCTGTTTATTAAAGAGCTGGAGAGACAGGGAGACATCTGTTACTGAAAAAACACTCTATAGCAATGATTACTATCAGAATATAGTATTTTAACCTTTTAACAAAATACTTTTTGTTTTAACCAAAAAATATCACTTACCCTACTTTAACTATAAAGTCCCACAATAATATTTTCTTGCCCCACTGGTTTCTAAAGGTTTCTTTTGTTGGAGATGGTTTACAGGCTGTGAATTTATCCGTTTTGTACGCACAGGTTCATGGACTGCATGATTACTTTTTATATAAGATCATTTCAAGTCCGGTCAAAAGTTAATGTTTAGGCATAAATTCTCTATACCAAGGTGGAGTTTGAGCTGTATAGAGGTAGTGGTGAGCTAATTTACAATTTAGGCATACGCTCTTATCCAGAGTGACTTACAAGTGCGAGCTCAGAATAATCAGAGTAAGCATGAACTCTAGTTAATAAGCCAGGTAAATAATCACATAAATAGAGTGCAGAGAGAACAGTGTAGTCCCTCAAAGAAACTACGATACCAGGTAATCAAAGAACCAGCATCTTTCTACAACATGCTATCTAAATCACATTCTTAACATTTGCGGTCGAGAAAAAAAGCTAAGAAACCAAAAACATTAGAATAAGTTAGGTACAGTATGTCCGTCTAGTTGCTTTATCTTGGTCAATCGCTATAGCATCAAGCAAAAGAAAAGATGGCAAGGGACAGTGAAATGCTAGGGGGGGAGGTGGAGTCTAAAGAGGTGAGTCTTCAGATTACGGCGGAAAATTGGGAGTGAGTTTGCAGTTCTGGATGGAGAGTTTATTCCACAGTTTGGGAACCAGGAGGGAGAAGAGTCTAGGATGTGTGGAGCATTGTCCAGGGTGTTTTAGGGAAGGCTCATGCAGCATTTCTGTGTTAGCTGATTTAAGTGAGTGGGGGGGGTTGTAGGGTTGGATCAGGCCTTGAAGCTATGGAGGTGCCATGCCTTTGGTTGCCTAGTAGGCCAACATCAGTGTTTTGTACTCTGTGTAGGCAGCAACCGGGAGCCAATGAAAGGAGCCGAAAAGGGGGTGAAACAAATGAGAAATTTGGCTGGTTGAAGATCAGGTGTGCTGTGGCATTCTGGATAATTTAGAGGGGCTTAAGTGAGCATTCCGGGAGGCCAGCAAGGAGGGAGTTACAAGGGGGGTCTTTCCAAGAAACATGGTAGGTCCGACCAGTCAGGCAGGGGGAGAACCATTTGGTGCGGTCCGAGTGATGCCAAGGTCAGCAAGGGTATCCAGGAAAAGCTGGTGTTTCACTGTCTCAAAGGCTGCTGATAGGTCAAGATAGAATAATCAGGACTTCAGAGAGGGAGCCTGGGCAGCATGAAGTAGCCTGACACTCATTTTAGCCTGACACTTAGTTTCACTCCATTATTCAGTCTGAAAGCCCTCTCAGTGCAGCCGTTTTCTGAGATTGGGCATAGCCAAAGTGTGACTCTTTGGCATTTGGTTCATACTGGATCATCTCCATCCCCATGGGGCCGGTTAGATTTTCAACTGAGAAAACCGCGCCTTCGACAGCGTCACCCTGAATCTAATCGGCAGAATGTTTTTTAAATGACCGTGGCTATTCAGGGGCTGGAGCCAGGCTAAGCATGAAGTGCTTCTGTGACTGCAAGCAGTGCAGTTTGCACTGGGTTGGTTTGAATCCTGACTGGTTATCCAACAGGTTATTCTGTGAGAGATGGAGAGAAAGCTGGTTAGAAACAACACGTTGTTGTGTGTTGGAAAGAAAGGAAAAGCTTGACTGGCTGACTTGAAGGCAGTTGGAACGCAGCCTGAGGTTATGGATGTGTTGATGGTGGTGGCCTATGTGAGCAATAATTCTGTCACAATTCTGTCACAATCGTTAGCCACTTTCTGGTCGATAACTATAATATCGTGATATGCATGAACATTTTTCATAAAAATAGTTTACATCATCGTCAAACCTAACAAATGAGAGGTAATATTGCACATAATATTAAAGTATACAATTTAAAATATGAATGAATACAATATTACAAGTACAACTTTAATTCTGCATCTATCAACTTGGTAAGTACTGTATGCATTACTGGTGAGTTTTTTTCATAAATCAGTGCTATTGAACACCCTTTACGTCTGTGTGTTGGTAAAAAAATATTAAACCAATGAAAAGTATTAAAAAGTGCTTCTGACAAAACCAGCTAACTCCATTGAATCCTCAAACTGTCTGCTAAACCAGCTAACTCCACCAAAGGGGGTGGAGTTAGCTGGTTTTGCTAACTCAAGGCTGAGCAGGCTCCACACCCTTTTGACCTCCAACCTCATTGTGAGCTTAGAGGTCCATTCGGCTGTTCTTATCAATGATTGACAAAACCTCCTAACTTCACTTTTTGTTTTGTTTTTTATTTCCTGAAAAATGAACATTTTGGAGTTAGCTGGTTTCTGCCCGACAGCAGAGATATACTAATTCTGGCTTTTTGATAGCCATTATGGCAAAATCCATATCATGGCACTACTGCATAGCCTACTGATATTCATTTTAATACAGGTATACCACCCATCCGTATGTACAGTTAAAACACTTGAGCAACACCACCTCAGAGGCGGAGGTTCACTTCCCATCAGCAGTGCCTCCAACTTGGCTGGGCATTCCAACAAACACAGTTGGCAGTGTTCACAGTTGGGAAGTCGACAGGGGATAGTGTGAAACTCCACACGCGTTACGCTCACTCCTCGCTGTCAGGAGTAATGAAGTGACTACCGATTCCATGCGTATTGAAGGAGGCACTTGGTTTTCTACACCCTCCCAAGGTCAACAAGGAGGGTTGACAGCAACTGCAGTAAAGCCAGGGAAGTGGCACTGACTAAACTGGGAAGAACATAGAAAAATAAACAGCTGTTAAAAAGGGGGGGGGAAAGGAAAAGGTCATTTATATCAACATTTTATCCTTTTTCTCTAAGTATTGTTCTTTGGGACTTTGCAAAAGGGTTACACTGCCCATAGACACAGATTCAGAATCAGTGAGCACTTCTGAATACCATCAAATCACTAGGGAAAATCAAGGAATTTATTTTAAAAGGAAGAGTCGCCGACGTCATTTTCTCTATCCTGCAATTCCAGCTGGCAGATTCGTCGCACTGGGTGGCAGACTCACACCGGAAGTCTGTGAAATAACATTGGCGTCTATGAGAGCCGGCTGGACAGCTTATGAATAAACGACATTTCTGAACGATTGAGACCTTTATAAAATAATAGGCTCAGGAAAATAAAAGAAGACACACATTGCTTTCTGCTGTGTTGCTTTTCGATGTGTACACTGTATAATTTTATAGTCAAAGTATCGTGAGACTGTCCACCATTTCCTGTCTGGCAGCCAAATCTCGCGATACCTACGGAACAGAAAGGATACCTGACTGCTGTTTAGATGCATCAATAAAATAATGTGATTTGCACATCGAAAAGCAAGTGATTAGAAAACAACCTGTGATTTGTCTTCTTTTATATTCCTGAACCGATTATATGACAAAGGTCGCAAATTGTTCAGAAATAATGTTTTTTCATGAGCTGGTCCAGCCGGCTCCATCCACTGCAATGTAGTTCATCAAACTTCCGTTGCGAGGTTGCCATCCATGAGTGGCAAACCTAGAGGACGGACTGCACGACTCCTTCCTTGGGGGAAATACAGACAAACCCCATCTTGACCAATTACACAAGTCCCTCAGCTCTCTGCTCTCCTTTTTAATCACAGATCATCACTCAACTGTATGCACCTGCTAGAAACCTGCTGTTTGATCAGATTAGTGGCTCAGATGTGCTCCATCTTTCCAATTAGATGTAATATGTTGGAAACTTGCATGTGGAAACCTATTTCCATTTACACCTATAATTAAACTGAGCCAGTGGTACAGTTAGTAGCCTTGGGAACCAACGGATCATGAGCCATGGGGCCCATAGGTGGTAACTACCGTATACACAGTATACCCACTTTCTAAGAGGAGAATATGGCCAGGTGCTGGTGTTTGTTGAAAATGTTTATGAATGTTGAGAATGTTTCTCAATATACACAAAACCATAATAATAATAATAATAAACTTTATTTGTACAGCACCTTTCATGACATGAAATGCAGCTCAAAGTGCTTTACAGAGCAAGAATACAATTACAGTTACAACCAATTTAACAATAAAGCAAAAAAAAGAAAAGCAAAAGCTTAAAACAACAATAAAATAATATCAAAAGGCAGTGAATCAGGCAATACAGTGAAGACATGGGTAACAACACAGAGATTTAAAAATCAACCAAAAAATCAGCTAAAAGCAAGAGTGAAGAAGTAGGTCTTGAGCTGTGCTTTAAAGAGGCTGCCTGTCTTAGGTGTAATGGGAGTTTATTCCACGCTGTCGGTCCGTAGAAGCAGAATGCTGCTTCACCGTATTTTTATATGTCATTGTAGGCACCTCGAGCAGGTGAGCACTTGAAGACCTGAGGGGCCGGTTTGGAACATATCTCTCTAGGCAGTCATAGAGGTAGGAAGGTGCCAGACCATTTAGAGCTTTATAAACTAGTAAAATAATTTAAAAAAATCAATCCTAAAAACAACCGGGAGTCAGTGTAGTGAAGCTAGAACTGGAGTAGAGTTCATGCAGATGTTCACATAGTGTACAGTGCATAGTGTCAGCCATAGACTGGAGAGCTATAATCTTTTGTAGGCCTTCAATTGATGAGAAACGCAGACCTTATTTACACAAGCAACAACAAAAAAATATGACTTCTCTTTTCACATTTCTTTTAACTTTTCCTGTTTTATGTAAGAAAGCAGAACCAGACCGCTTATTTGTACCATATTAAAAAAACGAATTTTAATTACATTTAGCTATATTCATTGTTGAAGCTAGAGGAGGAGGGAAGTGTGTACACAGCAAAACAAGATTCTTACTGTGTATACATTAAGGCCCCGTGGGAGAGGAACAAGCTGTTGTCCCATGCTGTGTGTTTGTGTATTCAGGGCCAGGAACATGACGGAGCCACAGCAGGAACAGAGTGAAGAGGCAGGTCTGCTCTCAGCACAGGACCTCGAGTCCCCCAAGGACGACGACACACACGGCCATTTCAGGCAAGTCATATGCACACTCGACAAATAAAAGTGCACACACAGACACACACAAACTTACACTCGCACACTGCTACATTTCGTATGGGTCCCTCTTTTTCCTGATTTATACTAAATGTACTACTATTTATACTCCGTCAAACAATATGATTTACAAGCTAACAATGCAGCATGTTGTTGGCTTGTAGATCAGTTATTTTTGGCAAGTGATGCCGTCGTGTGGTGGAGTATAAATGAACCATTTTCAACCATGTTACATATACACTATAACCACAGTGGCCAATACATATGGGACACTGTGGTTACACTATAACCACAATTGGCCTTCATCCCGACCCCTGATGAAGGCCAACTGTGGCCAAAACATTGTACCATGTAATATTTTCTGTGTTTTAAAGTAAACTAAACACTTAGGAGCAATGCTGTTGTGTGAACTTTTATTCTTTTGAACTGTCACGTCGCTGGTGCTGGACACCAGCGACGAACTGGATGTGCGCAACCCACTGTTCTGAACTACTTACTTTACAGATAGATTTTAGATATTTTTGCTAAATGTTTGCCTATTACGACATGGGTTCATGTAGTTACTGTAAGTCGTTAAGCGTGCCTTTCTCTGTGTCTTTGTATTGTACATATTGTCATGACATAGAGAACCTTAGGAGGGTTATTTAAACAAAATTTCTTGTCAGCTTTTATTCCAGCTGTATTTGCTGGCAAACGATAGTCACACATTTGATTGATTGATTGAAATTTTTATTAGGCAAAAGAATGTAAAACAACACAGTTACATTTATAATGCTTTTGTCTAAAAGGTCCGGCCAAAAAAGTCCTTGCGGACTTGTTTCCGTTGGGGTCCTTGAGTTAATTTCATAGACATATATAGTAGCAACCAAACAGTTCAAAAATCAACATGAAAATACAGATAATACAGAAAAATGTACAAAAAAAGCATTAAAAAAATATATGTACAAAAAAAAGGGGGGGGGAAGCATGGAAAAATAAAAATTATATACAAAAAAAGCATGAGGAAATACAAAATATGTACAAAAAGAGGAGGGGGGGGGGTCGTCTGTCTACAGGGAAACTGGTACTAGCTCCTCTTTCGGCCTCCAGAAAGATGGGTTTTTAGGGCTGTTTTGAATGAGCACAGCGAACTGCATTTTTTGAGGGATGGGGTTAGACTATTCCATTCCTTGGTGGCTGTGCTATAGAATTACACACACAATGGGAGCAAACTATATGACATACTATATTTATGTTCCAATATATTCTTCCTTTTCTCCACTATACTGGATGGTATTTTATGGAATGGATGTTAATATCTTCAACAAGAGTTTGTACTTTTTTGTGTTGTGCATGTGTGGGTGTTATGTAAGAGGGAATTCCAGGCAGGGGCATTCTTTTCTGGGATGGGATTTAGCAGTGATCTGTTATGTACTGTACTGTAGGTTGTGTCAGTGAATGTGGAAGGTCTTAACTGCTTATTTATGTACCGGGCTTGAACATGTGATATATAGCACTTATTTAGAGGGGAATACATTTAACCCAAAGATATAAGAGTTTATAGTTCATAAGCATCCTACTTCAAAAGGTCATGCTCCCTCTGGTGTTATGCCCATGGGCTTCTCTCACTCTGGAGAAGTAGTTTGACAGGTACATGGGCACTGTTCCTCCAGACCCATTGCAAGTTGCTGTACTCTGTCTTCCACCTTGAGCCATCCCTGGCTAGCAAAGTGAGCTTGGGTTAGATGAGTCCTGGGTTGGATGTTGTGTAGCAGTCTTATGTAGGCTATTGTTATGTTAGCGCAGTTCTGCGCAACATATCCCACCAACATTTTGTTGCTTGTTGCTTAAGTAATGTAGGTAGCAAATAAATCCCTTCTTGATGTTTTATTCTTGACAATGTATTTTCTTCTTTCTTCACTCCTAAAAAATGTGCTTCTCTTCAGAAGGGTTCTCTTCAGCACAACTTGCTCTGACCGTCACAGCATCGCTATTCGCTAAGGAAATGTCTCTTCTACGAATTTATTTCTATCGTTTAACACAGAGTGCTGACACACCCAATCACATCTATATTCCCCGAAGCAATATTATAACTTCTAAATTTGGCAATACACCACCTTGAATAGCAGAAATGCTTCCAACTGCATGCTTACTTTTTTATTAAAAGACATACAATTTAACAAGGAAAGCCAACATGTGTTTTACATTATGCTTATAAATCAACAGGCTTCATAAAAAATAGGCCAAAAACGTTGCCTGTACTCAATATTATAATCTTGATTCCCTTATTCTTTGAGTATTTCGGGGCGTGGCCGAATCAGCCATTCCTTCGCAGGATGAAACAACACAGCTTTCAGCCTTTCACCATTGAAATTGCATTGCGGAACGTACACATTGTTACATTTTATTGGTTTATTTTGTCATTGCGCAACATATGGTGAACTTTTGTAGTGCAGGTAATTGCATCAACCACCAATCTTGTGAAAAATGAAAACGGGACTACCAAATATTCGAGACTTTCCACGATTCTGCCAATAATCATTTTCTTTGAGACCCACATCTGGGTTTTTGCCGGGTCAAACAGGGAATCACGTGACGTTGGTCCCCCTAATCGCTCATACTAGGACATGACGTATGTGTAGGCAGAAGAATCCCTCTCGTCTTTCGCCGTGGCCACCTTGAGACGAAACCCCTTTGACCTATCACCCAGTATCAGTGCTCTTCCTCTTTCTTCAACTAAATTATTGACTGAGTGTCCACTGCCTGTGGTAGGTGTTCACTTTCTAATTTAGGATTCCGTTTAGGATTCTGCTAGCTTGTAATTAGCTTCACTTCTCAGCTTCACAACCAATGACATTACACACCAGGAGCATTTCATTTCTCATAGGTACAGTACAAGCTAGCCATCATTAGTAAAGTGAGAGTAAGCAGGAACATGTTTTGCTGTTGTTTCTCTTTTTGTATAATGTATAATGGAAGTCAAAGGGGTCTGATCAGACTGAAATACAGTATTGGTCAAATTTTGAATCATATGTTATACGGTAGAAAACAGGCTGTCCACATGAAGATCGAGATCCACATTGGAGCCATAACGTTCCCATGTGGATCCAAGATCCACGTGATTTGATTTTTAAGAGATGCTTTATTTAGACACATAATGACAGAGCTGACTTACCCAGAATGAGGCAGTGCTGATTAAAAACTAGATGCCATACAGCAGGGAGATAAAAAGAGAGAGAAACTAGAAAAAGTGCTCCTCGGAGCACAGGTCTCCGCCAGGTCAGGTAGGTTATTGTGGGCCAGCAATGTTCGGAATTTGCCAATCAAGATGGAATATGAAAAATCGGACGGAACCATCACTTGACTATAGAGATAACGTGTACCGATTTGCATGATGTTTGGACAAAATATGTATGAGTAATATAAAAAAGAAAAGTGTTGCAAAAATCGGCCTCCTGGTGGTGCTATAATAGGGCACACGTTTCTCAACGTAGTGCAAATGTGCGTGCAACGTTTCACAGCAATTGGACGCTGCGTTCATGATTTGCGGCATTTTGTTCAAAACGGGCCACTCCTGCAAACTTTAGATGTCAATCTTAGCCAATCAGGATGGAATATGAAAATATTTATCACATGACTATAGAGATCATGTGTACTGATTTGCGTGAAATTTCGATAACATCTTTAGGCTTAATATAATTTTATTAAATAAAAGGCAAATGTGAAAAATGCAGGGCAAAGGTTTTTCCTTGGCCTCTAGAGAGTGTGCATACAAAGTTTTACGCAGATCGGTGCAGTTCTAGGTAAAAACACGAATCGGCCTGTTATAGCGCCACCAGAAATTTTCTTCCTCGGCCTAATGGGAATGTGCATGCACAATTTCAAGGAAATTGCATGCTGTGTTCATGATTTGAGGCATTTTGTTCAAAACGGAGTGCTCCTGCAAACTTTGGAAGCCAATTTTAGCCAATCAGTATGGAATATGAAAAATCTGAAAGACCTGTTTTGTTTAGTGACTATAGAGATACTATGTACACATCGGCCTCCTGGTGGCGCTATAACAGGCCCATGTGTTTGGGGGCATCCAGGGAGTGTGTGTGCACAGTTTCGCTGCGATCAAGCCAACGGTGCCGGAGATTAGCTGTACACAGACAGAATGACGGACACACACACACAGACGGACGGACGGACAGGGGGCAAAACATACTCTCTCGCCATGCCTTTTGGTGGCGGAGACAATAAAAACAGAGATCTGAAGACAACAGAGTTAGTCGCTGTGTTTTATTACAACTCCTCTGTCCACCTGAGAGTGTAGAGCCACATCTGGGGCCTATTTATAGACAACATCTAACAAACAAGCAGTATGTACAAGGACATTTTATTCCATGAACTCAAAATAAATGTGCTTTCTTTTTTTAACCTTGCTTTGCTAAGCTAGGCATGATGATGATGTTCAGAAATACAGTCTGTGCTTATTTTGAGGGGATGTGCTATCATTTAGTAGCTAACTATTAATACTAGATGCAAGAAAACACAATTTATTTGCTTATACAGTAAATGCTATCATTAAAGAGCAGCAATTACACATGCTGTGTGAATATAGCTTTTCTAAAATCTTTGCACTTGATGCTCTTAAGTGATAGCCATTAGTGTCATTGTGCTGAACTAGTACTATACTGTCACAGCTGTGCTGCTCAGCTGTAAACAACAGACATCTTTCTCACATGAACCCAGCAAGACATCACAGCATCTGTCACCCCTCAACTCTGACTCTTCACCCTGGTTTTGCTCAAGCTGAATTGCTTAAGAAGCAATTTAGCCTTGTAAACTCAAACTCTATGTCTTGCTCTGTCTTTCCCTCTGTCATTCCGTCTCTCTCTCTCTCTCTCTCTCTCTCTCTCTCTCTCTCTCTCTCTCTCTCTCTCTCACATACATACACACACACATCTACACACTCTCTTACCTTGTCTGCATTTTTGTTATAGACAGGTACACTCACCTGTTGCCTTTTTATAGTGCTTACACCTGTGAATTTATATGTAACCCCCTATAAGTGTGCGTACACCTGATGGCTATTTGATCAATTGGTTGTAATATTTTGGAGCGTGAGAGTGCTTTGAAATGGCTTCATGTTGGATTTCTGATTGGTGTGTCTGCAAAACACAGTGTGTAGTGTTTTGCAAAAAGTGTGAGAATGTGCTTATAGTGGCGCAGATGTGGGCTGAGGTTTTGCTCCTTGAGTGTTAAGCTTCACTAACTGTGAGTTACCTTAAATGTTAGTGTTTAAAGTATTGAAAGAAACTGTACGTTCAATTCATAATTTTCATGGACTTCAAAGTCATTGTTTTATTTGATGGCCTTGCTGCCGTGGCATTTGGCCTTTGTGCCTTCAAAAAATAGATAACACCAAAGGCCAAGGGAAGTTGCCCCTAAAATGAAGAAATTCCAGGCCTGGGTATCAGAACTAAATTAACAGTCAGCATTTTGTTGTGTACACACAGTGGCGGAGCGTCCGGGGAGGCCAGGGAGGCGGCCGCCTCCGGGCCCGCGACCCAGGAGGGCCCGGGCCGTCAGATAATAAATCGGTAAAATCAGGCAAAAATAAGAATTAAACAACATAACCCTAACCTAACCCTAACCTAACCCTAAAACCGAAATAAAGTGAAAAAAAGCCCCCCAAAAAGTTTTAAATTTATTTTTCATCGACGTGTACTTACAGTACTGCTGTGTCTTCACAAGATATAGAACATCATATTGACAATAATTCTTAGCATGCCTTCACTTTAATCACAGGTTTCACCTGATTGATGACCTGACCTATGAAGATGTGAAAAAATGCTACAGAGGCACGGTAAGTCCCTCCATGGTTTGTAATCATCACTCTGTTGAGTGTTGAGACTTGAGAGTGATGATTTCAAACAAAACTAAACTAATTGTATGTAGAATTGACAACATGTGTCAGAACATATTAATATTCATTATATTCTGTTTGAAAATGCTAGTAAACACCACTGCTGTTCTACAGCCAGGAACAAATGTTCTGCCATTACGAATTATGAAGATCCTCTCATTAAAACTGGGAGTACTGTATCTCTCGACTATTGGACAAGGGTATTAAGCTGACGAAGAAGAGTGAGTTGAGAAGAGAAGAGACTAATCCCCTATCAAACTAAATTATTCTCACAAGTAAGAAACTGAAGGGTCTGGTGTGATCCTGGTCCACATCCTACAGATGAAGGTCTCAGCCTCAAAATGTGCCACACATCATCAACTACAGTCTATTTGCAGACTATTTGCCCTGGCTATAAAGACCTGATATCACAATGCACCTCCTTAAATGCTATGTGGACAATTGCACAATCATCTCAAGAGATTAACCATTTACTCAGAGAGCCTCGCCTCTCTCTCTCCCAGCTCCATCAGGCCTTTTGGATCACTGTAACCTAATGTAGCCTGGCGTTATGACCATACAGCGTTCCTGTGGATTGATGCTGTGTGAGAGCCATTAGCAGAAGAATAATGTTTGGAGACATGTTGAAAGGATCTTTAAGACACTTGGCAGTGAACTGTGAAGAAGACACGACTGGAATCATGAGTGAAATTCAGCTGTCAGAGATTAGGCTTGGGCAGTATTTTTTCACACATCGTACCTTCCTGACATTTCACCGGGTATATGGTATATGACGGTATTTGTATATTTAAAAAATGTATATATTAATAATAATAACTAGAATAATGTGCTCCTCAGAGCACAGGTCTCCACCAGGCTAGATAGTAGAAGTCAATCTTCACCAATCAGGATGAAATCTGAAAAATCGGACAGGTCCGTCTTCATGACAAGACTATTATGTGTACCAATTTGCGTGATGTTTGGACAAAATCTGTAGGAGTAATAGCGAAAAATGTAATTTGCAAAAATCTGCCTCCAGGTAGCGCTATAACAGGCCATTGTGAAGTTCCACGGCAATCGGACGCTCTGTTCATGATTTGAGACATTTAGTTCAAAACGGACCACTCCTGCAAACTTTGGAAGTTGTTTTTCTTTTGTTGTTTTCTCCTCCCCCCATGTAAAGCAAATTTGGGTACTTAGAAAAGCGCTGTATAAATTTGAGATATTATTATTTATTTTATTATTATTATTATGGACCCCCTTGAAAACGAGATGGTTCATCTCAAGGGGTTATTCCCAATTATGTGTACCGATTTGCGTGATGTTTGGAGTGGACTAAATCTGTAGGAGTAATATCAAAACATGTGTTTTGTAAAGATTGGCCTCCTGGTGGCACTATAACAGGCTGATGTGAAACATTTGGGCCAGAGGTTCTGCTCTGGCTTCTAGGGAGTGTGTGTGTGCACAGTTTCACGTTGATCTGTGCCGGAGATTAGCTGTACATAGTCGGATGGACGCGCACACGGACGGGCACACACACAAACGGACAGACAGGGGCGAAAACATAGTCTCGGCCACGCCTTCGGCCTGGCGGAGGCAATAATAATAATAATATTACTTAAAAGCTGAACTTAGAATATAGCATGTATGACATTGTCTAGCATACAATTCTGTCTGTCTTGATTGCAATTAAAGTCTAGCTGGCTTTAAATAGGCTACTTATGGTCCATAAAATAATGAATAGATAGGAAATAAGTGCCCTTCTTCCATATATTCAGCATACCTTACTCGAGGCCCTGATGGCACTTGTTGTCACAGCGGATCCCAACGTATCAGTGGACTGAACAGAGATGATGTGTGGGTGTGGGTGGTGCCGGCAGACTGGCACTTGAATAAAATCATGTGGCTAATAAACTGCATTTATAGTTGGAAAAAGTCATCTCAACATTAAGTTATATGTGACAATATCATTTCATGCATATTTGACAGTAATGAAAATCTTCTACATTTCTAAATCCCTGGTATACCGTAATACCATGATACTGCCCAAGCCTACAGACATGGGATGATAGCATGGAAGAGACATCCCATGTACAAGGAGAATGTCAGATACTTGGACAGATAAGTAAGAGGGAGTAGTATAGGTGTAATAGACATGTGGAGGCTTTAGACTAGAGCATTGTGGATCCATGTGTGAAAGAGTCTGTAACTGAAGTGCATTTGTCAGCCTAGTAATGAGGAGGGCACGTGTGAGAGAGCGAGAGAGAGAGAGAGCAGGAGGCAGGAAGGTGTCAGTTGAATACGATATAGCTTGGGTAGCATCTGTGCATGTGAGAGAGTGACAGAGAGGAGTGTGTGGTTGAACCTTTTAGTCACTCCAAGAAATAGGTTAATGGCATTGGCTGTAAACTGATGTGCTGAGTAGCTACGTAGTTGTGTGTGTGTGGGTAGGCTAGATGTAGGTGCTCGGAGGCAGTCCTCCGTCTCAAAAGCGTATCCTCCAGCACTGACCGGCCTGAGGGGGAACAGTGTGTGTCTTGCAGCGGAGTGCTCCAGGCCTTGGATGTGCGTGAGTGTGTGTGTGTATACGGTGCCAACATGCTGAGCCTGGTGCAGAGTTCCCGTCCTCTGAAGGAGAGGGTGGTGTCTGCGGCATTCGGAGCAGCAGGTGGTGGAGGCACTGTGCAGGCGGCCCCAGCCAAGGAGCTGCTCATGACTCTGCCCTGTCCCTCTGCACAGACTGTCAGCAAATACAACTCCCAATACCACAAACTCTTCCAGTGCGTGCCCAAGGACGAGATTCTCATGAAAGGTACTTTTTCTTTGTCCTTTCCCTTCTCGTGAAAACTGCCTGTAGATGTGATTACTTCTTTTATTTTTGCTTCTTTTATTTACCTGGTCTGTTCACTTGTAGTCAAGTGTGTCTTTTTTCTGCTGCCAGAGATGATTTGATTTTAGAGAAGATGCCAAGATGATTTGATATCACTTTTTTATTCTCTGCATTTTTGCATGCTAGTTACTATTGTAACAAATACATAGTGTTTTTGTTGTTTAGATTAACTTTTTTATTGATTTAGAACAATTTTCCTAAATGTTGTATGTCCATAGGTCTAGCAGCTTTGGTTCCTCGTTCTGATGTTTTACAATTATTTGAATTCAGTAACAGTAAAACAGTCAGATCCCACTCCCTCCCGCAGTTGATGGGACTTCCTTCCCATTCCAAAGTCAGTATTTCTATTAGTGGTGAGCTAACACTGCTAGTGATTTCTTTTTTTGCCTCTTTACCTAATTCAGAGCTGTATCACCTGAGGATCCCACTGTAATTAGACTGTAATCGTAGGTTTCTTTTCTCCTCAGTGTATTCCTGTGCTCTTCTCAGAGACATACTTCTACAAGGCAGGCTCTATATTTCCAGAAACTGGCTGTGTTTCTATGCCAACATATTTGGCAGGGACATCAAGGTAAGGTTCATAGACTCTGATTGACACACTGCACGCTGCTGGCAGACCCACACAAGTTGACAAGCGAATTGACAGTTGACTGACAGTCATTTAGACAGCCTTAGGGCCAGGCTTTCAAGGCCAGCTGTTTCCATATCTTCCCACAGCAAGTCATACTTTGAAC
The DNA here is from genome assembly GCF_963280865.1 of Gymnoscopelus braueri. Lineage (NCBI taxonomy): Eukaryota > Metazoa > Chordata > Actinopteri > Myctophiformes > Myctophidae > Gymnoscopelus > Gymnoscopelus braueri. The sequence continues at coordinate 37,971,679 of NC_137603.1, read as the reverse complement.
ACATCAAGGAATCATGTACCATGAACAGATGGCTTGACCTTTTCTTCTTTATTAGATTTTTTGGATGCACTATTCCTTTATCTCTTGAGCATCCCCTGCAATAAGCTGTTGAGAGAGTGAATTCCTAGCATTCTCATTGAAATGAGACACCTTTGTTTTCTATTCTGTACTCATTTTGTTTCAGGGCTCTCCCTCGATTAGCTAATGTCTCTCCTTCCACTAGTGTAACCTAGCCCTGCCACTTAAGCTTTCATCTCAACTTCAACTTCAACTTAAAAAGTGAAATTCTTTGTCATACAAGCTCCCATCATTTGCCGTTTTCAAGAAAGAGGAAAGAATAGAGACAGATAGAAAATGAGGAAAACATGTCAGAAGTGTTATATATTCCTAGTATGAGTAGAGTGAATATGGGTGCATGATTAACCCATTAAAACCGGTAAAGCGTCTTTGTCATTTTAGATTTTTGCATAGCAGATATGTAAGCTCACAGCTGCGAGCTTGTACATCTGCTATTTTTGAAGGGTTAAAGAAAAAAATGGCAAGGGGGTGAGGCAGTTAAAATAGCAGCAGATAGTAACAGATATAGTAACTGATATATACATAAGGTGCATAGTTGAAATAACAATAGTAATACACAGCAACAGATATAAAAACGTGGGAATATAGTCTCATGCATGATGTGACATCATTTAGCAGCAAATATCAGACATGCCAGTGTACATATACAGTAAGAGGCACTTCCAGTGTAGCAGAGCGTCCCTGCAGTCTTATAGACACAGAAAAGGTCATCCTGTGTGGTGGCCTGTTGCTCAACCCTGGTTTTGTGCTGTAGACTGTCTACTTATGTGTGTGCTTTATGTGACTAAAACACTATTTAATTTCCTTTTTTTCTACACACTATTCTTCTTCACCCACAATTGAGAATGTAGTGTTTCCTTCCTTTTCCTTTTACTTTCCATGCGGTAGGTTGCTATCCCTGTGATCTCGGCGAGGCTGGTGAAGAAGCACAAAACAGCAGGCCTGGTGCCCAACGGCTTAGCTATCACCACAGATGCTGGCCAGAAGGTAAGACTCTAACATTATCATTTAGCCATTATGGGGCATGCAGGTGGTGCAGGGGTAATGGCACCGTGGAGGAATGGAACCCTAGTCTAGATGGGGATGGGTGAGAAAGCAACTCTTGGCCAGGCGCTCCATCAAACACTATTGGCAGTGTTCACATGTGGGAAGCCAGCGAAGGAGTGTGTTCTTTGTCGGTACACTAGCGACTCCTACAGGTTGGTCAGGGCGCCTGTTCAGCAGGAAGCCTTGTTTACCTTCTCACCACATTTGCTGGCTTCATGGCCCTGTGTTTGCTGTCATTGTCTCCGCCAGGCCGAAAGGCATGGCGAGAGAGTATGTTTTGCCCCCTGTCCGTCCGTGTGTGTGTGTGTGTGTGTGTCCGTGTGTGTGTCCGTCCTGTCTGTGTGTTAGCAGCTAATCTCCGGCACCGTTGGCCCGGTCGCTGCAAAACTGTGCACACACACTCCCTGGATGCCAATTCAGAACCTCTGCCCCACATTTTTCACATGGGTTCTAGCGCCACCTGAAGGCCGATGTGTGCAAAACAATTACTCCCATTACTCCTACAGCTTTTAATTAAACGTGATGCAAATCGGTACACAGTATCTCTATAGTCATGTGATCAACCCGGATCTGTTCAATTTCCCATATTCAATCCTCATTGGCTAAGGTTGGCTTCCAAAGTTTGCAGGATTGCTTAGTTTTGAACAAACTGCCTCAAATCATGAACGCAGCTTGCCATTTCCATAAGATTGCACACGCACATTCCCACTAGGCCGAGGAAGAAATGCCACTTAAAACGTTTCAAATCAGCCTCATGGTGGCGCTATAACAGGCCAATTTGCATTTTTAACTATAACTGCACCGATCTGCGTGAAACTTTGCACGCATACTCCCTAGAGGCCAAGGAAAAACATTTGCACTGCATTTTTCACATCTGCTTTTTACAGCGCCACCAGGAGGCCGACTTATGTCAATAACATTTTTGGATATTAATCCTTCAGATTTTATCCAAACATCACGCAAATCGGTACACAGTATCTCTATAGTCATGTGATCAAGACGCATCTGTCCGATATTTCATATTCCATCCTGATTGGCTAAGGTTGGCTTCCAAAATTTGCTGGATTGGTCAGTTTTGAACAAAATGTCTCAAATCATGAACGCAGCTTGCGATTTCCGTGAAAATTTGCACGCACATTCCCACTAGGCCGCGGAAGAAATGCCACCCTTTTCAAATTGCCCTGTTATAGTGCCACCAGCAGGTCTACTTTAGCAAAACACATTTTTGCAACAAAATGCCTCAAATCATGAATGCACGCACATTCCCACTAGGCCGTGGAAGAAATGCCACCCTTTTCACATTGGCCTATTATAGCGCCACCAGGAGGCCACAATAACCTACCTGACCTGGCGGAGACCTGTGCTCCGAGGAGCACTTTTTCTAGTTTTCTTTCCTCCAGCTTCAGCCATCTTCTCAGTTAATGTTTTCATTCTGTTGCTACAAAATTACTCAGACTGACATGTCCAGCATCTTTCTGCTTCTTTGCATGTATTCCTATTGTTCCTGACTCCTGAGGCAGGTATAGAGACACAAAACAGAAAAACTCTTTCATGAAAAAGTGATTTTAGATTTTAGTCAAAATCTTGCCCAAGGAACACACATATTAGTGATTTTGGGTCAACTATAGATGAAGGATTCAGGTAATGGAAACAACTTATTCTTGATACTCACAATTTCCAGAGGCCTGGCCTTTATTCCTGCACAGAGTCTAGGATGCTATATGTTTTGTGATGAAAATTATAGAAAACCATTTATGTTGGGTCTTTGAATAACTGTTTTCCATCTCTTCCTCCTCAGTATGTATTTGTGTCACTGCTATCAAGAGATAGTGTGTATGATGTACTTCGTAGGATCTGCACTCATCTGCAGGTCAGAAGACATACAGTACTCACACACACACACACACACACACACACACACACACACACACACACACACACACACACACACACACACACACACGTATGTGTACGCGCACACACATGCTCAGAAACAAATAGGCCTATTTATTTTCAGCAGGGACAATATAAATGAATGAACATCACTATTCTGTAATGATAAATGTACCAGATTTAGGCAAAATAGGCAACATTTACTCTGTTGACTCAGGTTTATGATAAAGACAACAATTCAATACACATAACATTAAAAGCACATACAGTAACCCCCCTCCACACACACGCACGCACGCACGCATGCTCTCTCTCTCTCTCTCTCTCTCTCTCTCTCTCTCTCTCTCTCTCTCTCTCTCTCTGTAGTATGTAAAGGGTTAACTTTATGTATCCTACAGGTCAATGGGAAGAGCCTCAGCTTGAAACAGTTCAGGGAGGAAGTGGAACCCACCATATCTCTGGTCAGTGATAATGGACAGTTGGTACACTGTTATTTATTTTATTAAAAAGAAGGGGGAAAATCCTCCTGTAAAAAATGCCTTTTTAACACTTTACCTTGTTAGTGTGGTTGCCCGAAAGGGCAACACACTATTGTACTTGGGTGACTTTCTTTATTCTACCTTTCTAGAGCACTAGAAAGGAAACTGGGGGGGAGGTTCATAGTCCAGTGGCCTTTGTAATTCTTTTTACACCATTCGGCCTCATGGTGGCACTATAACAGCCCACTTAGTGCTTGGGCGACACTCTTTTTCTACCTAGAGAAACCCAAACTTTGGCACGCTACTCCTCCCCCAGTTTTGGTGGCACACAATCAAGCCATACTGTATGTCAAACCGGCTTCATCGGGAATCATGTGCTTCCATTTTGCTAAGCGATATGTTGTATAGTTTAATTTATATTAGTAAATACATTTTTCCCATCGACTTGAATGGGAAAATGTGAAAACTCACATTCAAGTATTTTTCTCTCTGAAACTGTAAGGGCTGCAGTTACAACACTTAAAGGGAAGGTTCATAGTCCAGTGGCCTACATACAAATTTCACCAGTCAGCCTCATGGTGGTGCTATAACAGCCCACTTTACGTTTCGGCCTATAACTCTTGAACCGTAGGTCATAGAATAAAAATCACACCCAGTGTGAAGTGGGCGGTGTGGTCATCACAGTGGTCATCATAGTGATGGAAGCTCACTTCCAAAAAAACTGATTTTTGGAAGTGCATAATCCTATTTATAGGTTATTAATGTCATCATGTGTCTCGCTAGCCAATCACAGTGCTGAATAGAGTCAGCCAATAGAGTCAGCCAATCACAGTACAGGACAGTGGGCCAATCACAGTGCAGGAAACTAATACTAATGAGGTGTCCCAACCCCACTTATAGGGGCGGCTACACCGCCCAAAAATGTCCCTTTCCCGGGATTCCTTGGGTCATGGCGCACCTCCCCATGTAGGCCACACCCATTTGCATCTGTATAGATTTTCCGCCATTTTGAATTTTCTTCAAAACACACTTTTTGCTCCTCCTCCTACAGATTTTGTCCTAATCTCACAATAATTGGTACAAATGATCTATGTGATGATGATGAACATATATATAAGCGGAATTATTCAAAAGTCATGAACTTTGGGGTCCAATCGGCAATCGACCCCAAATTTGAATCACATGTCGAGGGTCGTGTACTCAACGAATCGCCAAAAGCATTTCCACTTTGACATATAGGGGGTGCCACAAATGCGCAAAATGTAACCATTTCATGCAAAAACATGATTTTTTGGGGGGATCAATCGTCTCTAAATGAAATACAAGTGATCTCAGGAGTGATGTGACAATGTAATTGGCTTCCAAAATTTGTGGGAGAAGCTTATTTCTTAAAAACAAAACGCCATATATCACAAACGCAGGATCCGTTCAGGACCAAATTTGATCGATCAAATCCCACGTTGCATGGCCTCCAACGCTATTCCTCCCAGTGTATTGCCCTATAGGCCTCTGTCAACACTCAATCATAATTACCACTGACCTTCAAAAGCCATACCTTCTTAAGAGAGAGAGAGAGAGAAAGCAGATGGATCAATAGATCATTTTGGCTGTGGTATCCCTTCTCAGGGAGTAATCCTGTGAGCTGTCATAGATGTTATCAAGGAGCTCTGTGGAGTCACCTGTGTGTGTGTGTGTGTGTGTGTGTGTGTGTGTGTGTGTGTGTGTGTGTGTGTGTGTGTGTGTGTGTGTGTGTGTGTGTGTGTGTGTGTGTGTGTGTGTGTGTGTGTGTGTGTGTGTGTGTGTGTGTGTGTGTGTGTGTGAAAATAGCTGATCTACAGCAGCTTATAGATCTGCTATTTTCACTACTATTTTCACTACGAAAAAACGTTTGAATTTGTGAAAAATTATGATTTATTTTGGGGACGTTTTTGAAAAAATTATAATTAAAAGCAAAATGTAGGAAACGAAACAAAAATTAAAGGGTTATTTACTCGCGACGCACAATTTGGTCTGCAACCCACATGTGGGTCCCGAGTGACGCACTGTTTGGGAAACAGTGCTCTATACAGTACAGGACACTGTTATGTCATTTGTATTATTCTTTGAGACACACATACGGGTATTTCGGGGCGTGGCCGAATCCACTATTCCTTCAGCTTTCACCATTGGAATTGCATTACGGAACGCACACATTGTTACATGTATTGGGTTTATTTCGTCATAGCGCAACATATGGTGAAGTATTGTAGTGCAGGTAAGTGAAACAACCACCGATCTTGTGAAAAATGAAAACGGGGCCGCCAAATATTCTAAACTTTCCGCTTTTCCGATTCTGCCAATAATCATATTCTTTGAGACACACATCCGACACACATTTAAGTGTGATAACCTACTCTCGTAATCTCTTGAATATAGCTCACGATTCACGAATACTGAACCAATGCCATCAAGTATTATATTATTTTACGGCCTATAGTACAAATCTTTTCACGTCGCTGAATATTTCTTTCTCTTAACTCTTTTCAGTGTCTGAAGTTCAGATACTGTAAATGAGATGTGACTATGCTTGCAGGCACTGAATCCTTAATTGACATAATTTAATATTTCATCAATGGGAAATACCCTCTGTGTTGCTATCATACCTCTTTCATTTCTCCCCGCAGGATGAGTTCCCAGCCCCGGATGAGTTTCCTGTAGACGAGTACCCCTCAGTGCTGAAGTGGAGAAAGAAATCTTTGGTGGCTGTGTCCTCCTCCCTTCCTGACCTCCTTGGGAACTCCACCAGCAGCCTGAGTGCTGTGGACGTGCCATTCCAGAATGACCAACCATTTGAAGGTGACAAATGTCTTTGATTGATTGATTGAATACTTTATTAACGGTTTGAAAACAGTACAGAAGTACAATTAAGGAAGCAATGCTAAAAGGATAACACAACACAACACTCCTTTTCAAATATGTTTAGATTACTTTATCTTTTTGTCTCCGCCAGGCCGAAGGCATGGCCGAGATATAGTCATTAAACGATATAGTCATTAAAGGTAAATGGTCTTTCAGATTTTTCATATTCCATCCTGATTGGCTAAAATTGGCTTAAAAGTTTGCAGGAGTTTGAACAAAATGCCTGAAGTGATGAACACAGCATGCAATTTAGATTGACATCTAAAGTTTGCAGGAGTGGTCCGTTTTGAACAAAATGCAGCAAATCATGAATCTTTCAAACTTTGCATGCATATTATCAGTATATTGAGGAACAAATGCCACCCTTTTAACATTGCAAGACCTGTGCTCCGAGGAGCACTTTTTCTAGTTTACATTGTGGCTATTTTCTTTTTGAGTAGCAGCAACACTTGCTATTTAGGCTCGAAAACCTAGAGGATGTAGCCCGATATTGCCAGATGAAATGACCACAACCACTGCGAATATCTGAAGTTTGGTTATTTGGCTATTGTGTCATTATACCTATAGTTGGGTTGGCTGTGACGCACAAGAGTTTTAAACATTGGACACTTGTAGGTGCTTTGATCTTTCTTTGAATCATTGGGCCTCATTCACGAAGTAGGGTTGCGTACAGATTTTATACTTGCGCAAATACAAGTGTATTTCTGAACAGTATTTTGTCATGCAGAGTCATTGAGTAAAATGAGGTTGGATGTCAGTTTGTTCATTTTTCTGGCTTTGGTCCATTGAAAGGTTGCTGTCTGAGTCAGCATTTCTGACCACAACCAACTGTAGCTTCGGTCATTCATCATAGATATATTTTTGACTGCACTGTCACTGCAGAGTCATGCACTGTGCGTGTGTGCGTGCAAGTGAGTGACAGAGAGAGTGAATGATTGGTGGTCAGTCTCTCTTATGCAACAATACATCAAGCTCCAAATGGAGATTAAATCTAATGTGGGGGATTGTATTAAAAGCCATGGGTTTATTGCCACAAACCTGTTGTCAGTTCAGAGAAACATTGGAGTCCAAAGACATAATGAAAGGATAAATTAATCAAATGTATTGAACTAAATAATAATGAACAGGAAAAATGTGGGTGCAATGTGCATATCAGTCATATCAGTAATGTAATTTGTGTATGGATGTTGGAAGGTGTAAAAAAGTGCAAAAGCAGCTCAATCAAAACAAACACAACCCAAACACAAATGAGAGAGAGAGAGAGAGAGAGAGAGAGAGAGAGAGAGAGAGAGAGAGAGAGAGAGAGAGAGAGAGAGAGAGAGAGAGAGAGAGAGAGAGAGAGAGAGAGAGAGAGAGAGGAAATAAATGGTATGCTTAAAGCAATTACATATTTTTTAAAGCAGTAAAGCAATTAATATGACTTTCAGAAATTGTTATCCAGAATTAAATAAGTTTTATCTGGAATAACAGCAAATAACGTATAGTTATTAATGAGGTAAATATTACTTTCATTTAAAATGTTATTTTGAAATGAAAAAAATATTATATTTTTTCTTTAATCAATATCCTATGGGACTTATCACACAGAATTAAAAATGTTCTTTTTGGCACAACGTCCTCATCTCGAGTGGCATCAAATTATATTCTAATTTAGGTTCAAACTTCATTCATGCATACAAATGAATGAACAAATACATACATTGGGGATCATTTCTGTAGCAATAAATATAAATTAAATGGTAAAATTACGATTATCTTTAAAATGTTTTGATAAATTCTTGTATGTAGACTTGTCTTATTGTATGATTTTTGTCTAACAATATCACTGTAAGAGGTTGACAATTGAATAGACAGTTTGATCCCAGACAAGTAAAACCCTCCATATACGAAAGATATAGATCATAATGTTATTTTAGGCCACACACAATGACTATGTAAACAGACTACTGTATATAGTAGATGTTCTACTAGCTAGCTAATAGATTACGGCATGTACTGTACATGCATCGACACTGGGCCAGCATTCAATTGCATAGTGGACTCACTCAAATCATTGATCTTCTCTATAATCTTACAATTGTATGTGCGTGTTGTGTGTGTGTGTGTGTGTGTGTGTGTGTGTGTGTGTGTGTGTGTGTGTGTGTGTGTGTGTGTGTGTGTGTGCGTGCATGTGACAGAGCGGACTCTGCAGACAGAGAGAGGTCTGTTATCAGAGCCAGTAGCGGAGCTGGGCCAGATGGAGTACCAGCTGCTCAAGTTCTTCACCCTGCTGTGAGTACATGTATGTGGATGGATGAGAAGATAAATGCACAACCAGGACACCACAATATCCCAAATATGTTCATCATACACCATAAGGATTTAAATGGGATTATAAATAGTAGGTGATTTAATGAGATGTAACAAACACGTGTGTGATGTTCTATGTCGGTACTGTATGAGATTCAATTAATACGTCCTTTTTGAGATTCACTCTTGTCTTGACACTGGCTTGTTATATAACAATACTTAAATAATATGTATTAAACAAGGCAGATGGCATCCCCACTAAAATAGCTCACTAATTAAACTGTACACCCACATCTTCATATCATTTTAACATACAATAGGCATAGTTAATTGCATAATTGAGTAGAATTTGTGACATAATTAGTATTTAATAATAATGTAATTCGTCTCCACTCTATTCAACACTAGCATTGCACAGATGCACTTATATGAGGATTGTGCAAGCTGTACGAATCCTACAGTATAATGAAACCTGAAACAAAGTCAAATGTTGCCCTCCAGTGTTCACAAAGTTACATTACACCACACTTCCTTTACTTTAACCCCTTATGTCACTGTACTGTGAAACTCAATGATTTTCAATGCACTTATTCCTTTCAGATTAAAACCATACAATCCATGGAAAAAATCGCAAATCCAAAATGCCATTCTTCCACCCCAGTCTTGCATTGTTTTTATTTGAAACAGTGGTGTGGAGACTGTGTGTCTCTAGTTTGACTTGTGACTAGTACATTTATTGTCTGTCTGGTGAAGCAGTAAGTACTGTAGAACTATCCGCTGTTGAAATTCTGTATTGTAATACTTTTTGTTTTCTTTTTGAATTAAGAGTTGTCAATTATATCCTCCCAATTTAGTTATATACTGTGCACACATTATTTAGAATGTATGTATGCTGTTAGCTTGTTATGTATGTTACTGACAATGTGTTATTTAGATAGGTGATAGGTTTGATATATACCTGATAATCCTACTTACTTTGTTGCTCAAATGCCTACATTGTAAATTGTATCACTGTGTGTGTGTGTGTGTGTGTGTGTGTGTGTGTGTGTGTGTGTGTGTGTGTGTGTGTGTGTGTGTGTGTGTGTGTGTGTGTGTGTGTGTGTGTGTGTGTGTGTGTGTGTGTGTGTGTGTGTGTGTGTGTGTGTGTGTGTGTGTGTGTGTGTGTGCTCTCTCTGCTCAGAATCATTCTCCTCATCGTATCATCATGTTACCTTGCCTTCCGTGTGTGCAGTCTGGAACAGCAGCTGTCCTTCCTCACTAACCCAACTCTGCCCATTCGAGAGAGGTGAGACAGCATACATCGTTACTAGCTGACCCATTATCATCATTGTAATATGTCCAATTTTTATGTTATGGTTGCAGCATCTGAATCGGCACTGATAACCAATTTTGGGTTCACGCCTCAGTTCCTGTGTTGCATGCCATCCATCCTATGGACCTTCACTGTCCTGTGTCAATAATACAAAAATGCCTTAGAAAAGTGTATTATTATTAATATTATGATGAATCTTCCATTGTAAGTTGTAATATGGGCTGTTGTTGTGCTGTCCACTGTGTCCAGGTAACCACTGTTCAACACTGTTCAACAGTACATGGCGGTTGCCTAACCTTTACATAAAACAGGGTGGATGTTTGCCATCTGCACAGATCCAAGACCAGCTTGGACATCTGAACATCAGCCACTGCAACAGAAGAAGCAATACGTTCTCAAGACCAGTTACGGGCCACGCCGGGGCGTGCTGGGACCAAAATTCAGCTCTGGGATTTTCATTTTTTTGTAATTTTTTTTTCTTTTAATAATATTTTCTTTTGGGTGGCCCACCGGCCGTTTGGCGGCCCGTAAATGGCGCGGCCGTTCGGAATTTTCCCGAATTTCCCAGTGGCCAGCACGTCCCTGGGCCACGGACACATTCCTATCTATGTGTGGTCACTTACTATGCAAACAGGCTTGACTTGAATTTGTAGGTTTACATTAGTATATAGTAGCTGTCCATGAACTTTTGGATTTTATCTGAAAGACAAAACATTCTAAAGGACCCATAAGACTAACTACATACTGTTTGAGACTTCCTTGCACTGAATAGTTGTCATCTCGAATGGAATGGATATGTTAAGAGGGAGAAGTGGTTGACAATACTTATTCCAATGATTTGTTGTCAGTCAGTGTTACTCCTACCTTTCCCTAATATGGATGGTTTCCTTACAACAACGAGTAATGAAAGAGGCATAGCAGCAACTTAAACACTGGACAAGGATTCTAAACTAATTTTAATTATATTTCCTATTGTGCTCCTGTTATGTGGTTTGTCTTGCTAATCTTATTCCAGGGCAATAGACTATCTCATTAGAACTGTTAAGTTACATCACATTCTTTCGATTGCATTAGGCATTTATTTATTCCTTCACAATATGGACTTCAAAGATATGCAGCGATTATTGTGTGGAGTACATACTAGCTTATCTCTTTGCTCGCTTACACTTTGGAAAGCAGAGAAGCCATGGACTGTCTTAAATGATAGAATTATTTTGCCCCCAGCTGAACCTCTGATCCCTTTAATTAATGTAAATGAAGTATACTATGGATTGGAACTGCATTTAGCTCTCCTCTCAGATTTCAAAAGTTGAGTCTGTGGTGTACGTACGGTCACAAATAACTCGAGCCCAGTGCTTCTTCTGGATTACTATAAATGTGTGTGTGTGTGCGTGTGGGTGGGTGGGTGGGTGTGTGTGTGTGTGTGTGTGTGTGTGTGTGTGCGCATGCGAGTGTGTGTGAGTGTACTCTCCTTTCACAGGGTACTGGTGCCTTGGGCCAACAACAGAAATTGTGTTGGCAAAACTGCTGCTATGGCGCCTAATACCCAAAGGTTAAACAATTCTGTTTAAAAGCCCTTCTGAAGATCGGTCCATTGCTTCGCATGTATGATGATGTAATTATACATATCTCATTTAGTTAGATTTCTATTTTGCTTTAGAAAAGGTATCGATGCAAGGAACTGTGTTATGTGACTTGAGGCAGATTGGAATTGTAATTTACTTGTGATATACTCATAGCTGCACATTCACAATGTAAATGAAATGGTGATATTTGTTGAAAGATGTGTTTTGCTGGATCTAGAACTGTATGAAAGGAGTGCTCAGGTTGTGTTTATTGAACACATTTCAAATTAACACAACACAGCAAAGTGTTCATTTTACTCTGAGTGTGTTTAGATACTTTGACACCCAGGACTTTACTGTGAAAAGATGCCAGAGAACAGGTTATGGTTGTTTCTGAGAACATGAATATATCTGTATCAGAAAATGTGGTGTATATTTGAATTTACATGAGATCTCCACTGAGTTCAACTGAACTTAATTGTATTTGCACAAATAGAAGATAAAGATGTTTATCTAGTTTTCAGCATTTTTCTAACTCATTGCCAAATGTAATCAGATGTCCTGTTCAAGACCATCATTTCCCGGTTCACTCTGCCCACTCACATCACAAACACTGCCCTGATACTGGTACTTTATGGGAATTCCGAATTGTGAGCAGAATCAGACTTCCTGCACAAATATCTCAATGGACTTTTAAAGCCTATGTGGAAAGAAAAACATAAAGTTGTATTATGTTGAGAATAGTTGTGATACTATAAACCTCAGACTGCAAAATAGACAGAAGCATGTTGTACTATGGTAGAAGTTGAGAATAGCTTTAATTGGACTTTTGCCACTTGTCCAACATTCTCAGATGATTCAATTGTACATTACAGCTGTATAACATGGACACATTTGTCTGAAAGTGTGTAATAAACAAACTACCTGTATTGTGTCTATATGAATGAGATGGTAAAATGTATTGATGGTTTGCATTGGGAAGTGAATGTTTAACACTTCAGCAGTTAGTATGGCTGCACTGTTAATTAAAAAATAAATAAAAAACAATATTTATATTTAAAACTATAATTTAATACTGGAAGTCAAAGGTAATTAGGCAGAATTGGGCTGAAACTGCCCGAATATGTCATAGATGACTCTTGCCATATGCTGGATGCGTATATCCATAGTGCAAACAAGTTACGCAAAGACCCGCCCATGGAAACGCCCCGCCTGCCTCTGATAGGCCGCCAACAAGAAACACATGAAGAAGTCCTCGATCCACGTGGACCCATTATAACCATAGGATTATAACTCTGTGAGTGGACCCAATTTTGTTAAAATTACACAGTTGCAGAGAAGCTGAGCTAAGCTTGATAATTATGCTGGGACACTGGCCATGCCATTCAGGGCCCTCCATGCGAGCTCCTTTCTCACGTAAAGGTCTTGCGCTGACGAGTTGACTTATGAGCCCAGGTATTTTAAGTAATTGACTTCTTTCAGCACAGTACCTCCTGTTTTTTTAGTGGTGGATGGTCCGGGAGGATGTTTATAACCTTGATTTTGTTGCCATTTACTTTAGCCTAAGACCAATCTTGGCCTGTGCCTGCCTGCTCCACAAAGTCCAGATAACAGGCAGATGTCAGCTACATAATCTCAGTCCGTTTAGGAGCAAGGAGCCATCTAGACCTAGACATGCATAGAGACGGCTTGTGTATTATTCAACTAATTCATGCCCACGCCCCTGGCCAGGTAGGGAATACGGGGAGGTGGGGATCGACAGAGTGTAGAAAAGAGAGTAATGACACGCTTTGATCTCGCCGCAAAGCGGGCTCCTATGGGCTATAGTTCCAAACATTGGAACTATCTCATTGAGATTTTATACAATCTATGATTGAGATAGACAGAGCACTTCCGCATGCATTCCATTCTTACAATGGGAGTCCACGCTAGTGTCAGAACTCACTTTATGGCTCTGGGCAGATGAGTGAGGCTGGGACCGATAGTGGGGCAGATAAGTGAAATAATCGTTCACTTCCGGATACAAGCGCCAAAATTGGTACACATACTCCTTGGGTAGTACTGTTTTGATAAAACCCGTTAGCCTACTGAAAGTCCAAGATGGCAGATAGTGATATAATCTTTCAGGTTGTGATACAAGGATGAAATTTGACACATATACTCTGTAAGGGCTACTCTTATGGAAAATAAGAGTGGCCACTCAAAAATCCAAGATGGCGACCATTTTTTTCAAGATGGCCACCACCTCAGCGGAGCAGATAGTGATTTGATCTTTCAGGTTGTGATACAAGGATGAAATTTGGCACACAAACTCTAAGGGCCACTCTTATGGAAAAAGGCACTGGCCACTCAAAAATCCAAGATGGCAACCATTTGTTTAAAAATGGCCACCACCTTAGCAGAGCAGATAGTGATATAGTCTTTATTTTATTTTTTGATTTTCATTGATTTTTGCAGCCTTGGCCATGGTAAGTGCCTCTGAGATTTCAGCAGCTTCAGTGGCTTGAGAGAGAGCCAATCCTACGTCTACCTCAAAAGTCAGGAACACATCTCTGCCATTTCTGTCAGGCTTAAGTTCAGAGATCTCTGCCATTAGTTTTTCCTTTAGTCTGGTAGAGTTGACAGTAGGTGAGGTTACACCCAGTTGCTCCAGACGCTGCTGGCACAGGTTGCTCATATCTGCGAGACGGAAGCAGGACCATCGGAACTGAGACTGGATTCTACAATGTAGTTGACCAGTTCTGAGAGAACCAGGGGAAGCATGTCTGGTTCTCGTTCACTCTCAGATGACTCTTTTTTTAAGGGCATTTTTAGGTGGGATCTCTCTCTGTTGTAGTGACCAGAAAGACATGCACAGTGGTATTTCAGCTCCTGTGCTATGGCATCGCCACCACTCTGTTTAGTCAATAGTTTGCCATCATGTAGTGTCTGGGCACATTCATGTAGTCTGTTGTTCAGGTTCATTGTCATTCATTACCTGTCTTAGGTCAGATTCAGGGGATATTTTATCACAAAATATGCAAGCCAGACTATCATGACTGGTTCTACGGCGGTTTTTGTGGCCTTCATCTATTTCACTACTTTGAGCATCTGACTGTCGCTTCCTCGCACAATCTAATTTGGTGTTGTTGAACATTAGTTGACAACTTGTGTGATACTTGGCCTGGTTTCTTCTCAAAGTAGCTTCTATGCCACCACCTTCATCCAGCCTGGCTGGGTTCAGGATCATTGGCATTTGATTGATCTCACGAAAGAGTGGAACATTGGTGGCAAGCATGGTGTAGCCATCATGTTGAGGAACATGATGGGTTGGTGGTGATACTAGGTCATCATTATTTTTGTTTATCTGACAAAGACAACATTTCTTCCAATCAGTTTGCCTGTTGGCTAACATTGGATTTGCGTTTGCCATTTTTTGGTGGATTGATTTCTGATTAAGGCAGAGGGGCTATCCTTTTACCAACTTAATCAAAGTGATACTGCACATTCAGGTATGGGATACAACTAGGTTCGGGTGACCTACACCTAGCCCGATCATTCATCCAGTGCCAATGCCCCCATTGTGCCCTGGTTGTGCAAACCTGAAAGATTATATCACCATCTGCTTCATGGTGGTGGCCATCTTGAAAAAAATGGTCGCCATCTTGGATTTTTGAGTCGCCAGTGTCATTTCCATAAGATCGGCCCTTATAGAGTATGTGTGCCAAATTTCATCCTTGTATCACAACCTGAAAGATTATATCACTATCTGCGATTTTTTTTAAAATGTTTTTTCCGCCTACTTTTCTTCTTTTGGGCTTGTTTTCCTAGGCTTCTTTCTCTCGCAATATCTGGCAGCACTGTCCATGGCAAATCAGGGCGGAGAATTATTTGAATTGCGCAATGATGCATGATGGAATATGATTACTTTGATTATGGTAAGCTCACATTTCATATCACACACACCATAAATGTAACTTTCACAAGCCCCCCCAAAAAATATATTTATTTTATTTTTTATTTAAATCTTTTTTTTGGGGGGGGGGCAGTCAGGGCATTTGGGGGGGCATTGCCCCCCTTGCCTATGCCTAGATCCGGCCCTGTTGTCCGCTGACCCCCATCTGAAAATCGTTTGTGCCTGGGGCCCCATACAAGATTTGTGTTTTTAAAATGTGTCAAGAATATTCAATTTGTTTAATTTTTAGCCCAATAGTTTTGCTCTACAAGCTACGCAATGTGAGCTTGTAGATCTGCTAGCTGATGTAAAGTGGTAACACTTAGCCCAGTTGCTTCTTTTGGGCTTGTTTTCATAGACCTGGCCGCTTAAACACTGCTGATAACCTGCATTACACCTGCAGTCTGCAGCCTACTAAGCCGGTGGAAGTGACTTTTTGATTGATTGATGTAGTTTATTTAGAAAGACATGAGAATAGTACATGACAGTACATAACAGTACATGGAAGTACAAATTCACAATACAAGGTCTACTAAACTGGAAACCCTCATTAAGCATTACGCTTGTTTAAGATGAGGACCCCATGCACACAAATCATGATGAAATATAAGAGGCAGGCAGATATACACACTACTATACAGAATGTCATACAATCAGCTTTCAGGTTACTGGTATGACGAGAGAAAAAAAAAAAAATATATATATATACCAGATATTGAATGAAGCAGCAGAAATAGCGCCGCTCTGGAGAGGGGCCAAATTGGCCAATTATTAGGCGAATATACCCTCCTTGAATATACCCCAGAATTTGCCCTAACCTGTTGTGTAATTGACCTTTATACACCAGGTGTAGTGATTTGCTGTAGTCAAGTATACTGCGACATCTAGTGGCTGAATTTATCTATTGCACCCCTACAGCTGTTGGTAGACGAAAAATGATATGACCACTGCAGATGCTGTGTGTGTGTGTGTGTGTGTGTGTGTGTGTGTGTGTGTGTGTGTGTGTGTGTGTGTGTGTGTGTGTGTGTGTGTGTGTGTGTGTGTGTGTGTGTGTGTGTGTGTGTGTGTGTGTGTGTGTGTGTGTGTGAGAGAGAGAGAGAGTGAGTTGCTTGTTTTAGAAGAGAATGCACTTAAGACTTCCGGTGATTAGTAGTTTTCTTGCTTACCTATGTTGAATGCACTTATTGTAAGTTGCTTCGGATAAAAGTGGATAAATGACCGTAATGTGTGTGTGTTGGGGGGGGGGGGTTACAGAACAGGTGATTGACAGATTGCAGTTTAGTTACCACAGAGGGGGTGTAGCCCAACAGGAAGACACCTGGTTTGGAGGGCCAAGAGGTCATGCCCTGACACTATCCTATACTATGGTAGAAATTCTCCTTGCTAACTACCTAAATATACTAAATACTGAAGGGACAAGATCCATTCACCCAATTCAGGATATGAATATGAACTGAATATAAAACCATCAGATCAGAATTTGAGTGCTTTTATCTTACTCTGTTCATCTCTCTCTCTCTCTCTCTCTCTCTCTCTCTCTCTCTCTCTCTCTCTCTCTCTCTCTCTCTCTCTCTCTCTCTCTCTCTGTGCACAGACTAGAGATTGCGTTTTATAATTTCATTACTACTTATTTGTTATTTAGCCCTGTAATTTGAAACCAGGACTGTATGTGCAAATGGTATTCGCAAATACCCGAACAACAACTAATAATAACTTTGTGTGAGTACTCATAATAAGCTATTCTTCTTTTTTTAAGGGCAGGGTGCCCTTAAAAGCCACTAACTGCCTTTGAATGACCATTTGTATGTGTGTGTGTGTGTGTGTGTGTGTGTGTGTGTGTGTGTGCGTACATGCATGTATGTGGGACGGCAGTCCATTTTTGTTTCAGATATGCTGGGGTCAGGTCAAAGCAGATGGCCAGACAGGCTATGACTTAGCCCATACCATCAGGGAGCCATATTGTCTGTCTTGGAATGTTCTCCTGATGACCCTGCTCTCACCAGTGTGTGAAGGAGAATGATGATTGTTAAGTTAGTAGAAGTAGTCCACTGACATAATTCCATGGTAAATAATAATAAGCCATTTTACTTTATTTTTCAAGAAGATATTAACTGATTCCTACATTAGCCCAGGTATTCCCATTTGGACAGACCATAGAGTGGTGCATTTTAATTAATCATTATTTTAGACTATATATATCTGTGTTGCATCACTTCCATTTTGGTATTCATTCATTCACAAGAGTGGAATTATACCCTTTTGAATGTTCTCAAGAATACTGTATATGCAGAGAAGTCCCACATTCTGTCCTGCAGCTCTGTGTAGAGTGGTCCTACATATTGTCCTGCAGCTCTGTGTAGAGTGGTCCTACATATTGTCCTGCAGCTCTGTGTAGAGTGGTCCTACATACTGTACTGCAGCTCTGTGCAGAGCGGTCCAGTCCTACATATTGTACTGCACTTCTGGCAGAACAGTCCAGTCCTACATACTGTACTGCATGTTTTAGCTCCACTGCAGGGGCACAAATAATACAAATGTGCAAATGATTTTGGATAAAATAAATAAACACCAAATGACATTTGCTGAATTAAATTTAATAAATAATGTAAACTATTCATGTTTTTTATTATTGTGTTTACAACACATAACCTTTCTAATTAACTTTATTATATCCTATTGTGTCTGCGTTTTGCTTGTTTCAAATGGAAATGTACAAATTGTATTTGTACAATTGGCACCAATAGTCTATTGTGAACTGAGGCATTGTTCTTCTTTCAGGTTGTTGTCCTATGAACATGACCTAGTTAAATCCAGTGAACTATGAGGGTATGCCACAATGCACACCTGGAAGTACTACAGACCAGGATGTGCTAATCAATCTGATTTGCATGCATGTTGGTGTAAATGGAGCTAAAATAGTTCCATGTTGTTGTAGTTGGTTTCAGATGTGTTCAGACAGGGCATGGCGTTGTTATAGCCCAAAAACAGACGTTAGAAACAGGGGGTTAGAAACAGTAATAGGTTCACGTTACTGTGTGTGTGTGTGTGTGTGTGTGTGTGTGTGTGTGTGTGTGTGTGTGTGTGTGTGTGTGTGTGTGTGTGTGTGTGTGTGTGTGTGTGTGTGTGTGTGTGTGTGTGTGTGTGTGTGTGTGTGTGTGTGTGTGTGTGCGTGCGTGCGCAGTACATATGATACATACATCCAGACCAGAGGGCCCCTGTGAGGAGTAAATATGAACCACCTGAGACACTGAAAGGGAAAACTTGTCTCCCACTGCTGCAATACATTACAAACTAGAAAAAGTGCTCCTCGGAGCACAGGTCTCCGCCAGGTCAGGTACGTTATTGTGGCCTCCTGATGGCGCTATAATAGGCCAATGTGAAAAGGGTGCCATTTATTCTTAGGTCTTTCACGGCAATCAGACACTGCATTCATGATTTGAGGCATTTTGTTCCAAAAATGTGTTTTGCTAAATTAGACCTGCTGGTGGCGCTATAACAGGCCAATGTGAAAAGGGTGGCATTTCTTCCTCGGACTAGTGGGAATGTGCGTGTGAAAATTCACGGAAATCGCAAGCTGCGTGCATAGTTTGAGGCTTTTTGTTCAAAACTGACCAATCCTGCAAACTTTGGAAGCCAACCATAGGCAATGAGGATGGAATCTGGGAAATCGGACAGATTTGTGTTGATCACATGACTATAGAGATACTGTATACCGATTTGCATGACGTTTGGATAAAATCTGTAGGAGTAATGTAAAAAAAAAAGGGTTTTGCACAAATCGGCCTCCTGGTGGCGCTATAAAAATTGGGGCAGAGGTTCTGAATTGGCATCCAGGGAGTGTGTGTGCACAGTTTCGGAGCGACCGGGCCAACGGTGCCAGAGATTAGCTGCTAACACACAGAAATATAGGACACACGGACGGACGGACGGACAGGGGCGAAAACATACTCTCTCGCCATGCCTTTCGGCCTGGCGGAGACAACAACACATTCGGGAACAGTAGAGAGTTAGAGTCTATATGTGTGTATGCATTCATGTGTGTGCCATGTGTCTGTGTATGCCTGTACATTTGAACATAAATTATATGAATTGTTTCAGTTTTCTGAATCTTTTTTTAACTTGGAGACTGATTGGGACACGTGTGGCATGGTGACCCACAGTCACAGCAAGGATGTACTGGGTTCAAACCCAACTGGGGGCTCTTCTGTGTGGAGTTTGGGAGTTCCTCCAGGTGCTCCGGTTTCCTCCTACCTACACCAAAAGACATACAAGCAGGAGCTCCCCGGGTGCTGCTCAGTGGCTACCCACTGCTCCTCAGTTAGGATGGGTTAAATGCAAAGAACAAATACATTCCAGATGTGCAAAAGTACTTGACAACTAAATAAAGCATAGTAACAAACAGTCTAATGAGGTATTCAGTTTCACTGGGAACTAGGCTGTATCTCTGCGGTTTTGGAATACACATAACTACTCCATTCTTATCCTATGGGATGCAGAACATTTCCAACCTGTGATTCACTCTGGTGTCCTCAAAAATGGACACATGACATGCATTGTTGTAGCACTTGGTTTCTCAGTCATATTATCACTGTAAATTAGCAATTTTTTGGACATATATTTAAAATGAAACAAATCAGAAAAAGAGGGCATATCATTATCCAGCAAATATCAAGCAGTTGATCTGTTTATAGTCATTGGTATGCCAAAGAGTCAAGGCCAGAGAGCTCAAGATATAATATAGTTTCGTTTTATCCATCTCAGTTATAATACATAGCATAACAATAACTTTTAAATTGTAAAATCAACCTGGGTGAAGGTTACAAGTCACTGACAGTCAAGGTTGGTTTCATTGTATTTACCCTTTAAATGTGTTAAATGATAATTTGAAGACAAATCTGACTCCTTTAATGTTACTCCTTTTCCCTAAGCTCTATCACACTAATGACAAGTGCTTTCAGGGTGGGAAGTGCTCCGGTACTTTATGAGGATAACAGTAAACCTCAATAGCTTGTCTGACTTGGTGCTCCTGGTGAAATATGACCTTGGGATGCAGATGAGCGCAGGATGCCAAAGGAAGCAGTCTGGCGGGTGGAATCAGTCCAAACAGCGTAAATTTAAGAGCAGTGCAGGGCTTTCTGCCAGAAAGGGCGGTAAGTCCTCTCTCTTTACTAACTTCAAGTGCACTGCTGGTATAAATGCTAGTCCTGTGGTGAATTAACCTTGATGACAAATGTATGTGTTACATTATGCCTTGGCACAAATATGTTTCACCTTTGTTCTCTCCATCTCTGTCTTTCCATCTATCAATTATCTCAGATTTTCCATCATGCATCCAGTCATGTAGCATTCCAATGTATCCTGCATTATCTTGCTCTCTACCATTTTATTTTTGCTTCTTGATTACTGTGTGTTATTATCTCTGCCAGGCCTGGGGGCGTGGATTATGTTTTTGCCCCAGTCCGTCCATGTGTTTGTTTGCCTGCCTGTCTGTGAGCAGCTATTCTCTGGCACTGCTAGACTGATCAGCATGAAACTTTGCACGCACACTCCCATCCCAGTAGGCCAAGAAATAACTTCTATCCCAAAGTGTTCTAGTGCCTCATGGTACACTAGAACAGGCCGCTTCAGGTTTTGGCCTATAACTCTTGAACCTTAAATCATACAAAATAATAATCATAATCATTTGTATACTTTCAGTGTTTGATTAACAACCCATATTTAAAGGGTAAGACCACTTTAGTAGAGGTTTGGGTTGTGTAGTTACCTTGCCATGATGTAACTCCAAAGGTGGGCAAGAAATCAAAAATAATTGCGCCATTGATTAGAAATTGATAATTCAAAATATGCTCCTCATTGACTTACATTGTATGGTAAAACAGCTCTCAAAGTCACTCTTTTAGCACATAAATGAACCCAAACATAGCTGATTCAGACAATATAGAGCATCACCAAACCCAGTACTGTTTGTTTTTTTAATAAAAATGTCAAATTCCTGTTGATTTTACTATTTGAAGATCTGGATCCGGATCCGCCGATCCAGTCCGGGTTTTCTACTTATTAAAAATGGCAAAATCAACCGGAAGTTGACATTTTTATTTAAAAAAAAAAACAGTACTGGGTTTGGTGATGTTATACATTGTCTGAATCAACTTTGTTTGCGTTCGTTTTTGTGCTAAAAGAGTGACTTTGAGAGCAGTTTTACCGTACAATGTAAGTCAATGAGGAGCATATTTTGAATTATCAATTTCTAATCAATGGAGCAATTATTTTTTATTTCTTGCCCACCTTTGGAGTTACATCATGGCAAGGTAACTACACAACCCAAACCTCTACCAAAGTGGTCTTGCCCTTTAACTTTGTAGTCTTAAAGAAGAGAGGGAGAGGGTGGACTATGTAAGTCCATCCTCAAGAGGTAAATATAAGGCTTCTGTAGAATGTCATGGTCACCTCCCTATAGGCCTGGATGCGTTCAGCAAGGCTTTTCTACATGAGTGTCCCCATTGAAAACATAAGTTGTGCTCCCACTGATAAAGTTTAGTAACACTTTTTTGTAATACTTTTATTGCAATTTGTTCATATTACATTTCATGTTATTTACGCATCTTCTTGCTATATCTTATTGTTTCGTTTTTCTTGTCTTTTTCTTTTTATATACACCCAGTGTTACACACCAAATTAAAATGCAGTAAACTAAAAAACATAATTACACAAATCTAAATCTAAGACAGAAATAAACAAATAAAAAATGTATAAAAATAAGGGGTGGGGGGAATGGTATGTGTGTCCTCTATTTTGCGAACAGTTAGTTGTCTCTATTTTTATGTCAGTTCTGACTGCGTTTTTCCTAAATGGCTTTTTTTTAATTTAAATAAAAGATCTTCTATTAAACTCGGGCTCATCGTTTTGAATTCTCTCTATTTCCGATATTTCGTTTATTGTTTCTTTCCATTTTTTGAGCAGTGGACTTGAAGGTTTTAGCCAGTTCCTAGTTACTTGCTTTAGGGCTGTAGTTCTAAAAGGAGTCTATAGAAGTATTTATCTATTTCTTGTGTTAGCTCTAGCGGTGATTTTCCCAGAATAATGCTTACAGATTTCAAATTTAAAATCTTAAAAAAATATCTTCTGCAATGACTTCCAAAATTAGTTTAAAATGGGGCAAAAGAAGAAAATGTGTGAGTGCAAGTTTAGTAAACGTGTCTATAAATATATCACATGTTACATTCTGCCTCTGAGTTGAGTTGTAAGGAAGGAATAGCTAGGAGCTTGATCCTGGGTATTTCTGGAGTTTTAAATCGTTCGGGCTGACATTTTGCAGTCTCTGCTATTAGGGATCTCATCTGTGGCCATTATGAAATTGAATGTCAATGCCAACTGTACCGTTATTATAGGTTAAGACTTGTACAGTATCAGATACTGGAAATTGTCCAAAGTACATTACTATGACAATTTTGTTTAAAATGTAATAGTTTTACAGTTATAATCTTTATCTAGTACAATATATTTTATATATATATACACATATACATATATATTTTATATATATATACACATATACATATACATATATATATATATATATATATATATATATATATATATATATATATATATATATATATATATATATATATATATATGGCTGTTTTGTAAATGTCTTTCATACTACTAAACACTGATGTGTGTACTTGCAGATCTACATAGAAATGGCTGGATCTCGGACTTCATGTGCCCAGCCTGTGACATCACTTGTTTCTTATTTGTCTGCGACTCCAAATTTGGGCAAGGCGTAATTTCAGCCTGATCACAGCACCATTGTCTTATACATTATAAAATTCATATATTTCAGTACAGTTTCAAAACATTGTTAAGAAGTGCACAAGAAAAGTGCTTACTGATCGGTGCAGTGGTTGTGAGATTAACCCCAGACAGATTTTTTTTCTTCTTTTCTTTTACAGCAAAACACATAACTTAAACCCCCTTTAATATTTTGTTTTTTCCTTTAGAGCGAGAATAGAACACATTTCAATTTTCCCTCAGAACGTATGCTTTCTCATAGACATACTGTATATACCTTGTGAGCTTGTCCAAGCACCATAAAACCAGCAGGGCCATTGCAAAGAGAAACGAGATGAAAATGTGACAGAAGATTATGCAACAAAAAGTAGACCAGGGATTTTATTTACTCACAAAAACAAAGCATGAACAAATAATGAATTAAACAATATAGTTGCAAAT
Source organism: Gymnoscopelus braueri (assembly GCF_963280865.1). Lineage (NCBI taxonomy): Eukaryota > Metazoa > Chordata > Actinopteri > Myctophiformes > Myctophidae > Gymnoscopelus > Gymnoscopelus braueri. The sequence continues at coordinate 37,947,949 of NC_137603.1, read as the reverse complement.
TCTTGCAATAAATGCTATTTTATTTTACAAAATAAACGCTGTCAGAGATAAACATTCTTTATGTCAATTACTTCTAGCTCATTCAAAATGACCCTGAGCAAAAATGTATGTAAACATTTCTTATGGGGGGGAATTGGCATGATGACTAAATTGGGAAAAAATTTGATGAAAAAAAGAATTCCAAAATTATTATGCATTCCCCAGTATTATTGAATAGAATGGGAATACATTCACAGGCATGCTGGTGCATTCGTTACATACTGTGATGTGGATAAACATGACAATTTGTCTAATCAAGCATGAAAGATTTGCAACATTGCTTCAATTTGTAACTTTCCCCCCCCTATGATGTTGGCCAATCTTGTTATATGCTGTATTAGACTGTGTGCATTCATATAGGCTTCATCTGTAGATATGTGCGGCCTGATAGCTGTTCTGCATATATTTGTGTGTGTGAAGCTAATTGTGCTACATAAGAGAGCAGGAGAGGTCAATCTTTGGACAGTCTCTGGATTAGTCTGCACCAGTCAGCCTTCTTCTTCGTGATGTAGGCTGGGGTGATGGTTTCCACAGGGAGACGTGGCGGGCCCTGTACCCTCACTCTCTCACACAAGGCCTCAGCATTACAAATGACATACATGCCACAGTCATAGCTGTTCTGCTGAGATGGGCAGGGCTCCTCCACAAAGAGCACTTTTCTGCTAGTCCCCAGAAAAGGCTCTAGCTTGTTAGCAATGCGCCTGGCATGCGGCGAGTTACCACCACATGCCAATGAGTCATAGTGGGAGAACTGGGCAGTGTTGTGGCAGTACAGCAACAAGCTCCAGTGGGTGCCACCGGCATTCTGGTTTGAGTTATTATTAACGGCCAGGAAGACCCACTGGCGGGAAGCCAGTTCCAGCGGCTCAAGGAAGATCGCTAGCTCCTCTGGGCAGGAAGCACACTTGATGAACTGGGTGACCTCTGGACTGATGAAAACGGAGGTTTCACCCAGGTCTTTGAAACGGGCTGCTGCAAAATATTCAAAAGTGAAGCCAATCACCTGGTCATTGAGCCAGAGAGGTCCCTCAAGTAAAGCCACATCAGAGCGACGCAGGAGGGTGTCTCCGTAGCTCAGCACTACAGGATCCATTCTCTAAAGCAGGTTCTGAGGATGAAAAGTAGATATGCACACAATGGATTACAGTTCCAAATTGTTTTATTGACTAGTCATTGCATTGACTGATTAAAGGTAGACAGGTTTAAATGCAGTGAGCCAATGACATCACACTGACATCACTTTTAGTGATGTCAGTGTGAGTGTGACAATGCATTGGTCATTCAGTCACATAATGAAGAAGATAGTGTATAATAATTTATAGTAGTTATTAATATTATTATTATGTTTATAATTAGAATCATTATAATAGTAGAATTATGAGGGCATTATAGAAAATGTTTTAGTCTACAGCATAAGTTAGTAGAACAAGACAGGGCGAATGCTCCGGAGACAGATGCACTTGTTTTGAATGATGGTGTTGTCCCATTGAGATTGATTCGTGTCTTGGCTAAGAATTTGCAAATATGTTTTCCTCGTCGTTTACCAACGAGTAAGGGCCATTCACACTGAGCACTATATAACTATACAAATATAGTTTTAAAAAACAGTCAAGTGGATGGCAGAGTTCACACCAACTATTACAAATATACAATGGTGAACGATATAGATAGTGCTTCAGTGTGAATGGCACTTAACGGTCTTGCCACCATCAACAACGGACAAATGTGATTTTTCCATAACTGGATAACAGCAACATGTCATTAATGACTGCAGAGTATCACGTTACTGCAGTGCGTTTTGTGCCAGCAGACATTGCAAGCTCACACTGAAGTGTGTTGGTCAAATCGAGTCATATTATTAGGTTCTGCGGTAGCTTATAAAACATGTCCTGTGCTCCATTACAATAGCGTAATACACAGGCGTAATTAAATGTCACATACCTCAAAAATATCCATAAAACCTGCAACCTTTTATCTCATTGCAGCGCTAATGCCAAACGTAAACTGACCTCATCATCTCATCTCAGTTCACTTCGTAAACATTTTGCGACGGTAGTGCGTGGGCAAAGTAGGCGGTCCTGTTGCGATTTGGCTTCTTTAGATCAACGGACGTGATTGGCTGGTGGTATTACATCCAGCCAATGAGGTCAGGCGTAGCTATTATGCACCACTTAAAGCCATACGGGTAAATAATAAATGAATAGATATAAATAAAGCCAAACGGTATTGTCTGTCTTGCAGTGGTGGAAAAAGTACTCAAAATGTTTACTTAAGTAAAAGTATCACTACTGCAATGTAGAAATACTCTGTTACAAGTAAAAGTCCGGAATTCAAAATTTACTTGAGTAAAAGTGCAAAAGTATTGGTATCAAAATGTACTTAAAGTACCAAAAGTAGAGTACTCATTATGCAGAATGTCTCATTTAACAAGTTTTCGAATGTAAACAAATCTTTTGAAAATAGCAGATCTACAAGCTCACAATGCGTAGCATCGCAACGCATTGTGAGCTTGTAGATCGGCTATTTTCAAATGGTCGAAATACATAGGGGCCAGGGCTGAAGGGATTGATATATGTTTTGTAATAATAATCAAAATCTACAAAGTAACTAGTAACTAAAGTTTAATTACAAATAATTGTAGTGGAGTAAAAGTATAACATTTGCCTCTGAGATGTATAGTAGAAGTACTGAAAGTTGGAAATACTCCAGTAAAGTAGAAAATACCTAAACATGTTACTAAGTACAGTACTTGAGTAAATGTACTTACTTAGTTACTTTACAAGACTGCTCATTGATTGCAACCAAGTCATACCACGCTGGACAACAACACGCAAAAAAGCTTTATTACTATTTTAAAATATATATGTATATATATTTTTTTATCGTACATCTAGAATAAGTGGTGATTAATCACAGTGTATCCACTCGTGTTTTTCTTCCCCCCTTGACTTCCATACTTAACTCCCCGCCTAGTGAGTGTGTGAGTGGACTCTCGTGAGCGCGCACTGCGTGGATGTGAGTGTCCGTCAGGGTTGCCATGTCCGCTTATTATAAGCGACTTTGGGGCTTATTTTTCTGTAAAGTTTCTGTAAATATTGGTTAGTTGCGGGTTGCGTTTTTTTAGGCTTGTTTCTAACGTGTAGTTGCTTATTTGGGCTACTTTCCTAAATGTTGTTTAAACCAGTGGCTCTCAAACATTTTCATGTCAAGGACCTCCCAAAATTAACATATATTTATTTAGCCACATATCTTAACAATATTTGTGTATTTAAAATGTTTAAAAAACATAACTTTTTCACGATTTTCTTTGACAATAGCAGATCTACAATGTAGATCGGCTATTTTCAAATATCGTAGACCCTCCAGAAAAACGCGGGCAAAAATCTTGATTATGAAATTGAAATTGCGGAAGTTGCGAAATATGCGTAAAGTTGCGGAATATGTGAAAAGTTGCGAAAAAAATCTAAATTCGCGGAAAGTTGTGAAATATACGAAAAGTTGTGAAATATGCGGGGTTTTATGTGATTTTATGCGGTGAAATATGCGGGAAGATGCGAAAATATGCAAAAAGTTGCGAAATATGCGGGAAGTTTGGGCGGAAATATGCGATTATGTGCCCTTTTTGAAAGAAATGGACCCCCGCATTATGTGCGCTATTTGGCTGATTATGCGATAAATTATGCGATCATATAATCGCATTTTTCTGGAAGTGTTGTTCTGGAAGTGGCTTGTTTTCATAGAACTGGTTGCTTGTTTCTCTATCAAAATCTGGCAACACTGGTGAGTGTCCGTCCGCACTGATTGTGAGCACCAGGGAAAATAAGCAGAGAGAGAGAGAGAGAGAGAGGAGTTTTCAACGAGCAGAGGGAACATTAACTGCTTTGAATGGCTTTTTTGGTTTTGTTTTAAAACAGCTCAGCTCACAGTGTTGAAGAAAATGGTCAACAACTTTGAACAGTCTTGACTTTTGAGAATCTCGGCGTGGGACGGGTGCTGTAACAGAGGACAATTTATTCTTCTTTGGGAACACAGACACACACAGGGAATTAAAGAGAGACTTTACATTTGTATGTGTGCACCGCGCGCGTGCGCTTTTTGCAAAGCGCTACACAACATAAACCATCCTGGAGGAGAAGATTCGAGCGTTAGTTCGACTCAAAAATCTACTTCAACATTGGAGTCTTTAAGGTAAAGTATGGTGTTGTAGTAATTAGATCCTCTCTAATCTGCCCCACGCCAAGACGGGGACTCAGCATTGGGACTATATAACTAACACAGAATCGAGCTTTGAATGACTTATTCCATGCATTAAATGGTGTTATTCCTTAATATACTGTAGCATCCCACTTCTGACACCAGTGTAACGAGCTTGGTGCGCGAAACGTTACAATACCATTCATCGGAGAAGAATCATCTTCTTTTGCCAAGCTTTCTTCTCTTCTTGTTTATTTTTGGCCTCGGGACAGCTGAATGTTGTTGTTGATGACGGGTAACAGGCGTGTGTGTGTGTGTGTGTGTGTGTGTGTGTGTGTGTGTGTGTGTGTGTGTGTGTGTGTGTGTGTGTGTGTGTGTGTGTGTGTGTGTGTGTGTGTGTGTGTGTGTGTGTGTGTGTGTGTGTTCGAGCACTCGTAAAAGTTTAGTCTACTGTCTAACTGCTCTGTGTGACATGTCATTTCTACAGTTGAACTACAACAGCAGTGGTGGATAAAGTACTCACATTTTTACTTGAGTAAAAGTATCAATACTGCAATGTAGAAATACTCTGTAACAACTAAAAGTCCAGAATTCAAAATGTACATGAGTAAAAGTACAAAAGTATTGGTATCAAAATGTACTAACCAAAAGTAGAAAGTACCCATTTTGCAGAAGGTGAAATGATCTTTTGAAAATGGCAGATCTACAAGCTCACAATGCTTCACTGTGAGCTTGTAGATCGTCTATTTTCAAATGGACGAAATGTCTATAAGGCTGAAGTGGTTAATGTATGTTTTGTAATAATAATCAAAGTAAATAATCAATAATCAAACAAAGTAACTAGTAACTAAAGTTTTCAAATAATTGTAGTGGAGTAAAAGTACAATATTTTCCTCTGAGACGTAGTGGAGTAGAAGTAAAAGTATTGAACATTGGAAATACTCCAGTAAAGTAAAAAATACCTCAAATTGTACTTAAGTACAGTACTTGAGTAAATGTACTTAGTTCCTAAATGTACACCATTGGCTCTACATATACTTGCCGAGTCTTTTCCACTATTCCAAACCAATCTAATTTAAACACATTCCATAGAGATGGCCTTTTAATTTTCTGACACATTGTCAATATTCAATACTATTGTAAATGATATGCTACGGTTGCATTTGTCCTGGAGGAAATGTTTCCTTTTAGCCAATGACACACTCCACAATCTTGGTATCCTAAATGCAGTTGTATTCACTCACCCATTCATTAAGCATCAGAAAGATGGGTGTGCTGGCAAAAGTGTCTGTCTTCTCTGGGGTGGGGTGAACGTTTTCATGTATTATTTAGTGAAGGTCAGTCAGAACTGCTTATAATGCAGTTGAAGGCAATACAGATTGCAAAGCAGCCAAAGTGTAGAGAGAGGAAGGTCTGGCGGTGTAAAGAAGCTGCTGAATCATGGGGCCTGCCTCAGGCACTCACTGTAATGCACAGTCCCCACACACTGGCATCAACAGAATACTCAGTAATATCTGTGTCTGTCTTAAAAGTGCGGCTTACGCGGACTGTGCTTGTTTAAATTTCATCTGTTGACCATTGCATGTTTAGTATAATTTGATGTTTTATGCACACACCTTTTTATCCTACTTGCAGATGTATGCAGTAAGATGAGTAGCAATGGATTCAATATCATATTACTGCTTATCCCTTTGACTTTTAACATTACAGAAGTAAAAAACACCAAAACATTTTTATTGGAGTTGCTTTGATATTCCCTTGAGAGCTGGCCTTGCCCTCAGATCTGCACAGGTGATGAGAGTGGAGTGGGCCCGGCTGGTAGGAATGTGAGGGTTGAGGAGATACAGCTGCTGGTGTAGCATGAGAGACAGACCAGGCCACGACTAGCAACTGGTCCTTCTCGACATCTGACACCACACAGGTCCTCTGTCTGCTATTTCTGAATGACAGGCCCTCGTTTGTATCACATCAGGCTTTATTTGGAAAACAGAGGGCTCTTTTTTTAAAGGCAGATAAAAGAAGTGAGAGAAAGTATTCTGTTATTTTTATCAATCTCTGGTTGATATTGTCTTAGTTTTAAGGAATTGGAGGTTCCTCTGAGGTGTTTGCTGTGTCGGATCCGATCAAGCATGTGATCTTTCCATTTACTTTTGTGTTTTTCCTCAACGCTGACTGTGACCTTTAAAAGAGAGCAAGACTTTCTGCCACTTGTCACAGTCTCAAGCCTTAAAAGACAAGCTACAGGTATTTGAATTGATACAGTATAGCATACTGCAAACTGTCTTAGACATCAGACTAGCTGATGCACTGTTGGTGCAGAAAAAAAGCAACATCACTCTGCAGTTTTGAAATGCTCAGTCATGAAATATTAATCAGGAGTAAAAATAACCCATGCTTTATACATAACCTGCAATCCTATTTCTATTTGCCATTGAAATAGACTGTAGTGTGTGACTGTGTACACCCCTGGGAGGCTCTGTCCTGCATTGCATGCTGCCTTTATTCTAGAACAATTTAGCAACATAGTCCCAGCAGCTATTAAAATTTGAATTGGGACACAATTAAGAGCACATGCATCTGAATGTACTGCCTTCCGTTTGGGCTAAATCAAGCACAGTGCTTAAATCATTTCTTTATTATAGCTATAACTTTTTTTGTACGGTTTATAAACTGCAGAAATTGGCATGCAACATACACTTTGTCTGTTTGAATAGACTGATGGAAATAATTAGGGAAATAATGTGAAGTAACTGAGCCAAGTTATTGATGAAGTGCACATTTTGTCAAACCCTAGACGAGAATACACTTTGATTTGACCATGATTATTTACACACTAGTCCACCTAGCGTAATGTGTAATTTCAACCCACAATCCTGTTACTGTAAGGACAATTTGCTTAACTATCTCATAGTCATGGTTTTGTGGTTCTCTTGTTCATGGTCACCAAGCCAGTTATCTTCTATGACAAGCAGTGTGTGACACACCTGTGGTGCTTGTTCACAATCTGCAGCTCATTCTCAAAATGAGACTTGACCCCAGCATCACTCCCTGAGGTGCCTCCCCCTAAAGTGAATAGCAGTGGCTTGGGGACTGCAGTGGACACATGTCACGTGCTGCACACTCCCATGGTTAGGATGACCTGAAAAGTATTGTGGCCCCATGATGAGATTGTATGGCGTAAGTGATTGGCATGCACATGAAGTCATTAAAGAGGAACCTGCTTGTGTTGCACTGAACAAAGCTCCCCTTTCTTTGGTAGGCCATTATTTGAGGGAGGCTTTGGCCTCAAAGGCTCAGCTTCCCCACGTTTTGCATTTCCCCTCATTAACTCTGCGGTGCTAACCATGACTGGAGGGAGATGCAGCAGCAGAGAAAGATTGTTTTGTCCTTTGCAATTTTGTAATTTGTGAACATAAACAGATCATTTTAGTTTGGTTTTCTGAATTTCACTCAACTAAAAGTTCATTTACGTTTACAATAAATCTAGTCTGCTCCGACATTTTGTTCAGAAAGAAGAAGGCTGAAAGCCTTGTGTTTGACTCACTTTCTGTTGAGAAAGCCCCCATGGTGACTTATATGCTCGAACAATCACAGGAAACTTGAAGGGCATGCTGTGAAAGTACTGTAGCTCCTAGGAAAAAATACCTAATTTCACCTTCTGCATAGCCACTGTTTTCTAATCAACTCATTTAATTCAATTCCATTTGTCTGTTGTGAAATGACCTTGCTGGATAGTGTCTGAGTTGTAGTGTATATGTGTAGGTAGGAGTCCTAATAGAAACCAAGCACATGATATCCTTTATGGCACTTTACAAAATGGAGATGTGGTTGCTTACAAACAGTAGATAATCTTTCTTACAAATTAATTGGCCATGATGTTGACAGCTGTTCATGCCAGACCACTGATCAAATGTGTCACCACTAGTGCAGCGGCAATGACGTGTTTTTGAATCCCACAGCAGCATGAGGGATGATGACACAGCCACTGTCTGTCCCTTACTTGTTTCAACTGACTGTTCTCCATTTGGATATTTTCTTGTTATTTGTTAATGAGATGTGATGTGCAATGCAGGTTTGGTTCAAACCCACCCAATCTTTTAGAAGATAAGGTAGATGATCTTAGTAAATTCAAAGCACATTCTGAGTGATTCTTAGAATGAGGTAGGCCTTGTATCCTGATTGGTATATTGATTGTGTTGTCACATTTTGGCAGGTATACACACACTGTATACATAACATGAACATACTCAATCGCCGTTGGTGGCACATTTAACATTTTCACTGAACATTCCAGTATGCTATGCTTGTAGAAAGAGACCTCTGGATTCTGATGGCTCCTCTGCTCAGGATATTGACTGTGGTACATTGGAAACAGAAGTTCTGACTTGTGTGTGTGGGGTGAGACAGCTGTGACAATAGCTACTGTGGCCCCCTGTGGCCATATGGTACACAGGACAGGGTCTATGGCTAATCCCTAGGTATGTGCTCTTGTGTAATAGGACAATACTAGCCATTTACAGGGGAGTGCTACCATTAAAGCCTGATTTATGCTCCGACGCACGGCGGTGTAACACACCTAAAATAGCAGACCTACAAGCGACGAGTTGTGTGAGCTTGTAGGTCTGCTATTTTAGCTGCACGGTACCTTCATGCGACAAAGTATGAATCGGGCTTAAGCTGTGATACCATGCCTACAGTACATGAACATAAACTACATAAACTAGGGCCATTACTGCCTCAACTTCAGGTATAAATGAAACCTTGCCATCAGAAAGTTCCCTGTATTGAGTTTCCTTTGCACCCACTGCGTGCAAAAATACTATTTAATTAAGGAATATGGTATATACTTTTTTTAATGTATGGATTGTACACTAGTGAAAAATTGAGGAGGAGAAAGTTTCTAAACAGTCTTTGCCTGTGTAATTTTATAAATTCTCATGGCAAAAAGATTAGACCAATGTAGATAACTTATCCCCTGAAGCATTCTTGCAGTTTACAGTAGTCTGTCTAGTGTCAGAGAATGAGGCAGGATGGGAGGAAAGGTGGAGATAGTTCTGGGTAACTGACAATAAACAGGCGGCATGTGATAAGGCTGGCTAAAATGCTGCCTGTTCCTCAATGCAGGAGATGACCTCAAAACGTTAGATTTTCAAAGAGATAGAGACTTAACCCCACTTATCAAAGAGAGACTTTAAAAGACAAGGCATTCTAAACCTAACCCGTCATGGATAGATAACATAATTTCCTTATGGTGAAGCTATGAGCTATCCAGAATAAGTATCATCAGTTTGTATAGTAAAGTTTGGCATTATGTCTATTAAGCCCCAACACTCCATTCGTTCTTGGAGAGCCGACCTAATGGTGTTGCCATCTGAGCTTAACACACAACTCTGTCTGCACTGTGTGTGATGATGCATGAGGTCAGCAGGGCTGCTCCAGTTCAGGTGAGCAGTGAAAGCTCTCACATTGTTCGCCTCTGAGTTCTAGTTTTGTGCTGGAGATTGCGAATCTGGGCCGGTGAATGCATAATAAGGGTTCAGAAGGACAGTTGTACTGTTGTGACCCTCTCAGCTGACAGAATACCGTATTGTTCTCGTAAAATGTACTAAGTGGGTTGGTTTCCATACTGGTTGGCAAGCCCACATTGTCCTAGTCCGGTAGCAGTCCATAAGTATTTGGACGTGGATGTACTGTACCTGTTATTCAGTTGATCTGAATTCAGTAAATGCTGTTGCATACAGTTTTGTTTGACCATGCTTTAGCCAAATATGATGGTTTAAAATTCATAGTTGAATCATGATCTCAAACTTTGGAAATAGAATAAAGCATTAGGCGCAAAATTTACACCTAACCTCAGAAGATCTCCCCGGCGCTTCTCGCCAACATCCCGAGTCATCTCAGTGAAGCCTGCAACCATAGCTGCTTGATCGTCACCACTGCAGCCTTTGCCGTCTCTCCGTCCATTGCGGCTCTGACTGTTGCACCACCAAGGCTCAGATTTCAAAAGCCTGCTGTCTCCTGCAGGCAGACAGCAATCAGCCCCCATCCTCACACAAGCTGGAGGATCTCCTTCCAAACGCTGCTCTGTAATTATGGATAATGCTTTTTTTCCTAATGCGTTAAGCAGATGTGCTAAACATTATGCTTTACATTCAGCCCCCAAGTTGGAAGCGATGCCTCTTCACTGTAAGAAAATGTCTGAACGCCTAATCTGTCCTCTAACTTAAAATATGCCTGTCCCTGGCGTTTCTGATTTTGAACCGTTGAAATCGAATGTACTTTTTCTGTATTTCACACCAGTCCCTCTGCTTTATATATGCAGAACATATATGTACTGTATGTAACATGCTCTGCTGTGGCACTGTCCTTTGCAATATTGGTTTTGTATAGACGGAAATGCATTGGTTGGACAGCTTTGAAATAGTAGTAGAAATAGACAAAACGCAGTGAGAAGCATTATGCTGTAACACACGGCGCCATAAGAATCACTTTATGCAAACATTTAGCATTTCCTCTATGTTCCTATACACTGGAGATAGCAAGAGAGGGACCCATTCACTGGTAGTCATCAAGGTAGTATCTTTGATAATGATGCAGAGAGTTGACTCATGTTAGAAGTACAATGCCCTCAAGGAAGGATTTCTTCTGCGTCACAAAATAATATTTTGGCAGCTCCTTTGATAAAATTCGACAGAGTTAATTGACCATGAGGACGTCGAGCAGATCTTCATACCCTCAGGTTGCAAATGAATCAGTTTCTGTTGATATGCAAGACTTGGTTATACGTATCCCAAACAGGAAACGGCTCTGTTTTCTGTTGCTTATATTACTGGACAGCTGTAAGTGACCCTACTTTTGAAGACTTTGTGACATGATTTTAATTATTGTAATTGTTTACCTGCACTAGGCTATGAAAAAGGTGTGTGTGTGTGTGTGTGTGTGTGTGTGTGTGTGTGTGTGTGTGTGTGTGTGTGTGTGTGTGTGCACACCATTGCACATAAATATAAAATATGTATACTTATATTATTTAGACTTACAGTACGTTTTATAAGTGCTTCTGCCAGCTGGCATGTCTGGAAGAACCCTGCTGGTACCCTGGCTTACTCCTCACCAGTGCCTTGCCCCCAGGCCAGGGGCCTTTGAGTGGGGCTGTTTGGACCAATAGTCTGCCTTTCTGAGGGGGAAATGGTGTGTGAATAATCCAGGTCACTGATACCTCCTGGTTCCTCAGCGTCTTCCTCTACTCCTCCTCCCCTCCACTTTTGCCATCTCTCCTCCCTGTCTCTGCTCTCTGACTTCACTTGGGCCTACTTCATGAAGCACCAGATGAAACGTTGCTGTTTTTGTTCAACATATCTGAAGTACTTCTTTGTGCTGCCATGTGTTATGTCATTTTTAGGACATTTCAATTTACTAGAAATACTTGACTAGAACCTACCACTTTCAATTTCTAAAGGGAGATTGAATGTGTCAATTTCTTCGGTAGAATGTTATAGTAAAGACATTACCATGTAACCTATTTATTTATTTTTGGTAACAAATTACATCTTGTTACTGTGTTTCATAGGCTTCTCTGGAAAAGTGTCGTCATGCTGTTATTTCTATTTAGAAAAATATTATAATCTTGTCATAATCACATTGTTTCAGTGTGACTGTGAATTTTGTATGATCAGTTTATTTAGTTAGGGGCCACGTTCGTTGTACAACCCAGCTTACTGCCGCCAGGGGCCTCTTGGTGCCACGTATTGTACAACCCAGGTTACTGCTGCCAGGGGCCACGTTGTACAATCCAGCTTATTGTGTCTGTGGCCCCCAGGGGCCACACGTTGTACAATCCATGTTACTGTGTCTGTGGCCCCCAGCGGCCACACAAACTTGTACAATGCAGCTTATTGCAGCCAGGGGCCACGTTGTACAATCCAGCTTATTGTGTCTGTGGCCCCCAGCGGCCACACAAACTTGTACAATGCAGCTTATTGATGCCAGGGGTCATGTTGTACAACCCAGCTTACAGTGTCAGGGGCCCCCAGGGGCCACATGTTGTTGAGGTGCATCTAGGGCTGTCCCCGACTCAAGATTGATCTAGTCGGGAGTTTAATGCGACTAGTCGACAATTCGTTTTGATATAGAAAATAGGTCTTCATGACCTTTTTATTGGAGCTACAATTGCAAGTGTTTCAGAAACTATTTTTGTTATTTTTGTTAAAAACGTTAAAGTACTATATTCTGATAGTAATCATTGCTACAGAGCATTTGTTCGGTCACATGGGTCTCTCCAGCTCTTTAGAACACAGAATATAGTACATTTCAGGTAGGTGACAAAATGTAAGTCAATCAGGAGAGGGCACTGAAAATGCATTTTCTGTTTAACTAAAAAAAATATTATATTATATCACCTTTGTGCCAAGGCCAAAAATACATTGTAAAAAAAAAGTGCTTAGGAGCCGAGATACAGCCTTTTTCAGTAAGAAGTTAAACAAGAAGTGAATGGAGCAGCAAATCTTCAAATTATCATATCTTGGGTTCTGAACCTTTTTTTTCAACAAAAAAAGAATAATATATATATTATTATTTTTCTTTTTTCATGACGTCTCAGACGTCATTGGCACTCTGGGCTTATGAAAAACGTGATGTCGGCGACGTCATTGGCACTGAATGAGTTAATAAAGAGCTGGAGAGACATGGGAGACTCCTTTTACTGAACAAACACTCTATAGCAAGGAGTACTATCAAAATATAGAGCTATTAAACACTTATTACCAAAGTAAATCACTTACCCTAGCTAACTACATGACGGCAGACTGCTTATTTTAATTGACAACAATCCTGTGTAGGACTACATACAGTTCGGTACTACAGTACAGTACTATATCAAAGAGCTATGTTGGAGATCCAGTAGTCACTGGTGCAAGACAATGAATGTGATTAGTCAACTGGTTTTATTTTTAAGTCTACTTACAGTACAGGAAGTAGATGGACTAAATTAGAGGTACATGACACACCAGCGCTCTGCACCGTATAGCCTACTCTAGTAACTGACACTATAAAAAGAATTGACAAAAAAAAAAAAGGTCCGAATCAAATAATTTGCGTCGATTGAGGGGGTCTCGACTGACTATTTGAATTGTCGGCTTTCAGGGGACAGGCCTAGGTGCATCATTTCTCCAATCCGTACCAAACCTGGCACAAACACTGTTCTGGGGTCTGACATGAGAATAGTCACACCACAAAACCTAGATTGTACACGCATAGCAGTATTACAGCAGTGTTTAACTCTTCAAATGGCCATAATTCGATGACCGTCGGATAGCAGCAGGCTTGTTGTTGAAAAAGACATCAAGCCATAGGCTATTTTTAGCACCATAGTAGACAGTAGTGTCAGTGTCTGCTCTCAGATGCATTCAGCAACTTTTTTTCACACCTTCCAACCGACTGATCTCCCAACTTCATTCGACTGCCAGTCTGTAGTAATCTGTAGTAGTCTATTTGGTGGAAGGATATAACACAACAGCATCAGCATCATTGTGTTGTTTAAGAAGACATCAGTTGTCAGCGTATTTTAGACATTTATAACTGTCTATAGCCTATCCATTTATTTCACAAAATACTGAACAAAAGATGACATAGCAGACCGCAGTCACAGAAGCTCTGCTATTGAAGCATTTTCCTTCACTGAGTGACAAAGGCTGTCTTTAATCCAAATAAGATAAATTAACTAGAATAACTAGAATGCAAAAAGGCGTGCAGAGTACAGACCTTACATGTCACACCCCTGTCCCACCTCGCCAGCTGTCCCTTTTACACAGACAATTTGGCTCTGTGACTACCTCTGTTGCCATTTTACAGGCAGAACAACAATGCCACCCATTCGATGTTCATACCTTTTTTATAGAGAACACGAGGTGAAATAAAAGCAAAAAAATCCCACCTTGAACAGTCTGTGTAAAAGAGGCTAGTGTGGTGTCTGGTTAGTCACAACTCACAATTGACTCTCAAATTATGTATTTCAATTATCTTCAATTTTATTAATAATTCAGAAACTGGGCTCCCAATTTCAGTTATTTTCTGTCCCAAGATTTGTTTGATCTCGCCCCATAAAGATCAATGCAAAACCTTACAGCAACATTACACTTTGGTAGAGGTTTGGGTTGTGTTGTTGCTTTGCTATGATGTAACTCGAAATTAGTTTTAATGATCAATTTTGAATCAACGGAGCACCCATTGAAGAAATCTCACCAATATTTGGAGTTACATTATGGCAAGGTAACAACGCAACCCAAACCTCTACCAAAGTGTAATTTTGCTTAAAAGAGCAAACCTGCTATTTCTCATGTCATGATCAAACTTTCAGTGAGTTTACTGGGCTCTTCAGTTTAAAGTAAAATAGAAATGTTATAACAATGCCATGATGGTGTTGTTATGGAGAAGCCTCCTGAGTCACACTTCCTGTTTCGCCCCGGGGTCATTGTCGCGGGAGTGGACACAGGAAGTGGAGTACTCCATGGAGAACACAGAGGTGTGGTGCTGTTTACGCACATCGTCTCCAAAGCACTTTTCCATTTCAACCCATAGTATCATTTATTAATAACCAATTCTCTGATGTGACGAAGGTCAGCCCAAACTGACACGTACGTTTTTTTTAATGATAGTTTTTTTTTTTTTACGAGTCAGGCCTCCTGAGTCCCTACTTCCTTAATAGCCATCCTTTACAGGAACATGTTTCGGAATACACAATACAGTGGTATGATGAATAAATTTTTAGCACATTTTCCATCTAAATGAAGACACTTGGATGTCACAGAATGTCATCCATGAGTTGTAATATTTAGTAGGAATTTAAAGGTGACTGACTTGTTGTATGTTGGGTACATGGTAGGACAATCATTTCCATTTCTTACCTTCATATTGTGATGTCGGGTAACACTTCCAATGAAGTCCATGTGAATATAACGCATTATCCAACCATCCATCTATCCACCCACCCACATTCCCTCCCTCCACTTATCCAGAGTCGGGTTCTGGGGGTAACAGTTCCAACAGAGAGTTCCAGACTTCCCTTTCCTGGGCCACATTAGCTACTTCATACTGGGGGAGAGAGGGATTCCTTAAATACTCAAAATGCTTTATACAAAATAATCTTAGCACATTATACAACAGGTAGTACCGACCAAAGCAATCGAATTGGTTGAAATAGGCTCTCCAGCTGTGCTCAAATGAGCATGACGGCATACCTAGCCGTTCTCAAATGAAAGTCTTGAGAACGGCCAACTGAAATTATAAATATTACACTGCTATTCCACTTCTGTTCAGCACAGTGAAATCCTCTGTGTATTTGACTGTGTGTGCACTATAGAATCTCCTCCCACTCTGACATCGTCATCAGCTGGTCAGAGGCAGACCCATAGAGAGAGAGAGTTCTGACACTAGCGTTCACTTCTTCGGGCCATGTCTTCTACATAGCCGTCTATTGGCGAATAGCGACAAAGCCCTAAACCGGAAGTTCATGGAATGCATTGAAGTCTACGGCTCCTTGTTACTATTTCCAGTTTACATGAACTACGTGACCGGCGCTGTTTCTGCCCCCTCATTGGCGCAACTCTCTAAAGGCTCTGGTCAGAGGGTGTGTCTGCACAGCAGCACTGCTGCGCTAGGCTAGGCGGCTAATGCTATCAGTTTGCATGGGAAGTTCACAGACGTACGTAGTAGCTAAATCTGTCTTGTAAATGTTTTTAACTTCTAGCGAATATCTCAGTTACAATGAGATTAAGCTAACAGTGAAGTTTTGTTTCTCTGTGTAGTATTGATTCAGTTTGGAAAAACTGGCTGGCACAGAGCCATCTCAATGGGTCTGGAATGGACTGGCTGAGTAAACAGGGACTAGTTATGGCCTCTGTCAGACCCCCCATGTATTTCCAGGATAACAGAGATAACACTCACAAAAATGTTGTTCTTTTGAGAGCGAATTGCCTCACAAAATGAATAATACATTTTGATATGTTTTTGTGGATAATCGCAATTTTATACTTTGCGTTTACCATCATTATTGGCACGACGGTGATGTGGTCAGAAACGAGGCACTTGCACCGAGTTCCGCAGGAAGCACTGATGTGCAAGCACAGCCTCTTATGTAATATCGCTTAATTATAAGTCATCAAAAAATGCATTATAATATGTTATGACTATTGTTAATAAAGCATTATTATGTGTATGTGTGGTTGGCTATAATTAATTATACAGTATTTTAAGCAGATTATACTGCATGCATTATAAGTATGTTTATAATGTGTTATACTGTATGGGCTTCATAGGAAGTGTTACCTGGTAATAATAACAATAATAGGAAGCTGTGCCTGCCAAACCTCAGCTTGTAATTCAGCAACGACACATGATACTGTTCTTCCAAAAGAAGGTCCCAACGTTCTCAGGGAGGAAGACATGTTGTTTTTGTGCCACCTGCCAGTGTGTAGTGAATGGAATGTGGAGGGAGTGTAGTGTAGCTTCTATTAAGAATAACCAGTGACCTTACTGTAATGGTTCCCAAACGGTGTGCCGAGGCACACTGATGTTCCATGAGACGATTCCAGGTGTGCCTTGGGATTTTGTGACAACCACATATTATTGCAATATTGTACAGCTATACAAAAAGTTATTTTATATCAGTATTTTGCACAAACTGATTTCCAGTACAGAAGCAAATTCTAGACCCTAAAAATATATATTTTTAACCACATACAACCTGACTTGGCAATTCTTTTTTTATTTTTTATTTCACACAATTTTAGAAGCATCCAAGATACCTGATCTACACCTATATCTATGCATAACAGGTGTGTCTTGAGATTTTTACTTTTACTTTAAAAGTTTGAAAACCACTTATCTAATAATATTTTAACCACTTTCAACCTGACCTGGCAAAAAGTTATTTAATTATGTATTTATTTATTTCACACCTTTAGAAGCATCCAAAATAGCTGATCTACACCTAGCCCATTGGCTATTTTCACTATGAATACAGGTCTCTTGAGATTTTTACTTTGATTGTGAAGTTTGAAAACCTCTCATCTAATGTGTGCAAAGACAGGGCTGGTAGTCCTCCTGTTGTTTTTATTACATTACAGTGAGGATAGAGTATGAAATAGTTCCATCTAAGTGTCATATTACTGACATTTGGATGGAATTATTTTGAAGTTGAAGTTGATGCCCAAAACCTTTACTATTTAGGCATTGCAGACAATTCTTATCCAGAGTGACTAGCAAAGTACAAAATCAGAGCATATATATCTAAACAACAGAGTTGTAGAGTCTGGGAGCCAGGACGGAGAAGAGTCTACACTTGCGTTGGCCACGGTTCTATAGGGATGGGAGGGACAGACCTTCTTGTTTGCTGATCGAAGTGTGTGGCCTGATCAAGTTCTATTAACCAAGTAGTAGCCATTGTTATGTATGGTACACTGCGTTGGATATGGGCTTGGATTAAAATATCTAACAACTGAACTCTACAGCATTGTGAGTAATATTGAGTAATATGCATGGTATTATTATTACCTGTATGTTCTTGGAGACGAAGCAAGGATGATTTCTCATGGCCTGTTTTCCAGACTTGCATTAATGTATATGATTGATCTGTGGTTGCATGTCATCGACGCCGCATTACATTTTTTTGATAGGCAAGTGTAAATGTGTAGCTAGCTACCAATAAAGTGAATCTGCTATGAACTGAAAATGTATGTGTAATAATGACATTTTTAAGAATCCAGATTAGATTTGGTAATTTGTCTGTTCACCCAAATTTGGGTTTAATGTATTTTGCATCATCTTCTAATAAAACTAACTTGGTTACTTTGATTAGAGTTGGTTTGGGCAGCCTATGCTGTCGTTGATGGAGATTCATCCCTTAGAAAGATCTTCTCAAAGGTGCCTTCTACAACTCAGGGGCCCATCGCTGCATATGGGGTGTATATTTACTCAGCAAATAGAGCAACAGCCTGTCAAACTGTCAGTTCTGGGAAGGAAAATGAAGCTGAACTGCCTGGTTGAACAGATAGAGAGGGAGCTGGGGGGGGGGGGGTAATAGAAGATCAGAAAGCACTAGATAGCAAGTGGAACCATTATCGATAAGGAATGCCAACAGTCAGGAGAATGTGGAAGACGCCAGTAGAGATAGATGGAGAGCAGAAAAGGGGGTAGAGTCATATCATCCCCCACTACGTATGGCTGTGGTTGAATTTGACAGGCTGCTGACTGACTTTGGGCAGGCCCTGCAATCTCATACTGCCATTTCTCACTTTCTTTTCCTGTCATATCGCCCTGTGACTCTTAACTTACACACAGCTCAGATTTCAGGAAACCAGCAGCCTCCCCCATCTCTCTCTCCTCTCTCTCTCTCTCTCTCTCTCTCTCTCTCTCTCTCTCTCCCCGCTAGTAAGTGGCATCTTATGTGTGCTGTTTTGCAGTTCTGAGATGAAGGGGGAAGAGAGGGCATATTTTTTTTAAAACCTTGTTTCATTTTTGGCATGTTATGCTTTATTTCAAATAGGTCAATGCAGGGGGTTCGGAAACCAAGGGCAGAGAAAGAGCCATGCGCGCTCACTACTAGGAACATACACTATGGTCTGCACTCTGCACAATAACTGACTGATCCACCAGGGACTGGGACCACCCATGAAAGCATTTTAATAGTATATATTATATTATTATATTATATACATATATTGTAACTAGATATTAAGGCATTTTGTATGAAGCCCATGATGTCTACAGTATAATGCATTATAAAAATATGTAAAATGCATTATCATCTGCTTAGAACACTGTACAGTTCTAGTTATAAGCACTCTATAATGCTTTATAACAATAATCATGACACATTTTAAAGCATCTTATAATGACTTGTAAAATCAAGTATCATACCTCAAAATTGGTGGACACTCACCCCATTTATAGTGTGATTTTAAGTCACAATAAGTGGTCACTGGGTGTTTTAAGAGCTACAGCAGTGTTGATGTCTTTTGACAGAGTAATTTCCATAGAGACATCCAAGCAGTGGAGCACTCAGCTACCGTAGCCTGTTGGAGACAGGAGACATGCCTTGTACTTGAACTACATGGAGTTTGTAGCTCTGGATAAGCAGTTGCATGGGTGATCTGCAATTCAAACAAGACTCCAAAGCCAAGACGTTACAGAGATGTTGACTTTGCAGTCTCAGCATTCTGCACTCCTTTTCCTTTTACCCAAATTAGGGGTATGACTGGTTCATTCAGGAATGAGAAAATTGGGGCAAAGCTAATGCCATATCCTGATCTTACCACATATGGTGCATGCCAATAATGTTGATGCTTACACTAGTGTCTTGCTCGGCTTGCTATACTGTGTTCTCTATAATAAGTCTGACCTCGACTAAACAAATTAATAGTCGACAATGACGAATGTGCAAAAGGTTTACGACATGAAATAATGCACAAGGACCTCTTTAAATCTATTGCATAGTCTACATACCATAGATCATTTTTCAGGATCTACCTCATTCAGCATCTAAAAGTATTAACTCAATTGATAATCGACTAAGCCTTGGTCATCTAAGATCAAGCCAACCGATTAGGCGATTCAACTATGAGAGACAAGTCGGGTCCTATAGTTCTCTAAAGGGAGAGAACAGTTGTGATGTGTGTGTGAAGTAGCTCATTGTCATCATATTGACAAAAGCCTTATTTGATTAATACGTTGACATAGCACACCTACAAGCTCACAACATGATGCGACGCATTGCAAGTAAGCATAAGCCTCATTAGTCAGCACAAACACAATGTAGCTCCTCAGTCATGAGACAACTTTTATAGTCTGCATAATTATGTTGAACGATTGACCTCTTGTTTCTAGTGCCAGTGGGCAACCTCCCATCCCATACCAAACATAAAAAAGAAAACTGCTGCACCATCCCTTAACAGGCTAGAGAAACGGGTCTCTTTACCTAGCAAAGTCAAGTCATCCCTATAGGAGTTATGTTACCTTGTAAACTATGCCCAAGGGACACCACAAACGCATTCTGTAGAGTTGTTCCATAGGTTTCGTACTTGACGGGTTTGGATGCAAGGAATCGTAACGTGTAATTAGAGTGTGTGTTGTGTGCGTGCGCAAGCAAAGCAAGCAAGTTTTTGCTTGTATGGCATGTCCACCTCCACATCAATCAATTGACCCCCACACATCCCTAAACTACCTCGAGGGCTGTCTTTCCTACCCCCCCCCCCCCCCCCCACACACACACACACACATATTCGCCTGGATTATCTTTCCCTGCAAGGGCCCCGACCTCACCCAGGCCAGTACTACCATCTGCATGGAAACCCTCATCCTCCTTTGCTCCTGTGTGCTTATTTCTCTCTCTCTGTCTCTCCACCCAGTTCTTCCTGCCATCAATTATAGGGGCTGCTTTGGGAGTTAGTATGGCGTCTGGAAACATATTGGGCTGGACACAGAACCTCACCCCAACATCTCTCTCTCCCTACACACACACACACACACACACACACACACACACACACACACACACACACACACACACACACACACACACACACACACACACACACACACACACACACACATACATTAAGGCCAAAGGGCATGTATGCAATTTTTAGCAGTGTTTTATTTGTTCAACTTTTTGTATTTGTCCCTTTTCTTTACAGTTAACTTTGCAGTGTGTGTTTTCTACATCTTAAATTGCAATTTCCTTTCCGTGCAACAGTGTGGGGGATGGGGGCCTGTTTTGGAGGTGGTGTAGCCCTATTAAAACTAAGGGAAATGAGTTTCTGTGTAGTAGGTACTGTAGCCATGGATAGTCTGGCTATCCATGGCTCATTAAGTCCTAATGCACTTTATGCGAGGGACACGCACTTAACAAGTTATTGTATAAAAGCCTCCCTGTAAAATGTGTTAAAATAAAGATGCACTGCTGGCTCAACTGGTTGGTACACCATCTACAGTACATAAACATTCCAAGATTGATTAAGCACGTGTTCCATGCTATCAGTCCTCTTTGCCCCCATCTTCCTGTTTCGCTACACCACCCTATGCTCAGTCAGTCCTCAGTATGGGTGTCCCAAAGCCTACGGTCCAGATGGCAACAACCAGGTTAAGTATGTATGGTCTTTAGCTCGAACTTTGGAATGGCCACTTGCCAGACAGACTCTCCTTGAGGTTCCCAGACTGCTCTGCCCCATTAGAGGTTAAAATATGTGAGCCATAAAAGTAATCAGAAAAATCAATTAACTTAAGCAATTCTACGCTATAGGTCATATCATAGGATCTAAATTCTGGATTTTATGATAGGGTGACCTGTATTTGGCGCTAATCTGGGCAATCTGGAGTTGTCACAGTCACATGTGAACACATGAAAAAGGTGTTGAGCTTCAGAGCTGAGATACAAACTTCCACACTACAATGCCAAGAAAAACACTTAACAACCTAACACTCCCAGGGGCAAAGCAGATCAAACTAGAAAAAGTGCTCCTCGGAGCACAGGTCTCCGCCAGGTCACGTAGGTTATTGTGGCCTCCTGGTGGCGCTATAATAGGCCAATGTGAAAAGGGTGGCATTTCTTCCTCGGCCTAGTGGGAATGTGTGTGCAAATTTTCACGGAAATCGCACGCTGCGTTCATGATTTGAGACATTTTGTTCAAAACGGACCAATCCTGCAAACTTTGGAAGCCAACCTTAGCCAATCAGGATGGAATATGAAATATCGGACATATCCGTCTTGATCACATGACTATAGAGATACTGTGTCTGCATGATGTTTGGATAAAATCTGTAGGAGTAATATCCAAAAATGTGTTTTGCACAAATCGGCCTCCTGGTGGTGCTATAACAGGCCCATGTGAAACATTTTGGGCAGAGGTTCTGAATTGGCATCCAGGGAGAGTTTCGCAACGACCGGGCCAACGGTGCCGGAGATTAGCTGTACACAGACAGAATGACACACGGACGGACGGACAGGGGGTAAAACATACTCTCTCGCCATGCCTTTCGGCCTGGCAGAGACAATAATGTCCCAGTGACATTCTGATCTGTCAGTGCTTTAGCCTACAGTTGATTACAGTGACACACAACCTTAAGAAAAAGGTGACTTCACAACCTAGTAAGCTAAACAAACCCGATCCTTCATTTCTCTCCAACAATGGCAGCCATTGAGTTACCTGACTCACTCCATCGAGCCCCTCCTTGCAGTACATTCAGAATGAATGTCCTCCAAGGTGACATCTCTCAAACAAAACTTAAAGCAAAGAGACAATTCATAAAGAGCGTCATTGAGACAAATACTCCTGCACACACTACTGTCTGCATGCATTCAATAATCTTTGTCTGATAAAAACACTGCTATGACAGTACACCCCTGTGTCGTTTTCCCCCCTTGTCCTCACCAAATCAAAATGAACTTGACAGGAGGGAGATCTGATGACATTCCAAGGTGTAACGTCATACTTTAAGATTCCCATTTGCATTTCTTCCGAAAATAAAAGACTGGGACAAAATACATATCTGTGTGAGATTACTTTGAAGGGGGCAGCCCATAATAATACTTCGAAAGTCTCAGAATTTAGTTTTTTGATCAGTTGTCCTATTTCCACTCAGCAGGGACTTCTTGCCATAGTATTTGTTATGATTTATAGATATCAGGCACAGATACTTTTTTAACCACTTAAACCCTCTATACTTAAACTTAAACTAATACTCAGTTGACCGGGGTTGGCTCTGTACATGGTCCACTCTTTTTTCAACTACACCAAATCTCTTTGCCAAAAATAGCTGATCTACAAGCTCACAAGGCGTCACATTGCGATGTGACCTTTTAGATCTGCTATTTTCGCAGAATTTTCACCCCTGAATAGAGATGCTGGGATTCATGTGGTTAAGATCTGAAGTGCAGAAGAAATATATCAGTGGCGTGACTGGTGTCTGAAGTGGTACAAAACTGAAGACGGCACTGTATTCTCTCAAATAAGTCTAGTTTTTCTCAGTGTTTTGCTACAAGTTGCATCAAGTCAGATCTAAGTACAGATACATCTGGTGTTAATCTTAACCTTGGTGAACCAAGATAACATCTGACCGTGGGCCGTTCAGGGGCCAATGTCCAGTCCACCTGTTTGAAAAAACTGCTCAGAATGCAAATAACAATTACTGTGTTATGACCCTCACATGCTGTAGCTTGTTTGAACAAAAAAATAGGTGTGCAACAGTTATATTAATCAAACAAATCCGTTTATTTGATCATAACAAATATTTGATTTTATAAACTTAATTTATTTCGAAAAAATATGTTAATATATTTTTTAGTTTTTTTTTTTACCCAATAGCAAAAACAGTGTAAGTAGCCCTACAATGAAGTCTTGCAGCGAGGGTACAGATTAGGGGCTTCTGTGTCTTTAAAAAAATCCACCTCAATACAGGTTATATGACATTCTTTATCCCTGGCATTTCTAGGTGATGTAACCAAATCAGGTTGTGGTTCAGAGGTTTATAGGGATACAAGCAAGCAGGAGAGACCAGTGGGAGTTTCCCCTAGCATGAGTTCAGTCTACATGGCCGCTTCCTCCAGGGCAAAAACCTTTGCCTTATCTCCACCACGAGACCTTTTCTCCTAGGGGCACACATGCTCACGCATGTGTGTGCGCGCCACACACACACACACACACACACACACACACACACACACACACACACACACACACACACACACACACAACATGCCTTCGACATTCCCTTTTCTTTTGTGTTTGTCATGTTGTCTATTTCTTTCTTTCTACTTGGCTGTTAACTCATGCATAACAGAGGCCATTTTCATTTAACAAAATCATCATTCAGCAATGTGTCAGTGATAGCAGCTCTATGTTTTGCACTTAGCTGTAGGGTGTAATAGGCCCATTTTAATGATCTTTTCCATGTGTGTATACTATGGCCTATGTGTGCTTTGTTAATTTAGGAAAAAGCTTGGCATCAGTAATTGTGTTATGCACTAGAATTCATGATTCACCAGGACCCTGGATGGCTTGATTCTAGGCTTAAAGTAATTGATATAAATATTTTTGGAAATGTCAATGGGAAAAATGCATCGAGTATTTTGAGGTGGAACCAGGAAGTGGGCGGGAACTGCGATGCTCTATTGATGTCTCATTATTCATTCATTGTATAGTCATTGTTGCATTGGTTTTTGTGTTGTTACAATTATGATTTTCAACACTACCTCTATACATATGTTGTCACTGGCTGTGATCTTGTCCTTGTTCAATGTGTTTAAGGCAAAAAGGCGCCAGGAAATATGAATCAAGTTGATATAATGGTCTCCATAGGCTGTATAGGTGTGCCAGGTTGATGCTTATATGCACCATAGGAATCGTAGGAGCACAGAGAATGGCTGAAATAGATGAACTGGAATTTGTTGTTGATTGGATAGATTATGATAATTATCAACAACTGTAATGCACATCAATTGTGTGAGCAAGTACCCTTGGAAACCAATAGTTCCCAAGCCATGTGGCCCGTAGCTCAGGAGCCTATCTCCTGTTTCCATTGTGTGAGGCAGATGATGTACAAGTATACCCCAGGACATGGTGCTAGTATGTCGCTGGGACTTACCCCCAATCAAACCCTTCATGCTATGTGCCAAGCAGGGAGGCTGTGGGTACCATTTTTATAGTCTTTGGTATGACTCGGCCAGTGATTGAACCCCGATCTCCCAGTCTCAGGGCAGTCTCTTAACCTCAAGGCCACTGAACTGGTTGTGTGGGTGCTTTCCATTAAAGTAGAATGTCAGTCTGAGTGAGTATCACAAGAACTGGCCTGTCCTTATTCTTTGTCTTCACAATATGTCATGTCATCCCATCCTCCAACCCACTTTTAATAGATTTTTCCCCCCATGTCCCCTTTGACTTGTCCAGGCTCATGCATGGATATTGCAGTTGTGCCTAGATCTATCTGTCTGTCTGTCTAAAGAGAGTGGTCAACGAGCAGTGGAGATGGTTGTAATCATAGACATATAAAGGTAGACGCCTCATTCGGCTCTGAATCGTGTGTATCTCGGGCGCGCTTCCTGCTTCCGCAGGGCTGCCGTGTGCGTCACACACGCGGAAGTTCGGTAGGCCAATCAGAGGCAGGTGGGGGCGGGTCATTTTGTAACCCAGCTTTTAACCCTTTAACTCTTTACCTGCCTTTGACGAGATTTCTCGTTTTTCTCTGCATGGCTCATCCCGCCGTCGACGAGAAAAAAAAGGTTTTTTTTTTTTTTGTCATTTTAATTTTTCGTTTATCACAAAGGAAGCAGGAGATAACGCGATGCAAAGATTTTCTGCTCCATTCACTTCAATGTTAAAAAATAAACGGAGACAAAATTCACATTTTACCTATTTTTGCAATTAATGTATTGTCTCTGGCAGGGAAGGGGGTAGATTGTGTATAACTCTGGCAGTTAAAGAGTTAAGATGCAGCAGCTGTGCGCAGCATCTAGTTAGTTGGAACTTGGCAAACTCCACACTCTATTTGTGAAATACAAATAAGAGACATGGTCCTTTTTCATATCAAGGTCCATTATTTATTCAGCATTTGAGTCACGGAACACCGTTTGATAAGCTTTAGCCTCTCACACCCAAAACGTAGAATATGTTATCGTTCGATAAGATGTTGTCAAAATAACAATTGTTTACGTTCTCTAATTGTGTACTTGTTTAGTAAGTAATGCAGATGTTTAACAATTTGACTCTTGAGAGTGTGAAATGTTATATTCAAGATTTAAAGATCTATAAGGGTCCATTTGGTTATCAACTCTCCATCATTTAGCTGGGTACCACCTACCCCCCCAAGGACCACTGGTGGTTCCCGGACCACTGGTTGAGAACCATTGCACTGACAAGTCCCGGAAAAGACGCACTGTGATTGGCCAGTAGTCAACGCACTGTGAGCGCTGTGATTGGCCAGTAGTTACTTTGAGTGACAGGTTCCCTGCGGAAGACGGAAGTGCCGCCGTGTATTGCGATACAAGTCGCCCCAATGAACTGCAGAGGCCAATGAGGTATCTAGGTTTCTAATATCTATGGTTGTAATAGGGAGATGTAACGTGATTGACAAGAGGCCTTGTTTTCCTAGGAGGAGACCCATTAGTTGATTGTCCCCACCATCTGATGGTACAAAGAGACAGCCAGCATTGGGCCAGTGCTGCCCAACACTGTTACACCCCTAAATCTCCCCTATCCCTTAAGCAGTGAGCTGACCATCTGTTCTGGGCATCAGTCCGTAGCTCTGCTCTCTCTCTCTCTCTCTCTCTCGCTCTCTCTCTCTCTCTCTCTCACACACTCACAGAGCTATATGTTAGTGTAAATCCTAGCATTTGTAGTTGTGTGTGAAATGAAGAGCAATAGTTTGTGTTCCAGGCTTTCACATGTGTGTGTCTTTGTTTTGAAACTGGCACATAGCTGTTGTAACACATGTTTACTATATGCAAGTTGCTAAGGCAACACAAGGTTGTGCAGGCAACAACATGGAGCAGGTTGAATAGGACCGACTGGAAATGACCAAGCAATGGTGCAGCATTGTATCAGGTCCCAGCTGGAGGTGCACGCCTTTATGCATCCCTGTTCGATTTCCTGTTTTCTTTTATCCCCCCTGTGTGCTGCTCCCACATGCCGTTTTTAAAGCCCTGGCAACAGAACTAAGAGGTGCAAAGAGACGCTGCCTGGCATCTCTGACAGAGAGGTGACTGTGTTGTTTGGCAGCTAATGCATTGTGGATGTTCTTTGTAAGCCAGGTTTCAATTTCTACTGCACAGAACTAAAACGTTACGAATAGATTTAAGTGCACCTTTCTCCTCAGGTAAAACCATATACCTTTTATATTATTATGGATGGGTGTTTGGACATTTCTTTGTAAATGTGTACGCTTGGAGTATTGGCACTATCCGCAGTTAACTGTAGTGTAACATCTATACACATTGCAATGCTTATCACAGGCCTTGGATGGACCTGCTAAGCATATTGCTTAGGAGCATGAAGACTGTGTGGTCTAACTTCTCTTCTGCATACTGTGGAATTAATATTTCATCCAAATAAAATAATGAAAGACGAGCACTCTTCAACAATATGTACAGTAGTGGTATGTTGAATTGGTCTCATGTATTTTAGGTAAATTTTGTCCATGTAATGTTGTGTTGTGTTATGTTATGCTGCAGTCTATTGCATGTAGATGCTCTACTAGAGCTCAGACACGGTCTTAGTGGTCCTCACCACCAGACACTGAAACCGGTTTGTGTGCCTACAGTACTGTTGCAACTTGTTGACTGTGATCTAACAAGTGTTTGTGTGTGCGTGCTTGCACAGGCACAAATGAGTGTGTTGCTCTTTTGGTCCGGGTAGCTCAGTCGGCATTGGCACTGGGTGAACAAATGGGTTACAAAAATCGTGGGATTCTTTTTTTTTAATTTCAACATAGTTTGCATGTCTGTAGGATTTTCAGACATTGAAACTATATACTCTACATTACAACAACCTCTCACATATTGTATGCGCTTACATATTTATTACATTTCTACTGCACAGAACTAAAACTAAAACTCCTGATTCCTCTAACATCCCCAGGTTTGGGACCTGCAGTACAGAGACTTTTTGTGATCAGCTCAGTCATAATACCCCTCTTACTCTCTGTGGCCCACACTAACCCCATGATGGCCCTCTGCTGTGTATTAAAGAGGGAACTTGTGAATGGCGTGATTGTGTATTCAGTAAAGAGGATGGCAGCTGCTAGTCTTGGCATTGGGGTGATCGTGTGCGTGTGTGTGTGTGTGTGTGTGCGCTCGTGCGCATATGTGACTTTGTCTCTTTGTGTGTTTTTATGGTAATCCAACAGATCCAGATGACTTATCCCTTATCCTTTCCCGGTCATGAGTGTGCATGTTGGCCTCCTACAAAATCATTTGGTACTTTTGTAGATTACATAATAGCACATTGGGAGTTTGTGTCAGGATCTGACAAAATGTCCTAATCTGGTGAGATTTCATTGTGCCATGTTAAATTGGCGAGCGTTAGATGGAGGATCTTTTCTTTGTACATTGCCAGATTGTGCGGACAGAACTAAACTGATTTCTTTTTTAGAACATTAATATCTGTCTTTATTGATCCTGTTGTGTCTTCTTTTTCTCCTTCCTCACAGTGGTGATGCCTTGAAGCTGTGGCCCCTCCAGCCCAGTGAAGGACGTGCCAGTGCCGGCTGCTGCTAATGGGAACCTCTGCTCCGCCATGACTGCTCGTGATGGCGGAGGCAGTGGAGGCATTGGTGGCATGGGCACCCTTGGCCGGCGGCAGCGCTTCGAGAACTCAGAGTTCACCGTTCGCATCTACCCGGGCGACCTGGCCGAGGGCACCATCTACTGCCCTGTCAGCGCCCGTAAGACCACCACAGCCGCGGATGCCATCGAGCGAGTCATCGAGCGGCTGGAATTGGACCGTACCAAGTGCTATGTGCTGGCCGAGGTCAAGGAGTTTGGTGGCGAGGAATGGATCCTCAACCCCACCGACTGCCCTGTGCAGAGGATGATGCTGTGGCCCCGCATGGCTCTGGAGCAGCGCTCCTTCTCCGGGGGCGGGGAGGACTACCGCTTCCTACTTCGGCTGAAGAACCTGGACGGCTCCATTCACTACGGCGGCAGCCTCCAGATGTGGCTGAGGGTCACGGAAGAGCGCCGGTGCATGGTGGAGCGGGGCCTGCTGCCACAGCCCGAACCACGGGGCGACCACGCCGATCTATGCCGCCTGCCGGAGCTAACGGAGCGCTCGCTGCTGGACAACCTGCGCTCCCGCTTCCGTCAGGAGAGGATCTACACCTATGTGGGAACCATCCTCATTGTCATAAATCCATTCAAGTTCCTGCCCATTTACAACCCGAAGTATGTAAAGATGTATGATAATCACACGCTGGGAGACCTCGAGCCACACATTTATGCAGTGGCGGATGTGGCTTATCATGCCATGCTGCAGAGGCAGAGGAACCAGTGCATCGTGATATCTGGAGAGAGTGGTTCTGGAAAGACCCAGAGCACTAACTTCCTGATTCACCACCTGACTGCCCTCAGTCAGAAGGGATTTGCCAGTGGGGTTGAACAGATTATCCTGGGGGCAGGACCAGTACTGGAGGTATGTAAACACATTTTGGTATCATAAGCTTGATTGAAAGATGTTTCATACACTGAATGAATTTGTTTTATTGTGACTACTCTGTTAAGTGACTGTTAAGTCACTTTTGTTTGCATACCATTATTGTTGACAAAACATTTGTGACTATGATTGCTGTATAAATTGCATCACTCTAGCCTAGACAATAATTATACAGAAAAAGGGGATCAATACCATTCATGTGGATAAACTACTGCAGGCGTATTCGTTTGGTGTTCATGTGAGCTGCTGTGTGTTGCCGGCTTGTAATATTAGTTATGCAACTGTGCTTGGCCACAACTGTCTCCAGGACTGGCTCAGAGTTATGCCTGCCCCATAAACAGCTTCATTACAGTTTCAGTCCAGCTGTGGGGATTATATACAGTATTACACAGAGGAGCTTCTCTTCAAATGCATTTTTACAGTTGTAGTGTTGGTGTAAAATTGTTACCTTGTGTTTACATCTAATTTCCATTTCATACACTTTAGAATCTGACTGTTAATCTAACTATGAGAGTGTACAAATGAACGCTAGACTTAAATTAGCCTAAAGCTGTGTCCACCAAAGCGTTCTTTCCCAGCTGAAAATGTAATGTAATCTAAAAATGCTTCCAAACGGCCAGAGAAAAATATTTAAAAGGGCTACACCATGAATTTTTACTTTTTCTTCTTTTTTGTGTGTTTTTCAGGGTCACGTCAGGGTACAATCCCTCCCGTTTTTCAGTTCCAACAAAAAAAAATATATGTATGTATATATATATATATATATATATATATATATATATATATATATATATATATATATATATATATATATATATATTATTTTTTTTTAACTTTTTCCACACAGAACCAGGAGATAACATGCATACAAACTGGCTCAATAGCGCCCCGTGCCAAACAGGACAATGTGGTATTGCAGGTGAAAGTGCTTTATAAGCCAGAGAGAAGTTAGTTGGAATGAGTATATCTGAGGCTTGATTTAGGCTCAAACCTTTTGAAAAACGTTTGAGGGACATAAACAATATGATATTAAATATTATTATTCTTTTTTAAATTCATGGTGTTCGCCCTTTAATCCTGTAAACCTGTAAGTGCCCAAAAATAAATGGTAGACGTGAATGCACAGTGCAGAATAGACGCTCCCATTGAAAACTATTCAAAACATACGCTGCGCTCAGGGAAAAACGCCTTGGTGGACACAGCCCCTAAGGTTGCACGCTGTTGTCGCGTACTGACAATAGCCGATCTACAAGCGACGCGTTGTGAGCTTATAGATGGACTATTTTCAGGGTGTGACACCGGTGCGCAACCATATAAATCAGGCTTAACACTTTAAGGTAGAAGGTGAAGGTAGTAGAGAGGCCTTGCCAACAGTTATGGAGGAAGCTTGTTAGATTAAAGACTGTTGCACCGTGCCTCAAGACATTCCAGTCATATTCTTAAAGTTGTGGGACTTGTCACTTGAATACAGGCCAGTCAGAGGCTTTGACTAATTCACAGCCACACATTCTTTTCTCTTTTGTTTTTCAATCACCTACGTACATTCCAGAACATTGCCCAACACCTTTCTACCATAGGCACAGTTCTATCAGTACCAGATGAGGTACTCAATGACCTCATTATTTTACAAGCATAGTATCGTTTGTCGTCACTCTCATGTCACCTGACCCACAGACTGTTGACAAATGTTTCGGTTACATTGAACAGTGGAATTATTCTTAAACAGTAAAATCCTTGGTGTTAATTTATCCATTTGCAACTGAGGGGGTACAAATGTTAACAAATGTGTACACTCAGGATTTAACAGTGTTTGGCCATTCATAATTCCTTCTAGCACTCTTTCACTAAGGGGGAGTCTGAACTCTGAACGTTGCTACACTTCAGAGAACTCCATCAGATTAACCACATGAACCCTAGCGTCACTATTCTGGGGCAAGCTTTCAGCAAAACAATGCATTGCGAGCTTGTAGCCATGTATAGACCCTTGAGGGACTGATAATTGTTAGTTTCAAATTAGTACTACTGAAAGGATTCTCCCATTACAATGTCGGTCTGTTTTTTGCACATGCAGTATACTAAGCCTTTTGCCCATGTTCTATTGACATCAGTATTGACAGCATTGACAAAAGGGTTGGAAATAAGAGCTTAAACGCCACGTCCATAAGGAACACAAATACTGTACAACACGGCTCTTTCCTTCAGGTCGCCCCAGCCAGCCCACACTGTATTTTACTGCCCTATGCTATGCTGGGATACTATTATTCACTGGCCTGTCTCCTGTTAATGCGTAAGCACAGTTGGTTAATCTCCAACGCAGCAACACGACTGAGTGGTTTGTGAGTGCAGAGGATCAGCGTCTAATTGTTTGCACAGTGAGATTACGTATCTTCCCATTGGACTGGAGCTGCTGCTCAGAGATAGACAGGGAGGTGGAGGCCAACAGCAGCCAGCATTACCTCATACCAATATACTTCATCTTCATTTCCTTCTACATCCTTCTCTATTTGGCTAATTATAGGTGTTACACAGCAAAGACATTTTACAAGTGGTATGCAACAATAATGTGTCTGTCTTGCATGGGTTCCAGTAAAAAACAAGAAATGATGACTGACAGTTATACCAGGTTGCTTTTTTTGCCCCGATCAAACGCGACCAGCTGCTTCTCTCTGTGTGTGTGTGTGTGTGTGTGTGTGTGTGTGTGTGTGTGTGTGTGTGTGTGTGTGTGTGTGTGTGTGTGTGTGTGTGTGTGTGTGTGTGTGTGTGTGTGTGTGTGTGTGTGTGTGTGTGTGTGTGTGTGTGTGTGTGTGTGTGTGTGTGTGTGTGTGTTAGCATACATTTGTTGTTAGCATTTAGCACTCATTAGCAGGCTCTGTAGCAACTAGCAACCAAACATGGCTCAATTGCTGCTGTCTTTGTCAACCAAAACGGTCTCGGAGGTTAGACTGTTGCCCAATAATGCCCACTTAAGAAAGCTTCTGAGCTTGATAAGCTTCTGAGTTATGATCCCATAGCATGGGAGGACGGCCGTCGTTCAGAGTATGGGGAAGTCTGAGGGATGTCTCCCCATTGGCTTAAAGGACAGCCAAAACAGGGAAGTCTCCCCATTGGCTTAAAGGACAGCCAATGATGAAGAAGTCGAAGAGGTCGCTAAAAACTAAAGTGTTGAGTAGTTATAGTCTCTTTGTAGACCTGGTTACTCTTCGAGCAACCTGGTAAAAAAAACGGTATCTCCACGTTTTTGTCAAGAGCATTTAATTTCAAATTGATCCCTCTAGTACTGGTCACTGGCTTCAAGATTTGTTCATCTGCTGCTGGCTTTGAGGAAGAAACAAGACTAGAGAAATGTAGATGGTATTAATCTAACTTCTGGTGTTGTGTGCAGCTGGCTGAGCATGAGTCTATGTAGTAGTGTAAGTTTTCCCCATCAAGGTGGGGGGCCCAGTGTCACATCTTTTTAAGGGGCTAGAAATCTTAGCAGCACCCCTTGCTGTTATCACAATTTAGCGCCACAGGCTATGCAGACAAATAGGCAGGCATAGTTTAGCAGAACATTTTCTTTTTGGCCAACAAGTGGTTAGAGAAGAATCTTGGCCAAAAGCCAAGAAAGCTATAAGACCTTAGGAAGTACATACGTATGTATTATAGCTCTGTATTTATTGTACTGTAATGTACTGTATTATCTCTGGGTTCTAGGTATTTTAGGCATAGTTCATTTGGGAGCATATAGTGCAGTGGTCATAGAAAACTAATGGCAATAAAATGTTTTCTTTTGCCCATAACATGGGTAACAGAAAAGGTTACTGCAGGTACTTTTGAGCAATGACAAAGAATACATGTCCTTGAAAATGCTAGAAATGTGTACATTTTTTACTTTAACCTTTTTACTGCATCTAAGGAAGATTTGCTGATCACAGCACACATGCTTCTTTTCAAATACCTTCTTCCTCAATCATACAATTATCCACAGGCACACCTGGGAGTTGTGGAGTAATGTAAGTTCAGTGCCTTACTCAAAGGCAACTCACAGTTTTTGAGCTAAGTGTTATGCTTAAATTATATTTTGTTGTGCGCCGAAGACACAGTAGCAGATATACAGCTTGTAGATCGTCTATTTTCGGCAATAAGTATAAATCAGGTAATTCACATCCTCCATCCCAATTTTCCCTTACGCTGTCTGGGGATTTCTACCAGCAACTCTTTCCTTAACTGCAGGTGCCAGGTGGTACTGTAGTAGCACAATTTCTTTCTCAAAAAAAGAAAAACTAAGATTAAAGACCAAGACATTGTTGACCTGTCACCCTTGGGTGAAAAATGGTGTTCCAGAGCAGAGATGACAGACATTTTCTAATGACGGTTGGTTGTGATGCAAGTTCAGCCCTAGGCCCCAGGCATGCAGATCGACAGCATGTTAACTCTTGATGGCGGATATCACTTACAAACGCCTCTCGTCTCTTTGGAGGCTTGCCAATAGCAGTAGTTAACTGTTTCGATCCTGACAAGCCCTGTCACTTAAGTGTTCATACTAATCAATTCTTGGACTGATGTAGATTAATGCCTGGATTGGAGACATACAAGTAGGAGCATGTTATCGTGGTTGCTCTTGTGCAAAAGTATGTATTAAGAATGAGAGGTGTATGAATAGAAGGCAATAAGGCATCAGCTGTGTGCAGATTTTTCCCCTTTCTCAATCCTTATCACTTGTCTTTTCTTGTCTTCAAACTTCTCTTCCCTCAGGCTCCTGATGACCAACATGAAGATGCTTGAAATTGTTCATGAAATATGACAAATTTGCTCTCATTCTATGTAGTACGTATCCACTGTCCATCACTGTTTACTTGCTGCTGCTAGATATGACAGATCTTGACATTAACAAAACCCTTGAAGTATTTGTTTTTATCCAGTCATCTCTGCAACTATAAATGAAACGGATGTGAGTGAGGAGGGCTTCAGAATCTTACTTCAGTCATCTTACTTTTCTTGAATGCTTAAAGCCTGTACATCTTATGATGCATGTTGTACTTGGATCTTGTCTGTCTCTGCATGAGACCCATTTGTCTTACATTGCTCTTCAGTAATGATAACCTTGGTGCAGGAAACGGTATATCCTCTGCCTCTGAACGATAACTGCTGTTTCGCAAAGCACAACATAATAGTTTGCCTCATCCTCTATTTTTAGTCATATGTGTCTGGCGACATGTATACGCAGAGAGCCTTGACAGATTGATAGGTGAAAGAAATGTTCCCTGTCCAGTGCTTCGTAGAGACTGGCTGAGCAGAGTTTTGAGATAAGACCTGATAATATGCCTTTTTCTTTTAGTATTCTTGCTCTAACCAGTCGTCAAGGCTCTCTTACAGCATGTAACTACCACTCAGGCCTTCAATCCAGATGTCACCCTGTTGAGACGTTGGGTTTGCAGGTGTTTACCTTACATTTAAGACTGATGGGATGCACATTTGTGCGAGCATGCATCCTGAGTGGGTGTGAAGGTGCAAGAAAAAGTAACTACACATCACAAAACTGCAAATCAATATGTTCCATGGAGCAGTTGAAGAAATATAAAACCATAGTTTAGATACAAGTCATTTTAAGGTAGCAACGCAAAAAACAAAGGAACGTGCTACCTGAGACACTTTCTGAAATGTATGATGATAGAAATTGGTCATTGGGAGGCATGTGGAGGTTCGATATTTACCTGTTAATGTGAGGTGACACCTTAACACGAGCACGCAGCTGTCTCCCTCTGGGAGAGTCAAGAGGCATAGTGGGATGTTACGGCTCTCCGTCATTGCATTGCATCATCATTATACTTTGAAAGAGTGAGGAGGTGTCACAGGGTGTTGAGGTAAGAACAGCTCGGGTGGGGCTGGGGGTGCTGTGTTGCAATGCCAATGTAGACCACTTCAAGGTATCTGGCACTGCTGCAAAATGCTATCTGTAAATTAGAGGATACACAAACGCACCATCATGCACACATGCAGACAAATTAATATACCTGACCTATATACACAGACACCACTTAAGCACAGAGACTTGACACACACATGCCCTTGTGTAGTGGGCTGCCCTCAGATAGGCCGAACATCAGTTAGCACCTTTTTTTTGGCTCTGTCCTCCTCTCCTCTGTCAATGCTGGGACAATAACTAGACCTGTAGACTTGCAAAGAAAATAATTCCAAGGCACTCCGTCTTTGATGAAAAAATGTATTAAGGATTTATTTTGAGCAAGGCAACAATATGAACAACGTGTATCGACCTAAAAGGCCTTCATCAGGGTCTCTGAGACCTTGATTGTTCCTTAAGTATGAATGATGAGGACTCATAATCTTAGAAAATAGTCTAGATAAATGTCTGTTATTCTATGTGGAAATGATCCTGAGACTTATAGGAACACCTCACCCTTTTCAACCTTCTCACTAATGCTCACTCTTAAGATGGTACCATTTCTCTCTGCTCGCCCTGTGTATCTGAGGTGGTATAGCTTGAACATTTATTTGCTATCATCGACAGGAACTTCAAACTTAAGGAAACTATAACCTTTCTCTACCTGGAACGTTAGCATGCTAAAGTAGTTGCCATAGTTGTTGCATCTACGGTGTAGCAAAAAAAATTGAAATCCCAGCTGTTGGTGTCATTGGCAAGTACATTTTCGAGCTATCAACAGCGAGCTATCAACAGAGACAGAATGAATAGACATAAATGGTAAGATAAACTTTAGAATTGTATAGTAAGCATTAGTGAGGATTGATGTAGAGCTATGGTTGAAAAAAGCTGAAGTGGTCCTTTAATCAGTGGGATATTTTTTCTCCCCACCAATGCGCTGGTTGTGTGCATTATGTAATCGAGCCAAAGACCTCGTTGGCCCACAGGGGTCCTGTTGGCCCATCCTGTTGTGCTCTCAGTGTTTCTGGTCCAACAGAAACAGTCCCACTGTGAGTCAGACCAGGTCACCTCTCAGCATCTCCTCCTTTGCTACCTCAACACAAACACACACACACACACACACACACACACACACACACACACACACACACGTATGCACACGTGCGCAGCTGCAGCAGCACATTTAATACCTTCTCCACAGAGCCACCCCTCAATACTGAGTAGGATTAGTATGTATTACTGGACGACTCCCAACAGGGCGGGGTCAACTGAGATTTATTTTACAGTGCTCTGAAAGTGGTAGTTTTTTCCGTCTTCTTTTCTCTCTCTTTCAGGGTAGGATACCACGAGAGAGACTGGGATTGACTGAGCCCTGAACTCTCAGGGTTTGTTTACTGTGACATGAAAGTGCCATGTGTTTGTGTAGTAACCTAAGACACAGGTTGAAGCTATGTTAAAGCCAAGGCTACAGCATGGCTGCCGTGACCATGTACACAATGGTCTACACCTGTGTGCTGTATTCCCTGTTTGAGCTCTGGGTTCAAAGTGCGAGTCTCAAGACGTTGCCTATATAGAAGGTTTGTTTATAGTTTATACCGTTAGACCACAGACTATACCGTAAAATCTGGAGTATTTATTTAACTCTGAGAAGTAAAAAATAACTCTGCGTTAAATTGTGCCGCAATGTAAAGTAAGGAAAGAAAGTGTTGAACAATACTTAGTATTGTTTATGTGGCAGCTTAGTTAGTGACATAGTTGGAAAAGGAGAGCCTATAAATAATGTGGCCTTTTAAGTAAATATTGTACTGACCATGGTAGGATGATTGCATAATGCTGGCTCTGCGCTGACAGTTGTTTAGTTCTGGTAGTCATTCATGATATTCTAGATGACTGAGGCTGATGATGACTATATGTTTATTATCTCTTTTCGGGTAGATCAGGTTAAGTACATGAAGAAAGGATTACTTCAGGCTATTCAATAGGCCTATAACTTGTTCTGTGAAAGCACTCTGCTTGAGGTTAAGGTATATCTCCTCTTGGGGGCCCTCTGATGATCTTGATCTGAGTATAGAATCTCCAGTTTCACCGTGTCAGACCAGATGCAAAGTGACAGGGGAGGCTGTAGTTTGAGATACCAGACAGATTTGGAAAGAAAGCATTGCACATTCAAATCTGGAGTGTTGATTTCTGAGAGATTTCTTGAGTTAAACCAACATCACGATTTAGCTGTGGTGGGCTGTTTGTGATTTAAATGCGTTTTAAATGCTCTTCCTTTGAGGTAAAGGAGGTGTTTGTCTCAGACAATGACAGACAATGTCTGTTCTAAATGTTTAACTAAGCCCAGATGTACAATACTGTACTTGCTTTATCTTGTATCTGGCTTTGTGGATGCAATGTCGTACTCACTCAGTAAAGCCTCATTAATCCACATCAGGAAAAGAATAGACAATATACAAATGTATTCCCCGAATCCCCCCCATTGCGGCAATACAATTGCTATGGAAACACGGAGAAGTTAAGCTGGTCAATATCATCCCATTCCAAGTACTTCTAGATCAGTGAAACTAGTCGATGGAATGGATATCAGTGGGAGTTTTGATATTATATATATTTTTACCAAAATAGGGATGCCAGTTAATAATATACTGGCATCCCTATTTTTGGCATATCTTCCACAAAATTCAAAATGATCAACAACAAAATAAATCATATCACGACATGTGATCTTGTAGATCGGCTATTTTCGCTATTTGTTGTACAACAACAAGTACATGGGGCTTAAGTGGTTAAGTCTACTCAATAAAGTGATCCTTTACCTTTAAGCCGGTGTGTGGGCTGTACCTTTTTAAAAATGCTTAAGTGGTTAAGGCCAATGGTTTGCACAGAATCATTAAAGACTAGCCTTTCTGTTGTAGGTGCTGTGCAATTTTTCTTCTGGTAATCCCAGTCACTGAGCAAATGTCCCAAAGTGTTTAAGAGGAAACTGAAACAGAATTCAGGTCATCACAGTTATTATAATGAATAAAGAGGGTTTCATGTACAGAGCAGTTTGGGTGGATTAAGTAAAAAACAAACAAACAAAAGACTTCTGTGAAGCTGTTCACATGCAAAAGCTTTTTCTGCATCAGCAGATCATCTCAACTCATTCAGTGTATGTTGTAAATCCATTTTGCTATGCCCATGAAACAACAATATCGTTTCTTTTTGCTAATCTTATCTCCATGGTATCGTGCCAAGATGTTTTTTCTCCATGAGACATTGTATAGATGAAGGCTGGTACCATTGCTAGCAAAAAAGGGAGGATTCACAATAGGAGTATATAACATTCAGTCCCTATTTTTGTCAACCTGTCCATAAAAAGACATTAAGCAAACCAATGTTTGGATTTAGTTTATTTCATTGGCTGCAATAGCTTTAGAGTTTAGATCAAAGGTTATACAGAGATCATATTCCTCACATCTAGAGGAGGGTGCTTATTTAGGTTTGCTAAACTGATTGTGTTAGTTCAACTGTTAGTTGAAATGCATTGAAACGTAATGCAAATTTAGCTTGTTGGCTAATTGTCGTCGTTGGCATCATTACCCTCACACTGCAATGCTTGTGAGCCAACTAGTCAGTGGACACAGATGCTGTAAACTGTGCTAGCCTAACAGTGTGCCTCTGTTTATGTCCCCTCACAGGATCTTTATTTACGCCGGGGCATGTGAGAGTGTACAGGTGCCCTCTCAGCAACACACACAGGCATAGTGTCAGAATGCACGTGGTGTCAGAATGCAGCAGCTGTCCTACTGGTCTAGATACACCTGCACTTGCTGGGCCACATAGAAACAAAGAGGACAGAAAAGCCTTTATTCTTTGTCACATATTATGCAGGGAGATGGCCTTGATGAACCATTGGTTATTTTTTTTCCCAGCAATCATGGAAGCATAGCTCAATAGTTTCCATTCAGTTGTGCCCTGTGTCCCCCTGTATGATAGGAAACAGAGTCACAATGAAATCTGTTTTGTTTCGACTTTCAACTTCTCTTAGAATAAACTCTCTTTCTTTCACACACACACACACACACACACACACACACACACACACACACACACACACACACACACACACACACACACACACACTCCCTTCCTCAGTGGCCTTGACTTTGTCCATCTGCAGCTGGCTAGATATATCTCCCTCCAACACTCCTTAGCGACTCTCTCCTGTCCTGCATGTGTAAAGAAGCGGATGTTCAGAGTTGTTTTAAAAGCCCTTTGTGGATGCTTACTCATGCCCCCCACCCCCCTTCTTCTTCTATAGCAGCACAAAGACATCTAGTCAAAATATCTATGCAACCCATCCCTTTCTTTTACTAATCTATACATGTATATCAGCGTAAATATACAGCACCTGTACCAAAATTGTGATCTGTCAGAGGCCTAATAACTAGTCCTAGTTTGTCCAATTCAATAATTGGTCTCCTAAAACTGGAGGTAAATGGCTACTCATGCAAAACAACCACCACCCAAAATGACATGGGTCATGGCTTCTGTCCATTGGAATGCACTGGCTGCCATTTTTCTTAGGTGGATTTTCCATTTCTATGATTTTGAGTGTGAACAAAGTTTGTTACATAAAAGGTGAAGGCACACCACTTAAGTTACATAAATCCATGGTGATGACCTGTTTTCCTCTTGAGGTTCATATCTGAAGCTGTGTGTCATTTTAAGCCTGTGCTCTCCACACACCACCAGATGAGGTAGAGTAAAGCCTGGTGCTGAAGTTCAGATCACACATCTGGAAAAGAGCTGGCTCGGACTCACTCATGGAAAGAACATCACAATGGCCATGTGCAGCTCTCTGCTTTATACAGAGGTTCCCCATTGTTGGTTCTCCTTGGTTCTTCTGACAGAAAGTCTGTAGACCTACAGCACATTTCTCTGTGGATTGTAGTGTCTGTTTTCAATTCATTCAGGCAGTGTAGAAGAATGAATGCAATAACATCAGGGGAGATGAGTGACTTGTACCAAAATAAAGCTATCACAACAGAAAATTTAAAACAAATGCTTATTGTCTTGTTTGTTTCTTTTTAACTTTCTCCAACCCTCTTAGTCTCTGTCTCTCTCTTTCTCTTTCTCTTTCTCTTTCTCTCTCTCTCTCTCGCGCGCTTTCACGCACGCTCCCTCTCTCTCGCGTTCCCTCTTTCTCTCGCTCCCTCTGTCTCTCTCGCTCCCAATATTTCTCTGTTCTTCATCCTACATTAGTAAATAGCTGTCTGGCCATCTGAGCTGTACTCTACTGGCCCATCCCTTTAAGAAGATAAGTGACACCATGCTAAGAATAAAGTTCTTGTCCCTTTTGGAATGTTGCCTGTGGTATGAATGACTCATTAACTGTCCACAACAATGACAACAATGAAGAGGCTCTGCAGTGGATTTTTCTTTTTTTCCTCGTCGTTCTTGTGAGCAGGGAGATAATGTTCCCGCCCAAAGACTTTTTAACAGCCCATATCCCTGCTGTCTACAAGACATCACTGCTCCTATCAATAACCTCTGTCCTCAGGCAGAAAGTGTAAAATGAACATGGCACTGGCAGTAAAAGATTTAGAACCATATTCTGTAGTTAAACCCATTCTGTAGTTAAACCCATTCTGTAGTTAAACCCATGGTGTGGCTATTTTTTCTCTTTTTTTAGTAGGTTATCTGCGATTTAAGAAATAAATATTATGTTTAGGGTGGACTTGCTTAGTAGAACATTAGAGGACTCTTTGAATCTAGAACAGGTATTTTCTTGTCTGCTTTGGGTAATTCGGTCGATGAAAAAGAGAAAGAAAAGACTGGAAGGGGACAGAGACAGATATTCTTGGATTTGCATGGGATTGTTTGTGTCTCTCAGATCTAACTAATTGGATTGACCTTGTTGTTTCTGCTTTGACCATGTGGGTTAGCTTTGGTCTAGTGATTGTGCTAAGTCACTCCCTCACCTGGTCTCTTGGCTACATTATCTTGCAGTACCTCAGCACATCCTTACATCAAGCTTTTAGCCTCGGGGTTGGCCAACTAATGTTTGACATGTGGCCTACATAAGGGTGTGTTGCTGATAAGACCACCTGTTCCAGCTTTCCTAGCTACGGGAGCTTTACCAATATGCCCCGTGCATTAGCTAATGACAGGGAGGTCACAACACACACATACTTGCATATTCTGTAGTACACACACACACACACACACACACACACACACACACACACACACACACACACACACACACACACACACACACACACACACACTGCATTGAAGATTCAATTCCTTGCTAGTAGCATTTGTAAATGACAGTGACAAACAGATAGTATTCACTGCCAAACCTATTGTGGTGAACATGCAGTGCCACAGCTCTGAAGGGAGGCGAGCTGCCATACTGTACACAGGAGCTTCAGTAAGACCAGTGGTGGTGTGTGTGGGTCTGGCTCAGGGTGTTTGCTGGGTAAACACTGGGCTCAGATTAGGGGATGGGAAGAACTCCAAAGTAAACCCTACATGTGTGGAGGAGAGGAGGGTATCATCCCATGGATGAGAAAGGGAGAAGAAAAAGCATATTGAAACTAGGCAGAAAATCCAAGGAGTCTTTATTCACTCTTTTACAGAAAACATAAAGCCTGATTTTCTACTTAGTTATGCACTGGTATTCTGCAGCCAAAACGACAGATCTACACAACGCATTGCAGAGCGACGCATTGTGAGCTTGCAGATTGGCTCTTGTCAAGTGTGTATTACGAGGCATGACAATGCGCAACCAAGTATAAGTTGGGCATTACGAACATAGCACTGACGACTCCGAGGACAACTGCAGGCAAAGTGAGGGAATACAGCTTTCAAGTCTTCTTCAAGCTGCATGGAACCTCACAGGGTGTTTGTTGTGTCTCACTTGCTTATATTTCTCAGTTGAAGTGATGAATTGTAATGTGCACCAACAGCCGCAGCTGAAACAGTGTGTTGACGGGTTTCATACACAGTTTAGATGTATGTGGTTTATTGGTAGTCAAATATTTTGTGGCTGTAGTTAGCAGTTTGCAGTATACATTTCGTTAAATGTAGGCATGTATTGGTTTGTATTTGATGCCTGAAGTGAATGGCACCATTTTAAGATGAACTAATCATATGATGCTTAGTCACCTGACATCTTACCCAACAACAAGCTTACAAAATACCAAGTCCTCGGCATAGTTTCAGTCAACAGTAACTGATACATAACAACAATTGGCAATAGCATTGCATTGTTAGTGTAAGGGGGAGTTTGGGCCATGAAGAGATCTGTGTTTACATTTTTTGCAAGTTCATAATCCTCTCTGTCTCATACTATAATGCCTCTAGTAAATTCTTTGACATAGCCCCATGTGAAGGGTCAAATGTCTATCTTTTCAAGTTCCACATGAACATAATGTCTTTCTTCTTTTTTTACATAAAGTTTTCCTTTGCTTTTTTTTCGGTTTTGCTTTTCTTCGAATTATGTGGATCTTTATACCCTTGGATCATGTTGCAGCTTGGAATTCAAGTGTGAGAAAGGAAAGCAAGGCTTATTAATTCTGAAATCATTTTTACGTGGCCTTCAGCAGCATGCGGAAACTGAAAGGTAGACATGGTACATTATGTCTGGTGGGTTTAATGAAATGTCTGTGTCTGAGAAACACAGACATTCACGCCTACTGCAAGAAACATTCATTAGAAATTCAGAAGAATGGATATTCAGAAGTGAACTTCTCTGACACTGCAGCTGGAGTGACTGTGAAATTGCAGCACAGATGCTTCGAGATAGCTGGTCACGTCACTTTTTAAAGCTCTGGTTATTTTCTGAATTTATGTTTCTAAACTCTGTGAATTAGGACATGACTCCATGTTTTCCAGGACTTTGCATCTCCACCCCTTACTCCCCCTCACATTACATTCCATTTCACTGTATGGCCGCCAGATTTGGGAAGCTCCTTTCTGCACCTCCTGCATTTCCGCTCCTTCCGCTGGTGTCTGGACTGTTTTCCCGTTTCCCGCCTTATAGTGAGGCCCCTTTGTTGTTTTTGTACAGAGGACAGCTTTAGCATTACTTGCAGTGCCTACATAGGTTTTTTCACAGAGCCCTTTACAGTAAGATGTTGGTTGCATTTTATGACAGTGGAAGTACTGTATTTCTTCTGAATTTAGATATATTCAGTCTAAAC
The DNA here is from genome assembly GCF_963280865.1 of Gymnoscopelus braueri. NCBI lineage: Eukaryota > Metazoa > Chordata > Actinopteri > Myctophiformes > Myctophidae > Gymnoscopelus > Gymnoscopelus braueri. The sequence continues at coordinate 37,904,450 of NC_137603.1, read as the reverse complement.
AGCGTCTACACATTAGACGCAAAAAGACAAAAAAAATCATAATAAGCACAGTGAGAATGCAGGCAGATGGATATCAGTTTCTTTTAGCTTAGAAATGTGTCATCAGTCCACTAATCAACCCTGGAATTCCCCATCGCACACCTCCATGCTCAGAAAGAGACACAACTTCATAAACAAATACTTTTGTTATGTGGAGGAGTCTTTCTGTAGACTTGTCTGGTTGCTTACCACAGAGTTGTCCTGATTTATTGAGGTTCAGGCACAAACCCCCACCTTCCTCACTGGGTTCTCTATTCAGGTTCAAAGGCATGTGGGTTAGGCCATTAAGACAGTGTTGAAAACTTTTGAAAATACACAGATGCACTCCACACAAAATCATGTTTTTTGGGCGGTGAAACCGCCCCTATAAGTGAGATTTGGAAAAATGTACATTTTCCTGCGCTGTGATTTGGGCCCAGGAAATTAGTAGAATTATCCTGCGCTGTGATTGGCCAATCACAGCCTATTCAGGACTGTGATTGGCCAGTGTCACATGACACATGTGCATAGCCCTATATAAGCAACCATAACTTGAAAAAAACCAAATATTTGTTTTTTTCAAGTTATGGTTTTGTCCATCATAAAGAGTGTTTCAATAAATGTATTTATCCTTTGTACATGATTGATCGACTCCATTCAGTATTGTGATTAGCTAGCAAGACACCGCCCACTTCACACAGGGTGTGATGTTTTTTAATATATTTTTTTCTTCTTTTTAACATGTTTTTGACGTAACTGCAATGCGTGCGTGCGTTCGCGCACGACACACTCACTTACCTCTGAAAACGACAGTTTTATCGCTTTATTGCCTTCCAGATCTTATGCTTCTTTGAACGACGGAGTCCCGCGGCATACAGCCAATCTACAAACCAACAACGTTTTCTGCATGTTGATTACAGGGGCGTGGTACTTTAGCATATTCATGAGGGGTTATTCCTGGAATTGTTAATGAGGGCAAAGACAGAGGCAAGTTCAAGGTACTATAAAACTCCTTTATAGATGTTTTTTGGGTGAGAAAAATACTTGACAGGGGCATTATTGATTATTGAACATTTATATTTCTGACCGATTTTGGACGTGTGAACTGGAACTTTAATGTACAACTTTGAAATGGTTAACACTTAGTTGTATAGACTTGATCCAGTGCATTTTAAACAATGATTTGCACTTATAAAAAATGTTGACTTAATGATGATTACATTACAAAATCCTCCCCATCTTTCTCCCACTGACTTTAGTTAGCCTTATACAACATTAACTGCAGCAGGCCATCATAGAAGCCTGCTGGAGTTGAGAAAATCCATATTGACTCAAGCTTTGAGAGTGAGTGGGTTTAGTGTTTGCTCTAAAAGATAGGCATGTTTTCCTAATCTCCGAGCACATTTACTTAGTGCTTGTCAAACACATCCTATACGGGGAGTTAAATTGACTCAGGCTACTCGACCCTCTGTCATCATTGACGCACACTGGTGATTGGGGGGCACCCAAATTTGGTGCACCTAATCACAGGATTGTTTTTGTAATAAGCTAGATCTTATTTGGTTATATAGTTATAGTAGGATGTATGGGTGTATATGCATGTAAATGTGTTCAGGAGAGAGTGATAGAGAGACAGATTTAGGCTCTGCACAACATACTGTCTTAACCACTTGAACTCTATATACTTATATGACAAATAGCGGTGTTACATCACGACATGTTGAGCTTGAAAACGTTTTGATTTGACAACATGATTTGTGATGATATTCGTTTTATGATGATATTCGTTGGAAAATTCTTATCAACAGGAATTTGTACAGAAAATACACAGCCAGCAACAGAGAGACTTGAGTGTAATAGGGCACAACACTTTATAGGTTTTATGACCGTTTTAAGTTTCAAACCTGCTTGAACCACATGAACCCTAGCGTCCCTATTCTGGGCATGTCATAATAGTTGAACATTTCCTGAAAATAGCAGACCTACAATTTTACAATGCGTCACGTTCCGACATGATGTGAGCTTGTAGCTCAACTATCTTCATCAAATAGATTTGATGTAGAGGGAAAAAGTAGGGGACCAAGTGCAGACTCGGTAAACGAAGTATATAGGGTTTAAGTGGTCCATGTGTCACGGACAAGGTCGGAGAGAGAAGGTTGAGGCTGAGTGGGCACTGTGTCCCAACTCCCAAGGCACACCTGGGGGGGAATGGGGTGCAGTGGGGCGCACCACCTACGTGGTAGAGCCAGCAAAACTGTGCACAATGATGCTGGATTTAAATGTTTTTGAAATTCTTTGAATTTTTGCGAGTTTTGTAAAATTGGCAATTGACAGCATTAGCCCCTGTCAGACCCTGGACAGCAGATTTAAACCTCGTTCAGACTTGGAATTTACTGGTATGTTTAATTTTGGCGTCGTGTGAACGTGCACTGATCTTGTATACCGCGATATATCATACAGGCAATATCACGTCACCCTACCTAGTCAAAATGCCTAAATCTTCATTTTATTTAGAATTTATTGATTTATACTGCCGTGGCATTTTGCAATTCTGCTGCAAGTTGTAATGTTGTCTTACTTTTTTTTTAAAGGAATTCTCAAACAGCTTTATATACCTTTTCATAGGTCTTTGGTATGGTATCTATGATTGAACATAAATGTATGAAGCAGTGTAGTGAAATAGGCTTTGAGAACCTAGCTAGTGAAACAGTTCAGATCTGTAAGACATTTGACATACTGTATATATTTCATTTAAAGTTTTCGTACAGCATAGCATGATATAGCCTAAAGCAATACTGATAATAAAAAAAGACCCACTGAGTGCAGCCACACCCATGTCTGCAGTGCTGCATTGTGCTGGCACAGATTCAGATTAAGGACTCTGGGGACGGTGTGTGTGTGTGTGTGTGTGTGTGTGAGTGTGAGAGAGCATGTGTGTGTGAGAGAGCATGTCTGTTCGTGACCACTGTGTGGGTGTGTTTGTGTGCATGCATACTGTACAGTATATGGCTCAATATAACTGATGCAGGCCTGGTAGCCCAGTCACTCCTATCATACATTTCTCACAAGCTAGGCTGCACCCAGAGGCAAGGTTAGGCAAAGAGCATTGATTTTCATTGTTGCATTATGTTTCTGACCAATGTTTCAAATGGCTCTTCAGGCCACCAGGTTAAATGTGTGGGTTTTACGTAACTCTAGTTGATATAGGGGGTTGATACATGATACATGGGTTATGGTTGAAAACGGACATTAGGGCGGCTGTGGCTCAGGAGGTAGAGCAGGTCGTCCAATGATCCGTGGGTCGGCGGTTCGAATCCCGGCTCCTCCTGACCACACGTCGAAGTGTCCCTGGGCAAGACACTGAACCCTACATTGCCTCCAATGATTCGGCCGGCGCTCGCTTGCCACCATTGGTGTGTGAATGTGGGAAAAGTGGGGACGCTGGCGTCGACTGTTCGCCGCTCCACCTCCCAATGTCCCCCACCTGTATGAATGAATGAACCATTGTAAAGCGCTTTGAGCACTTGGAAAAGCGCTATAAAAATGCAATTCATTATTATTATTTATTATTAAGGTTCCAACAACAAAACTGTGGCAAACAAATTAGTTGAGGTCCCCACTGGACGTTGTCTCATCGATGGATATGAATCTTTGATGAAAGGCAGAACCCAATATATGTTCCCAGACACAGTGGTTCCCCTCTGAACCGGTCGATGACATCAAGTACATCTGCTGAATGAAGAACACACCAGAGCACCCCTCCAACAATTCAACTTAGCCCATTAAGGCCTGAGGCCGATTCTACAAAGGCCATCTATAGCAGCAGTTCTCAAACCTTTTTGTAATTCAAAATTATTCAAAATTTTTCAAACACTTTCAAGATTTTTCTAAATGTTCAAAAATAGCAGATGTGAGAGCTCGTAGCGTGGCACATAGTGACTCGTTGTGAGCATGTACATCTGCTATTTTTGAATAGCCAACGTTAATGTCTAAAATGACACAGATGCTTTCCTGGTTTTAATGGATCACACACACACACACACACACACACACACACACACACACACATACACATACACATACACACACACATACACACATACACACATACACACATACACACATACACACATACACACATACACACATACACACACACACACACACACACACACACACACACACACACTGATACCCTCAAGTCCCACAGACCCACAGGGATGTCTGGGGCAGCATTGATGCCAGTGTAGAGAATCCTCTCTAATGGTTGCTGGGGAGAAAAATAAACAAAGGTCCTCTATGTCTATTCCATTGATTTGCCCTTGAAGATAAATCGAGTACAATGCACTTTGTATATTTAAAATGTGCCCATAAGCACACATCGCTGCTATTGATTTTTCCCTGGAGTTATCCTGGTCTGAATCCTAAGTGCTGTCTACTCACTGTACTTTATTTTAGTCTATTTTGGGAGTTGTCATAGTTGACTCGCCACTAGCCAAACATTGGCATGGGCTATGTTGTTCAATTCTATCAAAGTCAAATGTCTAACTGTTACACAACACAGGATTTGTGGTTTACAACAGGAATGTGTATGGATTATAGCTGACCATTAGTGGTTTATGTAACACTTTGTATAGAAAATACCCAGTGAGGAACAGAGAGACTTTGAGTGTCCTTCAAGGAATTGTCACAAATTATCTCACAATGGCGTGGCACAGCATTCAATGGTTTTATATCATTCAAACTAAGTTTAAAAACCTGCTTAAAACCACATGATCCCTAGCGTCCCTATTCTAGGCTAGACTGGGATAACTTTGCGTCACCAGGGAAGTAATTATTCCCCTCGGCCAGAGGCGTCATAACTTTAGGGCCTATCCATAAACCTGATGCAGTGCAGGTTAGCTCATCTTTAAAACAAAACATAGATATACATGTGAGAGTAGTGTTTTATTCCAACTCGGAGCGACTGGTGAGAGCAGGCTACTCGATTCAGCACTTGTTTGGGGGAACAATAACATTGCGACACCCCAACCGAATATATAACCGGATACTAGTTGGGGAGGTGTGATTCATGCGATGCGGAGAAGGTGTGGCCTAGACCGATCACACTAGTCTGTTTGGAACGAAAACCAGGCTTTTCCGCTACAAGGTTAATTCTGGGCATGTCATAATAGGCAAACATTTGGCCAAAATAGCAGATCTACAGCTATTTTCAGCGACGAGGGGACCAAATGCAGCCCCTTGGAGATTCTGCTCAACAAATTATATAGGGTTTAAATTGTTAATCTGTTAACACATACAGTGCCAAGATCGCATCGATGCGTTCTTTCAAATCCATCGCTTGAGTGCCAGGATTCCAAAGAACGCATTGATGCGTTCTTTTGAATTTTCATTGTTTAATCTGTGATCGCACGGTCCTGTTTATTTCTCATCAACACTTTCGTTTTCCACTTACGTCACACTCACCCGGAGCCGGATGTAAAAAAAAAAAATCATTTCCGGGTCACATTGTTTTTCTCCGGTGATTTTCGGCCAGAATAAGGAAAAACACGTTTTTTCACACGGTATAAAAAACGAACGGACAGCTCAACTTCTATTTTCTTTGGTCCGGGTGACTAACAGTCATCGTCGTAGTGTATCGCATCGTTTTCAGGCCGATCAGCGGGCCAGGGATAGTCGAAAACGTCACATCCTGTGAATGACCGGATATGACGTGGGCCTGTTTGGGAGGGGGCGAGCGAGGTGATCAATGTTTGGATTTGCTGCTCTCTACTGGTGGAACTGTCGTAGGTGCTTAACACCATGATCAGAGAACTTGTTTGAATGAAAAATTACAAAACAAAAAAAAATAAAAACACGCAAATTGCTGGCACAGGGGTGAGTACATTATGAATAAACTCTGGCAGTCAATGATTGACATTAAATAATATTGATATTTTGAATTTTCTGATGCAGCTTTGTATTGGTCTGCATCTCCACTACTAAGAGTGTCTTTATATACTACTGTGTGGTAATGGACAGTTATTTGGGAGTTTGGAGCTAAACAATTAGGTCTTGTTCTTCCATATGTTGGTGGAGTGACTCACTGGACTGAGCTGAGCCTGTGGGCTGAGTGGAAGGAATGACAGCCACACGTGACTATCAAATATCAACTCCTCTCCTGCTGTTTTTGGCAGAACCCAACGTGTTGAACAGCTCTTGCCAAATCTTGACCAAGGTGTACTGACTGTAAAAGACATCCATTCATGTTGATGTACAGTACATTATAGAATACTGAAATCCTGAAAACTGCAGAGTTCCAAATATAATAATTGAACTACTAATTTTGCACAGGCAGTGCTCAGCAGAGCAATGCAGTCCTTCCATTGATGAAGGACATTACTGGGGTCAACACAAAATATGTCAAATCTGCGTAGGCTACATGAGTGTTTGGTTGACATGCAGCTCGAGGCCTGCATGATTTCTCCTAGATAGCAGTAGGATTTGAGGTTGTATCATTGAATGGACCGAACTTTGAGCTATGCAATGTAGGAGAATATTGCTACTTAATTTTGTGCAGTATAGTGTGGCTGGATGACTGTGATTTTAATTGAATGGGTTTCAACGGCAATTCTGATTGGATAGATGTATAGCAGCCATTCTGATTCTGAAACACAAATACATCACTGATCATGAGCAGATGGTCTAAGAGCCCTCGTCTGTTTTCCTCTGCATTTTTGATAGCCATCTAGGGTATAATTTATGTAAAATTGAATATGTATGTTTTATATATATTTATAAATATACAGTATCGATTTTCCATTAAGAAAAATACTGAAAGATTTAACAGTTGTTTGATATCGCAGATACAGTTCTTTAAATGTATTAACAGCATCCTTTCTCTGTTCTCTTTCCCTTTGCACGTGCACTTATTTTCCTCATTCATCCCTTGTCTCTCGTTTACCTTCTCTCTCATTACCACAAGGAAACACTGAACTATTGTTTACCTCGGAATGTCCCGGGAAAGTTAGTGCCCAAATAAGGTGCTTCTGCAACCCGCCTTTTCTGTTTGTTCTACCATGCTTCGGGCCACTACTGATTGTTGCCACTGCCACCCTGCAAAAGACTTCCATGATTTTCTGAAAAGGAAACGAGGTTTATGGATCTAAATGAAGGGGGCTTCTCTTTCATAACATTCCCCTCTTTCTCACACTGAGGAAACCAAACACTGTTATGCAAGACAGGTTCAGAAGTTCACCTGGAGAAAAACGTGACTTTTTCTTTTCAAGATTTCTGTCACATGGCGGGAAAAGAGCAGATCAGAGCATTGAGCAATCGGAAGAATGGGGTGAGCGTTTTGCAAGAAGACTATGACTAAAGAACAGAGGAGCGACTGTGTGCCCGCTAGGGTGATAAAATGACATCACATCAAAGGAATCTCCACAATGTTTGAAAGAAAACCTGTAAGGCATCTGCCTTTCATACAGTTTTACAGGGATGTCCGACTCCACATGGTAAACAAGGATTGTGCAATACTGAGAGCTAAATAGTAGTTTTTAAGTAGCTTTTTCAGGATATAATATATTCTCGTTCATATTTGTTTTCCAAAGAGGACAGTGATTATGGACATAAAGAAGAAAATAACAAATTGTCACATCTGATCTCAACATTCATCAAGCTTTAAGATTTTTAATCGCTTGATGAATTGGCCTGTCTGTATGTATTATTACATAATCACCTGATCACATTAATTGAGATGAATTATTTTGCATAATCGTCAGAATCGTTTTCATTCATCTTGTGTTGAAAAATGTTCATACATTTAAAAAAAATGCGGAAATGGCAGATCTACAACCTCACAGCTAGATCAACCATATCTTCTATTTAATTGATTTATTAAATTATTAAATATGGCCTATTTTGACCATAGTCAATTATTTATTTAGATAATTGGTACCGTGATCGGTATAATTTGTGTCATGTTTGAAGTTGTATTTCTCTATCTACCCCAGACAGTTTTTAAGTTGCTTGATTCAATATTAAATATCTGATATTCATTATATCAGACATGCCCTCCTCCTTCTACTGTATATAAACCCATTGAACCATGTTAGACTCATTGAAAACCCACATCCTTGGTTCTGGTGACTGATTTTGTCCTAATGATTGAGGGGGCCTGGTTGTTTCAATTTCTTAGCTTTTTTTTATTTAAAAAATTTTCTTTTTTGAAAAAGAAGAAAAATAAATAAAATCAAATAAGATAAATAAAAATGTAATTAAAAAAAACACGCCCCTCACGCATTAATTAGAAGGACAATATCAGTCACCAGAACCAGGGATGTGTGTTTTCAATTAGTCTAACATGGTTTAAGTGTAGTTTGAAGTTCAATGGGTTTAGATGGGAGGGATGTGTCTGATAAAATGAATATTGAATATCTAAAGATTAAACCAAGTAATTTAAAAACAGTTTGAGGTGCACATAAAAACCTGAGTAGACTTTAAAATGACCCCAGAAGTGTTTTAAAGTCAAATAACCTTTAAGTTATTTGTCATATCTGTCCTGTGCCATCTTTGTTTACAAAGCCTAAAAGCCAATGTGCACTGCCAAACACACAATGATATCGTTAATCGCAATTATGTGAAAAGTAAAATTTCATGACCCTGACAGCCCTATTGATAAATCTATCCCACTATTGCCGTCATTATTTGAGAATTCCACAACCACTACTAATTCAATTATTTGTTTTAACTTTGTTTTATGCTACTTTAGCCTGCAAATGTACGCCATATTTTATCTGCCTCGAACCCCCCCCCCTTCCACACACACACATCAATGAGTACAAGTTAAACAGGTCACTGATTGACAGGTAGATGAGGTCCCACCCATTATGAGGCGTTGAGGTCTCATTTCCTATTTCACCGCCTCGTTATTTAACGTTTCCATTTGTGTTGACATGTCATTTGCTCGCTGCTAGCTTGTGGCCACACATGCAGCCGAGCCCAGCCATCACAGCATCTTTAAATTTAGCTTTGTTGTACCGAGTACTGTGTGTAAACAGACTGTACTCCCATCACACGCGCTCACACTTATTTCTCTTTCAACACACGGGGCAGGCACACATAACAGTAGCATGTGCATACAAGTCTTTTGTCAATCATCATACTGTCTTATTTGCCTGGCTGTGTTTTTCCTCCTCTCTCAATAATTGTGTGTGTGTGTGTGTGTGTGTGTGTGTGTGTGTGTGTGTGTGTGCGAGTGAGAAAATGGGGGGAGGGCGTACAGTGCGGAGTGCTGGCACGGAGAGGATTGGAGCAGGGCATGTAAACAATGATGTACTTGTATAACCTTCGAATTAGGAGGCTCTCGTACCTCCCACAATGCACCTGCACACCAACATTCCAGACATGAAATAGCCCCGGGCAATATTATTATAATCTCCTAGTTCACTCACAGATATTGCTGCAGGACCATTCTGATTCATTTGAAAATGAAACATTTGAAACAGACCCCCCCTCTCTCTCTCGCTCTCTCGCTCTCTCGCTCTCGTATGAGGGAAGGTACAGTGGTGACGGTCACGAGTCGGTAAATGAGTCACTGAGGTATTTATGAGTCTATGAGGTATTTATATGAGTCTACTTATTACTCACAGACAAGTGCTTTAGTTTCTACAGTATTTAATGCCCTCCTCGCCTCTTTCCCACTCTTTGTCTGCATGCATGCCCATTCTTGAAAGTACAGTAGGCTCACAAATCAGATATTAGGCTGCAGTAAGACCCAGAACAGCATATCTCTGCTGTCGGGCAGAAACCAGCTATGTCCGAAATATTAACTTTTAAGGAAATGAAAAAGAAACCTGTTTTTAGAACACCACAATACTGCCTCATCAAAGTTGGTACGGTGACTTTATACATTGTCAGATACTTGAATGTGTCCTTATATTATCATCACTTTACCAAAATACAGCTCAAGTGGAGTTGGGAGGTTTTTGACCATTAATGTGGAGATTTGTTGGTGTTAGATGGTTTGACCGACAGTTTTAAGGATCCATTGGAGTTAGGAGGAGGTTTAGTCAGAAGCGCTTTTTAGTACTTTTCATTGGTTCAATATTTGTAAAACCCACACACAGACGTAAAGGTTGTTCAATAGCACTGATTTATTTAAAAAAATAAAAAAGTTGAAAAATGGAGATGGCTGGTTTCTGCCCGAAAGCGACGATATGTTGCACCAGCCTCGTACAGGCGTAGAGTTGTCTGTGTCGGGCCCTTGTCTGGAGGCATGGGGGTGAAATATGGTCATGTTTGTGTTTCTGTTGACACTACAGTACCATGCAACACCTCATTAAACATGAAAGTATGAACACCAGCGTGTATATGTGTGTGTGTGTGTGTGTGTGTGTGTGTGTGTGTGTGTGTGTGTGTGTGTGTGTGTGTGTGTGTGTGTGTGTGTGTGTGTGTGTGTGTGTGTGTGTGTGGTGAGTGAGTCAACTGAATCTAGATGTAGCAGGAATCAGTTGCATGCCTCAGAGCAGTAGTAAGAGGAAGTACACACACACACACACACACACACACAGCTTTACAACAGATAAGGAATAACCGCACAGCTTAGGCTACTCTGTTGACTCACTAGTAAAACAAAAAGTCACTCTCTTGCCATCAAAAATGAACACGGATGATTCCTTCCATAGGGCCCATCCCCTTAAGGGAGATCAAGGATCAGATTTATCTTCGCCCGATCCGTTATTTAACCTTTAGTGGTTAAGAGATAAAAGTGGCCTCAGATCAGTATCAGTTACAGTGAAACAAGGGGAAATGAACGCATTCAGAGATTTCATAGTGTAACGCGTGCATATGGCTTGGCTTGATCTACAATTTCCCAGACAATATGGTCTCTTGTTTCAATGTAAAAACTGTGATAGTGAACTGTCTTCATAGCCTGATGCGGAAAGCTAACTGTATGGTTGTTTTTGGTAAAAGTAAACAAATATCATTTTGCAGCTTGTGTCTGCAACGTTTTTGAACGCAAAATAATTTGTCATGTCTCAAGATCCCCTGAAAATTAGAAGTAAGTTGGCTTTATTCCACCCATCCACTCTAATTTAAAGGGGTTTAAGCTACATTATGAAAGATGTCACTGATAGCCGAGTAGTCAAGCAGATTCCTGATTATTTTTCTTATATTATTGCAGCCTTTCATCTCCCTGTGACTAAAATCTTTAATTCCTCACAAAGATATTAGGGACTGAGAGTATACACAGCCCCTTGGCATTGGTTTGTTTTACCCTTTCATTCTTGTTTTCACTGCTCTTTCTACTGTGGCACTGAAGTGCAACTTCAAAAAACATTTCTGTTTTTGTCTTAATACCTGTCTACAGTACATCAGGCATGAGGTTTGTTCAATCAATGTTTTGATTTCATGTCGGAACAAATCCCTTCAATATCAGTGAGAAGACAAGATTTGTTGACAAGCCAATTTAGAAAGTAAATATGCGTCACTCAAGCTGTCACTCAATTCTGTCCAATTCAAACTTTCTATACTGTTCTGACAAATTATGCCAAATCTGCCAAACAAATGAAACAATATTGGATAAGCTGTACATAAGGTGCTTTGTGAAACGGCACTGTAGGCCTGTGTGATCTGATTTGCTCTTATAGGTCCCCACCAAAACTTGGTTGCCTTTTTTAAAGATGTTTTTATGAGAAATTACTAGTTATTATTAGTACCAGGAGTTGAGTCACAATTTCCTGCCTCATTTAGTGGTTAACTTCATTTGGCATGGATTCTGTATGTGAAGATCTAATAAATAGGAATAGTTCACACACACAAAAAAGACACTTTTGGTATTATCAATTTTTCATGCTCAGGGAAGACTACTGTATAGTATTGTACTGTATGTCTTCTCTGGGCATAAAATGAAACCCTTTCTATTTATTTGCACACTTAAGTATTAGTTTTACTCACCTTAAAAAGAAGGGAGAGCACAATTGCTTACTTTACCTCTAACATCTACTCGTAAAGTTAATACTTACCAGCACTAGATGTGACACTTGTAACTCTTTGAACAGATGTTGAGCATATCTTCATTTAGCAGTTGTTCAACATTTTCCAGTTACTGTACGAAAATATTGTTGATGACTAACTTAGTGCTGGTAGAGCTTTATGCTGATGGAAATTTCCAGTGTACACTTTCTTTATGCACTGTATGTTAGTAGTTGTCTCCGCCAGGCCGGACGACCGAAGGCTGGAGACTATGTTTTCGATTTTGTCCGTCCGTGTGTGTCCGTCAGTCGGTCAGTCATCCTGTGAACATCTAATCTCCGGCATCGACCTCATGGTGGTGATATAACGGGCGCTTCACGCTTTGGCCTATAACTCGTGCGGGCGACTATTACTCCTACAGATCTTTTCCAAAACTCACGCAAATCAGTACTTATTGTCTCTGAAATCACATGATCAAGATGTATCAGTCAGATTTTTCAGATTCCATTCTGATTGGCTATGACTGGCTTCCAAAGTTGCAGGCCCTGCGTAGGCATTAGGCAACCCGGCCTGTCCGAGACCTGCGCTCTTTTCTAGTTTTATACATATATGTTTTTCCTTTGGTCTGTGTTAGGGCTGCATGGCTAGCATATCGATATTATATTGATATCATGATATGATGATCTTTATCATATTGTGATATGGCATAAGTGTTGTCTTTTTACTGGTTTTAATCACTTAAACCCTATTTTATACTTTCAAATTGTTTTGGAAAAAATAAACAAGCTTGTAGATCTGCTATTTTTTTAAAGATTCTTTTTCTTTTTTTTTTCTTTTCTCAAGTCTATAGATGTGCAGCTGTGCATTGTCCAGTAGAGAAATTTAGCTTGTTGCTCATGTCTGCTGCACCCAGAAGTCATGAGGACTGACAAATGCCTCTTAAAAAGTGCTTATTCGTAGAGAGTCCGGGATGCCTGGATGGGTACTGCAATCTTTTTAGGGCACTGTTGTGAGAAAAGCAACCACTGCCAGAACCACATCCCATTTTACTCTCACTTAACAGGGAAACATGACTGTAAATCCTCTAGTGATTCAACAACCACAGTGACCACAGACTAGTTTAACTAGAATGACCTCAGGTGTACGATTACAAGGGACAGGGCTGGGAATTAGCCTCTGGAGAACCCACACATGATGCTATGATATGATGACTGTGATACAAACTAGGTCTAGTCACCCGTTCTTTCATGCTATTGTTGCCATTGCTGTGCACATACTGTGGTGGATGAGTGGACTGGGTGGTTGGCTTGTAAAAGGCCATGAATCAGCAGGGGTTAAATGAGCAACACTGCAGACTGAAAGCGCATATTGTTGTCCGAGCTTGTCTGAGAACTATGTCCTTAAAGTACTCTGGAGCCACCAACGTCAATGTAACAATACTGTGAGATTTAAAGATTAGTAACACTGTCCAAATTAGGCCACATGTATTCCATGCCCCATGTGATTTACAAGAAATAAGGAGACGAGGACAAAGCCTTTCTGAAAATAACCATCTTGGTACAACTCTCATCACATGACCAGGAAGCTCCGAACGCCCACCAGCATGAAAATGTATTTGTCACCCATGCCAATTTGTGACTTGCTAATAGATCATCAATTTGTTTCACTAATGTCTTGTCCCTTCTTCTGAGAGCCCTACACTGTGACCCTCCTCCTTGGTTCACTCCAACTCCCTGGAGGCTGTTTATCTCTCTCCTCCTCTCTCCTCAACAAGCCATTAATGAAGTCATCCTCATATGATTAAGGACAGCGTGTCTCCACTTCTGTGCTTGTTGGGCAGACAAAAGTCTGATTATCCCACTACAGACAGCAGCACTAATGGGATCTCACCAGAGATGCCTGTGTCTTTTCTAACTATAATGTATGTCCTTGGAGAGAGATCAATGTGTTTAATGTGAGAGTGAACGAAGCACTCCTATTTTCCGCATTAAATTGCCTTTTTCGAATGAGATCCTGTATATATGACCTCCTAAATCATTTGGTTAGTTAATTATTGTATCCTTGCTGGGCACTATCCAGCGAGGAGCAGATAGGATGCACTTCTCACTGGCTCATGCAGTTTTTATATTAAAAAATACACAAAACCAGCTATTCTTTGTGAAATACACTGCTTAGACCTTTAGGGGCCTTCAAACAGACAGAATCTGAGAATTGATGGGGTGAAAGAGGGGAAAGAACAGAAAACCAGGGACTTTATTGCAAAGTTGCCGAAGGAAGTACTATAACTGCATCCAGAGACACCAGGGTGATAATCATTTGATTCTGAGGGTACGTTATTGCCATACTGTTTAAATACTGCATAAGGTGGCACCAACAGGAATCCAAATCTTCAGAGACCTTCCTTATGTAGTGGTCAAATGCCAAGCCACGTGTACCCCTCCCAGAAATCTGCTATGAGACAAACCTGGAGTCAAGTTTACCCAGCCAAGCTACAAGTGATGCCCAATGGAACTGAAAAGACTATTACTGATCCAGAGAAAGCCCATCTATTCTATGCTCTTTGGACCGGGAGGGAATAGACTGTTTTCCAACAAAGTCACTCATAGAACGGAGGAGGGTCCTCTAGGTGCGATAGAGGGACGGACGGACGCGGTAATGAATCAAAATAAAATAGACATACATTCCCACCGTGACAAAGAGACACCCAAACTCATGTATAGACATACAGTATGCAGATGTTCATGCACTTGCATGAGCACACAAGAGTGTGCGCACTCAGACAAATACACACACACACACACATACAAGCACACATATGCATATGCACACATGCTCCCACACGTCATACGTCCTTACAGGGATGTCAGTTATATATTAATAATGGAGAATACTGGTTTAATAAGATGGGTAATAAGAGTTTATAATATATTCTGTTTCTCTTTCGTAAGTGGAGTATTGTAATTGGGGGCACTTTCATTTGAATTCTAGTACTATGAGAATAATTCTATTTAGTTTTAATCCACCCTACTAGAATGTTGTCAGATTCTGGATTTTGATTCAATATTGATATTA
This sequence comes from Gymnoscopelus braueri, assembly GCF_963280865.1. Classification (NCBI taxonomy): domain Eukaryota; kingdom Metazoa; phylum Chordata; class Actinopteri; order Myctophiformes; family Myctophidae; genus Gymnoscopelus; species Gymnoscopelus braueri. Next base: position 37,889,405 of record NC_137603.1, on the reverse strand, counting down.
TTTTTAGAAGTAGGTAATGACACGTTATTAAATCTAAGTTTAGTTACCCGGGGGTTAAACATCCAAGTTTGGTGTGACAGACACATAATTACATTTCTGATAAGCAGCTGGTCTTGTTGCAAATTGCACAATCACTGTTAGAGCTACAGTTTGTGTTACAGATTTTTAGAGATTAAGAGTTTGGCCACGGATAGTGGGTTATTTGTGTTAACATTTGTTTTGTTGGATGTCTGTTTTAAGATGTTTTATTTAGGTTTGAGTGTAGTGGGGAAGGGGTAGGAGTGTGTGTGGGGGGGAGGGGGGTGATACTCATCGCGTGATTGCTCTCAAGAGAGGCCATTACGACGCAGGATAAGAAAAAAGGAAACTCGTATGAAAGACGGCATGGTAAACTCAGATGTAATTGGACAAATCAGATTTATCTCTCCAAATTCTCAATGAAAGTTGTGGAACTGCAATTTTCATTATCATGTAATTGAGGAAGCAGTCCTGGGGAGGGAAGTGTGTGTGTGTGTGTGTGTGTGTGTGTGTGTGGGGGGGGGGGGGGTGTATGTTGGGATTGTTTTGTTTACTTGTCTCTGGTTGTTTTCATTCTACACACACACACACACAAAATGGTTCTTGGGGTGGTTGAGTTGCTATATAGCACCGCTGCTGTACAAAGAACCTGGTTCTTCAGAGGTTCTCTACTGGTTCCCCAATGGTTCTTCAGTGTAGGCACCTCTAATGGCATTATAGCAACCTTACACAAAGGTGCTATATTGCACCAAAAGAGGTTACCTTTATAATTACAAGCCAAAAAACCACTTTAATAATATATAGCACCATTTGTGTTTAGAGTATGCTCTGATGTTCTGGTTGGATGTTGTATGTTATTAGATTTTTTCAATTTTTGTTAGTTTGTTTAAAACAAGCATGTGCATTTTGGTGGAATGTGTCAAAGTATTTTTGTTTTGTAATGCAAAACAATTACTGTATCCTTGTAGCAGCAGCTGCTTTTTTAAAGGTCCATAACTTTCAACTTGATTTTCATAGCTGTGAAATTATAGCCACGCTTAAAGGCCACTATAAGCCAGAATCAAATATTGTTTAATTGGATTGTTAATAAAATTTGTTAACTCTCGCCATCAATGTTTATTCACAGAAAGAGAAAAAAAACGTAAGACTGAGGAAATGAACCGTTTCCTGCAGACGGAGCCCCTCCATGAAAACAAAACAGCAGCCCCTGTAGCGTGCTCTCCGTCTGTCCTGCTCTGAATGACTTTGACCAAGTCTCTAGACAGATTACACCCAAAGCAAACAGGCAGCTCCTCTGGTCTGACTGTCTGTCCGTCCTTTACCTCATTCCCTGGGTTCATGCCCAGACTACTGTTGACCCGTTGCGTTCAGTGTGGTGGCGGGGGTCCTGCTGTGACCACCCGCTTGTGTATCCCTTTGAGTGCCGGTGACACAGCAGTTGAAATATAACAGAACAAGGGGTAGCCCCCGTGGGACTGATCCCAGCAAACCCCCCAACACCTCCTCCCCTCTCTGGCACACTCTGCTTCTGGCACGGTTCCACTGGACCCCTCCGGAGCATTTTCTGATGACATGGGGCCAATGTGAGACTGATGGTTTCATATCCACATATTTTCTTGCTAATTCAATAAATGATCCATCAATATTAAATTGCTTTACTGGTGCTGTATGTACATGATGTACATAGGACCACAATGGAAACAAGTCCCCAGGACTTTTTTTGTGTTATCCTTTTAGCCTTAAAGTCTGACTGTACCTCGTGCTGTTTACATTTCTGACTAATAAAGTATTCAATCAATCGGTTTGTTGTAGTTACACAGGTTAAGAAACTCATCCTACCTTATTTTTCTACTGCTCATGTGTGAAACCTTCTCCCAGATGTCGATGGTGACATATCTTCTCCCTATATGATGTAAAGATTTTTTCTTGTTGCTGATGTGGAGGAAGCCAAGTTTGGAAAGAACACACTTTGTTGGTCATAAAAATGTCCTGCGGAACTACGTACGGTTTTACAGACACCAGGTGGAAGAATACACAGTGTGTATTCTTCAGTGTGGATGTACAGTAAATCACGTCTCCAGTGTTTTCATGGTTCCAGATCCTGTTTCCTGCTGGCATAACACCATGGATGTTGAATGTCAGGCCATTTAACTAAATACTTGGAATGATCCCCTGTCTGCCAAATCTGACCCGAGTTCCTTTCCTTCACTTTAAACAGGGTGTTGTGCATATTCTTGTGAGGGTTTTTATTGGCTGTCCTGTAAAGGAAAGGTTTACTGCTGCTTTGAATGATGATCACATATCCTCATCTGAACTGACTTCCCTGGACCAAGCAGGTTTCACATTCCAGAATCAGATGGAGTGATGAATACCTATACAGTCTGCTCTGAATGGCAGTCCAATTGCTCTGTGGTTTCAATCATTCATCACCAATAGCCTCAGGATTTGGGAAAATCGCATTCAGTGATGTGAGTGACTTTGAACTTCCCTCTGTTTTGCACGGTTTGACCTTGGCTCTCCTTGTCCCAAGAGCAGAGATGAATATATTTTTCCTTAGTGGCTGCCCATTTGAATAATTCGTCTGGCGGGTGACTTACCAATGGAGCAATGAGGTCAGGGCTGTCAGCAAGTTGTTTCACCCCTTTCCTGTCAGAAACAGAGTGGCTAAGTGTCTTGTGTCCGCCCTGTCTACTTCATAGGATGCTAAAGAAGTGTCACGGCGGGGCAGTGTGCGGTTGGTCTGCTGACTATTATGTCGTAATTCTGTGGCCAATAACAATGTGGCTGCAGCACAGGGGACTCTTGGCTTTTTGGCTTTTTTTTTTTTGTTACTTTTTTGGGGCGGTGAAACCGCCCCTATATGTGAGGTTTGGAAATTGCACCCCCCCAACCCTGCGCTGTGATTTGCCACCAGTGTACCCCCCTAACCCTGCACCGTGATTGGCCAATCACAGTCTATTCAGGACTGTGATTGGCTAGTGAAACATGACACATGTGCATAGCCCTATAAATAGGACTATGCACTTAAAAAAACCACTTATATGTTTTTTTTAAGTTAGGGGTGTACAATGGTTGGTCCACAATATTACTTTTCTTTAAGTGAACTTCCATCACTGTGATGACCACTGTGACTTATTTTATATTCAGAGGGGTTGGGGGATTTTTCACTTTTATTGACAGCGACAGTGCAGAGAGACAGGAAATGCAGTGGGAGAGTAGGGAGATGACATTCAGCAAATGGTCCAGCTCGCCTGGAATCGAACCAGGGATTGATCAGAGCAGGGATTGATCAGAGGATTGACCATGAGTCCCTGACTCTTGGAATTTTGCATAGCATTAGCCTGACGTTTTGACCAATAGCCTGCCTACATGTGTAGCATAGTGTGCTTATCATCAGCCCTCTCACCACATGCATGCTATGGGCGACAGTGCAGCAATGGCATCGGCAAAGGGTGTGGACAGGGAGGGGCGTTCCCCCCGTTTCCACAGACACAGTACCCGGGCAGCTCAAAGTGATTCACTGAGGAATTTGTTTACTTGTGGCGGAGCTACAAATAACTGCGGGGTTTATATAGGGCGAACAACTACTTCCCCTCCAGGCAGCCATACAACATAAACAGAGTCGTGAGGGGAAATACTGGACTGTCTTATTAAAGCACAACCACTACACATGTTCCACATGGCCACATGGATCCCATTACTCACTGGGGAGCGTTTTCCATCAGGGATTCTGGCCCTGAGCTCCAGCACCCCTTCTCTGGCAATTTGTCTGAGCCTGACTGATATGTTATTAATTACAGTCAGTCTGATGCTGTTTGAAATTAGGAGAGGTGTAGAGCTTTGCTCCATTCCAACTGTTGATAATTGATTCAGTAAATGTGTGGCACCATTCCAAAGTTGTTAGGCCCATAAATGTATTATCCACTCCTGAAGTCCCTCCAGAGGTTGCCTGATGTTTTTTGCACTACATTATGAACACCATATGTACTACATGGCATTTACTCATCATTTATTTCCCCCCAGTGTGTAATCGGTCTCTTTCTACCCACTATTCCTCTTATCCCCCCTGCAGGCCTTTGGGAACGCAAAGACGGCCCACAACAACAACTCAAGTCGTTTTGGCAAGTTCATACAAGTCAACTATCAGGAGAGTGGCACTGTCAGAGGGTAAGAACACAGGCTTAACAAAGCTGCATGAATTGAATTAATATTTCTGATGAATTGGAGGCTCTTCTGATGCAGGAAAAAGTTTATTGAATCTTAAAGGGATAGTTCACCCCCAAAATGACTTTTTTTCTATTGATTAGTCACCCCATGGAGACTTCAATTTATGGATATTATTTTGTGTTTGTCGCATTCCTAAGCCAATATTTTGATGACCCGCTGCGGTTCCGGTAGGAGACACAAAGAGTCTCCTTTGTGTCTCCTACCGGAACCGCTGCCTACCGGTCCAACACTGGTCATCAAATTATTGGCTTAGGAATGTGACAAAAAATAAATCATGAATTCAAGTCTCCATGGGATGACTAATAGATAGAAAAAAATTATTTTTTGGGGTGAACTATCCCTTTAAATAGGCGCACATGAAAACAAAGGCACCTGACAAATAAAGGAGAACAATTTTCCCATGCACATTGTGTGTGTGTGTGTGTGTGTGTGTGTGTGTGTGTGTGTGTGTGTGTGTGTGTGTGTGTGTGTGTGTGTGTGTGTGTGTGTGTGTGTGTGTGTGTGTGTGTGTGTGTGTGTGTGTGTGTGTGTGTGTGTGTGTGTGTGTGTGTGTGTGTCATGTAATTTTTTTTACACATTAATGGGAAAAAAAATACATTTGTGAGTGTATTATTATATATTTCTTTGTTTTTCCCCAGAGCATATGTGGAGAAGTACCTTTTGGAGAAGTCCAGGCTGGTCTACCAAGAGCACAATGAACGGTACTGAACATCTGTTGAAGACAATTTTATTGCAATGTTGTTTCTACTGTATTAGTTACAAAGTACTGTAGATCCTACTGTACCTACGACATCAAAAGCAAAAGTATATCAGATTCTTGACACTGAACAAGTATAATGAAATGGCTATTAAAGCTTGACATAATACCTCACCCAAACAAGTGATCATATTTTTTTAAGAACATCTTGGTGGTCAGTCCTTATGATGACTCCTGACTTATTTAATCCATTCTGTGTCATATTTTTTTTTTTGGGGGCTATTTAAAAATAGCAGATATACAAGCTCATAGTGCGGCACCGAGTGCCACGCTATGAGCTTTTAGATCTGCTATTTTTGAAAAAAGAAAAGAAAATTGTGCAAATCTTTGAATACATATATTTTTAAAGCGAATATTTGTAACTCAAATCTTTGTTTCTGGGGGGGTCCCTGGAACAAAATATTTTCAGATGGGGGTCTGCGGCCAAATACATATCATTTTGGGCGCTACTTGACATGCGTTTTTTTCAAAAAACTGTTAGGATTTAGAAGACATTTGTAGAATCTCCAGAAGCAAAGATTTGAGTTACAAATGTTCGCTTTAAAAAAAATATATATATATTCAAAGATTTGCACACATTTTCACACACCGTCTTAGTGCCGCACTATGAGCTTGTATATCTGCTATTTTTTGAATAGCCAAAGAAATTTAAAAATGACACAAATGTCCCCGGTCTTAATGGGTTAATTTGTTTGTGGGTGGGAAGCTGGGTAGAGAGAGCGATCTCTGTTGCTGTACTAGCAATTCCTACAGGTTAGTCAGGGTGCCTGACTGTTCAGCGGGGAGCAGAATTGGGAAGAATAGCTTGTTCCTCACTGTCAGAGGGAAAGAAGCTGGTGATGTCTCACGTGTACCGGAGGAGATGAATTGACATAAATTGGGAGTCTTTTTTTTTATGGAAAAAAAATCACAAGAAAAAATTAGGAGTTATGTTATTCTCGCTTTGGCACGACGAGCAAATGCATTTCTAAGTGGTTACAAACCATATTTAAAAATACATTTTCAGTTTTAATAAGGCTACCAAAAGTATCCATAATACATGATATATCCTAAAGTGACTGAATGTTTAACCACTTAAACCCTCTGGGCTTAGTAAATTGTAACTAAGTTGGCTCTGTACTTGGACAGCTTTGTCTGCAAACTCACAATTGCATCCAGTCTTGTTAAATAACTTTTAACATGGTAAACCTGTTGTGTGAGTTCCCCCCCACATGATAACCAGTGTGAAGCTCACCATGAAACAAGTGGTTGACACTAATGTGTTGTGCTGGCTGGGCAGTGTGGTGAGGGTTAACCTCATTGTGGGGGGCAAGCAGTGGGCCCCCTGTGTTACCCACCTCTTATTGAGATGGATTGCTGACACTGGCCCATGTGCGTGCCTGCTTATGTGTGCGCGCGGACGTGTGTGTGTGTGTTGTGTGCACTTCCCCCAAAAGAGGACCTTGGTTGCACAGCTGCAGTACGCTTTGACCTCTAACCTTCAAGCAGCAGCTAAATTCTATCAGCTGCAGAGTGAACAGACACAAACACACACCATGAATAAGACAAATGAGCCTAATGGTCTTTTCAGTGTTTATGTTTGCCTTGTTTGTACAAACTAAAGCATTTTTTTTTACTGTTGCTATTTTACCACTGCATGAACCAATCTTTCTCCCATTTGGTGGGTCACAAAGACGGTTTTAGAACTGTAAAATAGTTTTTGTGAAGTATTACGTCTAAGATTCTGCGGATTTTTCTGTCTCTTGTCTTCCAGAAATTACCATGTGTTTTACTACCTGCTGGCAGGAGCAAGTGAAGAAGAAAGAACATCGTTCCACCTCATGAAGCCTGAAGAATATCATTACCTCAATCAGGTGAGGCCTTCAGCAATTGGTCTAAAGCATGTGTTTTCAAACTTCTTCAGCTCAACATCCAAAAGAGTTTTGGTGTCCTCCCAGGACCCACACTTACAAAAATAGATGATGAATTAACCACTTAAGCCCAAAAATAGTGCAAATGGCAAGCTTACAACATGCTTGCCACACGTTGAGCTTGCAGATCAACTACGGTATTTGCACTATTTTTGAACATTTCTGAAAATGTTTTCACTTTTTCTTTTTTATTTCTGAAAAATCGTTTCGCAACCCATAAAACGGGCCCATGACCCAAAATGGGTCACAATCCTATGTTTGGGTTTGGGGAACGTTGGTCTAAAGGTTAAAATAGACCAAGCTGACCATCGGCCGACTACAGCGGGGGTCACAGTGGCAAGGCAATGATCCCTTCAAAACTATTCTAATTCTCAGACGAGCGTCAATGATGTTGCACAACAACAACCATGTTAAGTTCTCCATGTGGAGAATGCAGCCAACCCACGCCCCTTCTCCTACTCAACTGTACTCTGATTGGTTGGACATAGCAGACTGCCCCCTACGCTCGTAACCCCCGCTGTTTTCAGACAACCGTCTTCTCCTTGGTGTTTTTCAAACTTAACACAGAACAGACTCATACTATGGAATGATCTCACCTGATAACTAGAAGTTTAATGTGAACGTGTGCATTTTGTGTGGCTCTCTGCAGTATGTGCTACTATTGGCATTATGGTGTGTGTGTGTGTGTGTGTGTGATATGTTTATTTTCTTACTACGGTATATGTTGTGTGTGTGTGTTTTGTGATTCATCTCTAAAAAAGTCACATGGCAACCGAACACAGCCTGTCTCTCTTTCTTTCTCTTTCTGCGAACAGGAAAGAGAGGGTAAAAGTGCACATTCCACTGTTGGTGGCTTTCAACAACTCCTATACTGTCTCTCTCTCTCTCTCTCTCTGTCTCTCTCTCTCTCTTTCATTCTCTCCCACACACATACAGATAATGCCTACAGTAATCCTCAATCTACCAGAGAGAAACACACAGAGAAACTGACTGTTTTGTTTCTAGCTATCTTTACACACACACACACACACACACACACACACACACACACACACACACACACACACACGTGCACACACACACACACACACACACACGTGCACACACAAGTACAAAAAGTGATTGGTAGTCATTCTCTTATCTTCAAACCTTTACCTTTTTATTTCCGTTTGTTTCTCAGTGGCCCTCAAAACAAAAACAGGTTTCCCATAACCAAGCAACGCCATGATGCGCGCACACACCCACATACTGTACTGTATGCACGAGCACAAACCCACTGCGAGTGTGTGGAATGTGGATGTTGTTTAAAAGTTGTTGCACCTCTGCCAGGCACAGAGCTCCAGCAGTCCTATCATGACAGACTGAGGCACGAGGCCAATGGCCCCGCCCCCCTTATCCCAAACCTGACGCCCACTGAGAAGACTGCTGAGAATTCCTTCCATTCCTCCTATGTGCAGTCACACACACACACACACACACACACACACACACACACACACACACACACACACACACACACACACACACACACACACACACACACACACACATATATTTGTATTACTATACTTGTGAGGGCATAAACGATGTACGCCAATTTTAAAAATTCACTTTAGCCAATCTACAAGCCCAACACGTTGAGCTGCTGGTGTCACGCACCAACACTTAACTAAGTATAAATTAGGGATTAGGGGTAACCCCAACCCCTAAACCTAACCTCTAAATGCCTAATCCTAACCTGAATATTTGTAGAACTAACAAAAAGAAAAAAACAGGACATTTATCTTGTGAGGACCCAGAGAATTGTCCACACAATGTCCATTTCCAAAATCCTAGTATACTTGTGGGGATATTTGGCTCTCACAAATATAGTAATACAAGTACACACACGCACACACTCACATGCACAAATTTTTGTATAACAATAAACAACGTTTATTTACTGTACTTACACAGAGCACAACAGAACTCAATCCAACACACTCCTTTTTTGTTTATATGATTTCCTTTTCTTCACTACGCCTCCCTCAAGCAATATTAAGTTGAAAAATATATTATGAAATAAGAAAGAAAGAAAATCCTGGTAACTGATGATTGCATTTGCATGTTACTATAGCTAATCTGCTTGCTTGATATTTTCCTGTGTGTGTGTGTGCGTGCATGCTTGTGCATTTCTGTGTCTATGTGCATACGGTATGTATGATTGAGTCCGAGGATAAATACTTCTTTTCATTCATATACAATACGGTAAGAGTACGATAAGAGCCCAGCTGTGAGGTTCAAACATCGTTCAGATCTTTTAAATTGCATGTCTTTCCATTGCCATCAGTACCAATGTATATGTTTGTGTGTACATGTTAGTGTGCGTGCGTGTGTGTTGCCAATGGAATGCTGCTGCTGCCTAACCCTAAAACCTCCATCAACTCTACCTTAACCTTTCCAGATGACAAAGAAAGCCCCTCGACTGCACTGGGAGTCTTACTATGAGAGCGAACTGGTCAGTATCCCTGCCTCATACGGTACAGCGAGGGTGTGCACGTAGACTATGATGTGTGGTGGTTGCTCCATAGACTAGTAGCCGCTCTCTCACCATCACGTCCCTTTTTCCACAAGCATCCACGCCTCATGCCACGCATTCTGTGAACAACCACACACACCCTCCAGCCGCACAACCTCCCTCCACTTGCTCCTTTTGTTGCTTCTTGGTCATTTCCTGGCTGGTGGTGGTTTGTTTTGTTTTTGTCTATTTCTCTCTTCCTCCTGCTTTTCTGTTGTTCAGTCTTATTCAGGTCACCGTAGCTCCCTGTGCTGCTGTGGTCTTAAAGGGATACTTCACTTTAGGGCCGGGGAAACATTTAAAAAATATATTAAAAATAAATGAAAAAAGTTATGGAAAATTCATGGCCCCCTCACGCATTAGAGTGTCCTACTAATGTGTGAGGGGGCCTTTATTTTGCCATAACTTCTTTCATTTTTTTTTAATATATATTTTTAATGTTTATTTTATGTGAAAGTGAAGTATCCCTTTAAGTGGGCTTTTTCTTTGATCATTGGCACTTGAATGGTTGTTTTCACGGCGTGGCTCTGCAGGAGTCTAGTGGTTTATAAGGCGGTCTGTCCATTTGTTAGTCTGTGTGTCTGGAGCTAATCTCAAACCACTTTTTCACATATGTTTTTTGAAATACGTCAATGGGGCTCTGATTAGTTGAAACATTTCCTAAATTTGGAGTCATAGACGAGATCCACATTGGAACCACGTCGTTCCCATGTGTATCCCGAGACCCACATGATAAACATTTTTATTAGCATTAGCTTCCATGCTAAGGAGACAGCCCTCTTTTTAAATGTATCTGTATTAGGACATTGACAAGTATCAATGATGTATCTAGGTTTTTATGATGATATTTATAAATGCTTATTAGGCCAATAATGAGCTGTTTCTCCAAAAAATACTCTCCACTTAGAGTCCAGTTCATTGGTCCATCATTGTAACAGTCTACAGGGCTGGTGCCAGAGTACTTACCTGTCTAGACACCACTTACTGAGAACTCCAGGATTCCAGTAGCTCACATCCACTTTGCTAACAAATACCTTGGGTCTGATTCAGTGGCAAGAAGGTGTGTGTGTGTGTGTGTGTGTGTGTGTGTGTGTGTGTGTGTGTGTGTGTGTGTGTGTGTGTTCGGAAATATAAACTTGTTTACTAAGCCCATCAATACTCCTCCTCGTGCACCCTTGACCACCATTGTAGGCCACTCCTGAACATTTGACCTCTTAACCAGGAGAAGTTCAGCCAAGACACACAGATGACTCACATTATCAGCTTGATTCCAGCTTTGAATTAGACCACTTGCTTGCATGAAGTCAATGATCAAGAAAAAACGAACAGTGTTTGTGAGGGTGTTTTTTGTTGTTGTTTTTATTATTTATTTTTCCCCCTGGTTTGCTGGTGGTTGATGTGGGGTCAGAAGTTTCTCATGATGCAATGCATTGAATTTTATTTAATCCACATTTATATGAATGTATAGTGCTTTGCCAATAACCATTACTCAGTCAATATTCACCTGTTGTCTCGTAGTAAGCATCTTATATATGTTGTTTGTTTTCACTGAACAGCATTTTGCTGTTGTAAACTTTGAGATCAGCGAAGGGATAATACATATTGATTTGAACTTCTTTAGCACTGCAGTGACTGTCTATAACAGCGTTTCCCAAATTGTGGTACCAAATACAAAGGTACTGCAAGGTGATAATAAAAAAAAGTGACAGTATGCTACAGCTGATTGGCATGTTTTGTTTGTTTTATAAAAATCTGAATTGCATTCTGAGAAAAACGGAGCTACAGTTAAAACGTATGTTTATATGTACAAATATGTAGAACATATTTGCTTCTAGAGTAATCAAATGGTTAAAGATTAAATGTTATTTTAAAATGTTTTATTATGTAAAAAATATATATAAGAAAAGTTATGCAACTGCTTTCTGTTGATAGTCTTGTTTAGGCTATTAAAAGTTGAATGCCCTTTTTACACTTCCTCCACTGGAAAGCTGATTAATAGGTTGAGATTTCTGTCAAGAGGGCATAGAATGGGGGAGGAAAGGAAGGAAGGAGACATACTGGTTGAACAGCAAGTCTTCATGTTCAAAGTGTTTGTCTTTCCATGGTCTTGGTATGTGATGATTATGGGAGGCATAGTGGAATGGGCCTGTAAAGAAAAGACCCCTACTCATATGAGAGATAGGAGAATATGATTAATAAATCTGGACAGTTATTTCAAGCTTTGAACAGTATCTATGTAGAATAGCTCTGCCTTTTCTGTCATGAATGGATGATAATGCCAAGGCATCCAAATGGACCTGTATGACGATGTTGACCCATTTTCTTTCTGTCGTAAGAGAGGAAAAAAGTGGCCTGATTGACACTGGCCTTCCTCTCACGCTCTGAGTCAATTTATTAATACCAATAAGCATGGAAGATTTAAGTTAAGCTTTTCAACCACAGCCTGACCCTTTCAGACGATAATACGCAAAGGTGTGTATGTCTGAGTTGCGTAGGCGTGTTAATTTAAGTGTGAAAATCTCCATTTTTACAGTCTGTGTTGAATGAAACACTGAGGATTTACGGGGTAATCTGTATATGTAGAATGCATGTACATTTGTGCATGTGGGATGGGGTGTCATCTTGTCTGTGTAAATCTAGTGTGTAAATCAGTGATCTTCCCCATTCCGCCTACAAAAAAAATCCCCCCCTCAATCTCTCGTCCCGTGGTTCAGCTCATCCCCCGTTGCTCCTATAAAGCTACTCATAAATTGCTACTCCTCTCACTGCCTTTTTCCAACTTGCCAAATTTCCACGGATAGGGGCTGCTGAGAAAAGCAACACTGTATTTTCCACTACATGAGCAGAGCATGCACATGATATCGTTCACCAGGCCCTCGTCAGATCAGACCAGAAATGCATGCTCTCGCTGGTTTGTTTTACCAGGCTACATAATGATAGTGTCTTGCAGTATGAGTCACTCACCCTCTCTGCACTAGGCCATTACGATGCTTGTTGGTTCAGTTTGAAAGAGGCAAAGTAAACTAAAAGCTATTTGAAGCCTCTTTGTTGGGCACACTGTATACATTTTTACAATGGACCTGTATTGTGTGTGTGTGTGTGAGTGTGTGAACACTTAGGAGTAATTGCCTTTTTGACCAAGTAGATGACGCGTAGTTCATGAATTGTTGTAAGTATCTTCGAATTGTATTGTGACCGTGCCTTCAAGTGCTCCTCGGAAACGAACCACATGAACGCCCGCCCGTTTAAATGAATAAATTACCGTAAATTTCGGACTATAAGCCGCGACTTTTTTCGACCCTGCGGCTTATATAACGGTGCGGCTTATCTATGGATTTTTACAGCTAACGGCCACTAGGGGACCTCCTAAATCTATGGATTTTACATCCGCGGCTTATAGTCCAGTGCAGCTTATATATGTTCCAAACATTCAATTTAGCTGCTGCGGCTTATAGTCAGGTGCGGCTTATAGTGCGAAAATTACGGTACCTGTGGGAAATTGGGAAATTATTGATGACACCCGACGTTTCATGACCGTAAAAATGTTGGAGAAATTATCTCCAAGAAGTATGTCATCAGCTGATGGTGAGAATATAATGCTTTCCTAAACCTGCCCTCTTTGTGGTTGCAGGACTGTTTCACAGTAGAAGGTGAGGACCTAAAGCATGACTTTGAGAGGCTGCAACTGGCCATGGAGATGGTGGGCTTTCTGCCTGCCACACGCAAACAGTGAGTCTCACACACACACACACACACACACACACACACTCACACTCTGACACAACAAATTGTAAATAAGTAACTTGTGCAAAAACATTCGAAGGCTTCCAAAATGTGGACATTTTCGAACAGCATTCCCTGCCTGCCATTGGACACACCAGTTGCAGTTCATAAAAAAGTCCCTGCATGACTCTGTGCTGACGTAAGCCATTGTCTGTTTAGGATTTTCTCCCTGCTGTCAGCCATTCTCCACCTGGGAAACATCCGCTACAAGAAGAAGACCTACAGGGATGACTCCATCGAAATCTGCAACCCAGAGGCCCTACCAGTTGTCTCAGAACTGCTGGAGGTAAGATAATGTCTGCCCTCAATTGAAAACATTGATGTAGGGATTCTGCCACTCTGCATTTTGCCAAAAGTGTTTAGATCAAAGACTATGGAAAGTAGGGATGGCCAGCATCCAATGTTTCTCATTTATTTAGGGTTAGCTAGTTAGGGTCTCTTGTCTTTGCTGTGAATTGACTCACAGAATGCTACCATCATGTGTTTTGTGGTTAAGTCTAGCTTCTTTTTTTTTGTAATAGTTATTCCCACCGTACACAAGCATTTTCCACAAGCTATTGGTTGATAATTGAGGAGGGGAGGGGAAAGAGGGGGGGGGTTCCACAATTCGTTCGCCTGGAATTTCGGTTTCCATCTGAGCATGTAATTATGTTGTTTCTAATTCTGTCATCCTTCTATAAATATTCTGGTGGCGTAAAGCATATTTGTCTCAGACGGTATAAATGAGTGTGTCAGAGAGGACTTTAAGTTTGGGATAGGCCTTTTAATGGCACACTGTTGTCAGGTTTAGCTTGACGTTAGTGAATGATGACACAGTGGTAAAGGGTAAAAGGAATGTGACACCATCACAGCAATCACTGGGGCTGCAGATTCTTTTGCAATAGTCCACTCGTACCATGGTGTGCTTCATGAATTATGCCCACTGACACACAGGCATGCATGTGTGCAGCTGAATACACACCATGCAGAACTAAAGAGAAAATCTAATGAGGAAGCTGAAATATTGCCAAACTACAAATGTGACCAGGCATATGCTGCACAAATGTCTTGGTCACAGTCAAACATATGAAACATTAGCGAAATGCCTTTTGGGTAACGTAGGGTTTTGATGATAAGTTCAACCAGACATACAGTACTAATATGATTTTTAGCCCCGCTAGAGACGGGGCTCTAAGGTATAGCTGTGTCAGTTGGTCCATTCACCAACATTGGTCCAAAACAACATATCTCACAAACTAATGGCTGGTTTTGCCATGGGATTTTCTGTGTACTTTCACACTTTGAGTGGCAGGTACACCCACGCGTCCACTCTGAGACTTCTTTATATGGGCACAGGGACACATTAGCACATCATGAACTCGATACATTTCATGCACTCACCAGCATCACACTACATGACATCATACACACCTCATACTAAGGACCACAATGGTGTAAGCTGTAAGCTTTTTTGCGTTATCCTTTTGATTATGGTGGGTCAGATGTATGTTTATATGTGACATGTGTTTTATTTCATGATAAATAAAGACAATCAATCAAAAAGATCCTACTGATTTTGGTGACCTACGGCCTTTCTTCTTGCACCACCTTTAGGCCAAAATGTCCACTTTTTGACTCTGTGACCTATCCTATAGCGCCAACCTCAGGTTAAATTATCAACTTTTCACACAAGATATCCCCTAATCTAATCTGTACTGGATGAACACTACTTGAACCATTTCCAGTCAGGTGTAAGGAGCAGCACAAACTCTTGGAGCTGCTATAGGGGGCTTAGTCTTGTTTCCATACTGTATCAGAATAGGATACATTATGGAATAGGATCTGAATAGGATAAATTGTAATTCCCTCATCTTGTAATGACCAGTGCGGTAATTTCAACATACTGGTCAGTCATCCAGTTGTCCTCTTTTAGTCATTAACATTTCATAAACATTTGTATCATTCATGGAATCTAATTTGATGTGCAAAAATAAAGACTACAATGTATTACTTTCCCGAAAACTATGAGCAACCTCATTTTCTGGAAGCAAATCACTAAAAGTATTTTCTTTTAGTATTGCATAACTTCTTCCGAACCACTATATAATGTTCTCATAATGAACTTAACAGCCCTAAAGCAAGTAACTAGGAACTGGCTAACACCTTCAAGTCCACTGCTCAAAAATGGAAAGAAACAATACAGGAAATATTTGAAATGGACAAATTATGGGGCCGTTGCCTAAGTTGGGGAATGACTGATGTGACCCAGCATCGATTCCATATCGGAAGCTCGGGGTGTGATTTGCCTTTTTCCTATTTAGGAAAAGGCAGTTTGTTTTGTTAAGTTATCATTATTAATATCGCTAGTATTATCATTACTATAATTTTGCAGTATTAGTATCATTTGCTTTGTTTGACTTGTGTAATTATGTTTTTTGGTTACTGCATTTTATTTTAGTGTGTAACACTGGGTGTATAGAAAAAGAAAAGAAAAAAAAACAACTGCAAGAAGATACAATATATGTAATGCAAATATGAAATATAATATGAACAACTTGCAATAAAAGTGTAAAAATAATAATAATAATGAACTTAACAGAGAACGCTCGACTTGCTTACTTTTGTTCTTGTAAGCTAATAGCAGTAGATTTGGACAATTATTTTATACTAACAGGATGTTTATGTGACAGTGCAAGCCTCCAGTCCACTATGTCAATAGCAAGGATTAAATGGTTCTCACGATGGCCATGAGCCTTTGTAGACATATCGGAGCACTTCAACCTTACATCCCCCATGTACCTAAACACTGGTCGAGATGAAAGACTACTTGTATGATCCCACTGAGTCTTTTTTTGTACACTAAGCAAATGCTATCAGTCTGACCCAAAATTCTTCATTCAGTCTGTGCAACAGTGCTGCAAGAATGTCTAAATAAGATATACTAAATGGCAATCTAAATTAATCGCTGTAGCATGAGCTGGAAAGATTTTTTACATTTCTGTTATCTTCAATTTCATCACTAGGTCAAAGAAGAGATGCTGTTTGAGGCTCTGACAACGCGGAAGACCGTGACCGTGGGCGAGAGGCTCATAGTACCCTACAAACTCTCTGAGGTAAGACCGTATTCCAAGCATTAAAGGGTGAGTTTGGTGATTTAAGATATATATTTTCCCTTTTGCATACCTGTAGTACTTGGACTGACCGAGCATAATCTCATACCCTAAGCTGACACTGGAGCTAATAATCACTGCAGTTTCAAGTAGTACAGGTATGTATATAGGTCCTGAATCACCAAACTTAACTTTAAATTGCATATAACTAGACTAGGGTGGCAGTGGCTCAGGCGGTAGAGCGGCTGTCGGGGAACTGGAAGGTTCCCAGTTCGATCCCTGGGTGCTCCTGGCTTTGTGTTGAAGTGTCCTTGAGCAAGCACTGAAACTTAAAAATGAACACCAGCAGCTAGTGTTTCACTGCCACGTTCTGAGAAAGTGGCGAGGTTCAATGTCTATGGCGAGGAGCGACCACCACTTTCCCCACCGTGGCAGAAGTTGCGAAAAGTTCAACTTCTCTTCCTTGCCTGTGAGCTCTCCTGCCAGGCAGAGCTGTGCTGCCTTGAGCCGCTTGGATGTTGTTAATGATGAGTCAGTGGGTGAATGTAGCACACATTTTAAATTACTTTGGGTAAGAGGTGCTATATAAACTACACAGAATTGTTCACCGTTTCCCCTTCAACCTACTGTATCTTATATGGTCTGAATAGAGCATGCACACTGGGGTTTGAGGCCATAGAGCATGCACATTTAAACACAGCAAACCCAAGGCACATGGGGTAATTATTTCTGTACCACACCTCACTCCTGCCCAAATTATGATAAGTTGTCATGGTCTAATAAAGATCTGTTGTGTTACTTACTACTTGTAGGCAAGGCAAGGCATGTTTATTTGTATAGCACATTTCAATAAGGCAATTCAAAGTGCTTTACATAAAACGTGAAGTATTAAGACATTAAGACACAGAGCATTAAGAGAGTGCAAAAGAAACACTTTATAAAAGGACATTTGAATACATAAATAGGCTTGTGAGCCACATGATCTTGCTTGCACTCAACTCACAAGATCATCAGACTCATGAGGCTTGACTTGCAGTGGAACGGTGATGATACTAGCTTGCACATGCATGTAGGGAAACGAGCCCAGGTCAGTAGCCAGAACAAGCAGGGTATGTCAAACACAGTATGTTGAATATGAGAAAGACAGACTGACTGATGCTGTACTGTCCTCTGTCTTTTATATTAAAATAATTACATCATCTTTTTTGGATGTGTAGACAATGTCTCCTCTGATATAAGTAACATCGCCGGACACTTCTTTTCAAATGACGCTGAAGGGGTACACTCTTCCAGGGCCGCGCAGAGACCACTGGAGGAGCAGGTGCTCAAAGATCATAAAAGGATGTGTGTGTGTGTGGGGGGGGGGGTCTTTTTTGGTGGTCCCTTGTGCCATTTAACACCAGAAATGTAGTACATAATGGAGGCAATAACTTGGCCCATGTCATTCCTGCTATTACCCCCCTCTTTTCTGCCTCCTGCATCTCTACCACAAACAGCCTAACATGTTAACTTTTAGATGAGGGCAAACTAAAGCCAGGAGCCAGTTTAAATAGTTATCTTATTGATTGGAAATAGGAGAAACCAATTAACCTGACTCTGTACAAACCAAGCTAACAAAGCTCATGAAATGAACACATCTCAGTTTTGTAGCTAATCTTCCATAAACGTGTAAAAACAACAATTTATTGATGGGGGAGTGAACTTTACCATGCTTGCCGAGTGCCTGTCTCAAGTTGTTTGCAATGATTAACGAGGTGGCAGGCCACTTGATATCACTGCGATTGGTGAAAAGTCAAACTAAAACTGACTGATGGCAGCCAGCTCATTTTAATTATAATGTAATTATTAATAATAATTATGACTGTGAAATTATTATTTGTCAAATGTTCTTCTTGATGTGGGCCACGGGTGTTGGGCAGGCCATACAAATAAAAAAAGCTCAAGCACACAAAGCCCCACACATTGCACTCTTTACTGGGAGGGTGTAACCTGTGTAGTACGTGTATGGAGGAACCCGCTATTCCTCCCAGTTCCGCTCCCTGCCAAACAGGCGCCCTAACCAACCTCTGGGAGTTGCTAGGGCAGTGACAGTGATCGCCCTCCCCACTCAGCTTCCCACCCGTGAACATGGCCATTTATGTTCGTTGTAGACTGCCCCAACGCTCCTGATTTCGTGTATAGAGGGGCGGGTGTAAAGAGCCGGCGAGAGATTGCGGCTGATCCCATTGGTTCACCGATCTGTCCGTCAACCCCCGCCCCGTTAACACAACATTACGAGCGACGCCCACTGCACTCTGGTTGGTTGGGAAGTGAAACACTTCCTCATACCGAGTACACCGACGCGCTGGGCCAGGCTTTTATTTTTTAGCAACACTAAACAATAAAAGCCTGGAGATCGAGGCTATGTTCGTTGGAACGCCCGGCCAAGTTGGATGCGCAGGATTCGAACCCCAGTCTCCACAGTGTTGGACAGGAACTTTACTCCTGTGCTACACGGATGCCCAGTCTTTTATTATTTTACTTTGCATATAAATAAACTCTAAGGTTATTTACTGAGCTAAAGGCATACTGCCAACTTAATAGCCTTCTCGTAGCCTCAGCTCCCTTGTATCCCCTGCCTGTGTTTACAGGATAGTGAGCGCCAGCACGTACTGGACGTTCTATCAGTGCACGCGTGCACACACATGTACACATGGACATGCACAGACAAAGACATGCATACACAAAGCTTTTCTGTCTGTTTAGAGAGAAAGGATGGAATTCCAAGCCCATCCAATAGCTTTCACTAGAACCCCTTCTCTGAAAACAAACACACATCATGGTTTGAAGACTGAGCCATTTGAAAAAGATCATGGATGCACTCAGTATAACATGCAATATCAAGTCCCCATAATTCACCTTGAAAAACTGCCAAGAGAATATTGAAGAACGCTTACACGATAATATACTACTGTACGTACAGTACGTATCAGAGTCTGATAATATTTCTATTCCATTCTGTATTCATCTGTATGTTCACAAACAAGGAATTTGGCTTGGTGCATTGCTCCTAGACACATAGAAGTAAATATATGCAGCAGGTAAGAGAGCAAAGAATAAAATATAAGATTTCTTTAAAAAGTGAATACAAGTATAAAGATAAGATAGGATTAGGAATATAAGAAAAATAGAACAGACTGCAGTGTGAGCAGTATGAGCTAGCTGTGTGAACCGTACTGTAAATGCAGGGCTGAATATTTGATAATCACAACACGGTAACATCCTCATAATGGCCAGTAGGTATTTAAGGGTCATTTTATGTGAACAAACATTCAGTAATTGTTTTGGCAGCTCAGCGGGTGGTCTCATTCTAAATATTGCTCAAATAGTTGCAACATTCCCCTTGCCTCTTAACTGACATATTACTACTTCACAACTTCAAGGATAGCCAAGCTTTCAGTCTGGTTAGTCATTTGACTGCTCTCTTCTGAATATTTTGAATCCAACTTCCGCAAATAACACCTAATAAAGCTTAGGTGTTATTTTGGAGTTAAAAAAATAACAGTTGTTTGTGACCTGTGTGAGTAGTGAGGCTACATTATATTGATAAAGCTGTTGGTTACGTGAAGGCAAAAGCATTTCACCTTCAGGAGCCATAGTGTGGTTTGTTTTTAGTAATATTTCTATTCTGAAGGATAGGTCACCTATGAGCATTATAGATGTTTTTTTGCCCTCTAGAAGTGGGGCTTTAAGGGTGTCAATGTTGGTCCATCCATCCATCCATCCATCCATCCATCCATCCATCCATCCATCCATCTTGGTCTCTTTGGTCCCAAACAAACTACTGGCTGTATTGCCATGGAATTGGCTGTGCACGTTCATACTCCCTGGAGAATGAACCCTACTGATATTGGTGACCCCATGGCCTTTGCTCTAGTCTAGTGTCACCACGACCTCTAGGGGCTGCTAATGGGGCTTTGAAATGTATTTTTGTATTTTGTGATTGAGGTCAATGGCACCATTCCTGTGACGCCGAATTGATCAACTAAATGCTGTAAATGGAGTCATCACTTGTCTTCGTGTGTGATCTTCCAGGCAGGTACAGTGCGGGACTCCATGTCCAAGTCCCTCTACAGTGCTCTGTTTGACTGGATTGTCTTCAGGATCAACCATGCTTTGCTAAATAACAAGGATCTGGAGGAGACTGCTAAGGTAAGACTGCAGAGCCACATGGGCTTTGAGTAGAATTGATTTCTGTATAGACTTTATCATGAGATAAGGGCAACCGTTACAACCATTGGGTTGTGATCACATACACAGTCAAATATTAAATAGACCCATTTTATTTCAGGTTGATTTTTACACTCTCAGAGTTGATTTAGCCCTATGGATTTTACTGTGTATAAGAGATTTTAAATGATGGAAATGGCAATTCTTTATTGTTCTTTTTTTCTCTCTCTCTTTTGTAATGCTGACTTCTCCAGATCTTGTCTATTGGAGTGCTGGACATATTTGGATTTGAAGACTACGAGAACAATAGCTTTGAACAGTTCTGCATCAACTTTGCCAACGAGCGCCTGCAGCATTACTTTAACCAACATATCTTCAAGCTCGAGCAGGTTAGGCATCTCTCTCCATACTGTTACTATTGCATACTGTTATGCTTCAGCGGGGATATCTTATATTTGACGTTTCCTTGGAGACCGGTTTGGTTTATGAAGGTTTTGACCGAGAGTCGACCTTAGCACTCTGAATAGTATCTTGACATAGATCTACCGTCTCAAGTTTTATACGACCATTTCCAAGGAAATAGCTTACAATTACCACATAGTGTACATACATTGCAATGACCTTGGAAACAATGGTGGAAGTCTTAACCAACCACATTATGCAATACAGTTAGTTGAGCCTGACATTCATATGACTCACCTCAACCGCTCCCTGCGACCACCTCCACTCTAGATTTATCTTTTCATAAGTGGGTGGATTAACTTCAAAGGGCTTTTAAAGTCATGATCTGTAAGATTTGCCTGAAAGTCAAACACTGTGTTTACCTTAACCCTCACTGAAGGACCATGTCGTGACATGTTTGAGGGAACACAAACTCTCTTACACATCCCTGACAGTCCAAGACATGGAGGCCTGTAGTATGTGCTCCCTGGTTTTTCAGTAGTGTAAAACATCTGTGTTAGAACTGTTATGTGACATTGCTTTTTTAAGCTTAAATTAATGTAAATAAAACCTACAGTAGCTAGCATGCTGGGAAGTAAGGGTCAGGTTCAACAGATTTGCCATGTAAAGAAAGATGTTCTTGTTTCACAATTGAAATAGTGTGTGTGTGTGTGTGTGTGTGTGTGTGTGTGTGTGTGCTATATTAAGGCAGCCCAAAAATCTTAAGTCCACTGAGGGCAATCATTTTTTAACAAAAATGTTCTGCTACAGTACATACACCGTACACAATTATGTACATTCACACCTACACAGTAAAATGTATGTCTTAATTTAACAAAGTGTATCCAAACTAAGAACTTAACTGTTTAGGAAGCTGTCCTGCACCACCACAGTCTTCTACTGTTGGCCTCTAAATTATTGCAATTATTGGAGTTATTGACACATTGGTGATAGTTTGAGAGGGAGAATGATATTAATAAAATGTAGGTTTTCCAACTCAACTTTCTTTTTTAAAGAACTGCTTTACTTACCATCACGTCACACCCTCTTAAAAAGTAGTGGGGAGATTAAATAAAGGTATAACAATGTAATTAGGTCATCCTCTTTGTTTGTGTTACAATAATGTGTCTCTGCCTTGTTGTAGCCCTCATGAGAGCACTAGATAAAAGAACAGCTTGGACCTGATCTAAGCTAGTTATCTTCTGATCACTGGAGTTACTTTGTGAAAAGAGGCAGCAACTATTCAGCTTTTGAATGTAGGTCCATGAAGACACTGTCACTGTCTAGATGGTCTAGACTAGGGTGAAAGGCCAGTTATGAAGTAACTTCCTTGTTTCTTCTGGCTCTACTTTTAATTACGATTTAATTATGTTTTTGTCATTGAACACCGGAACATATTAATTCAAATTCCATTTCTCTTTGGCTTTTAGGCTTTGAAGTAGCACGGGGCAGATATGACAAATAACTTAAATATACAAAGAAATGACTGACTGATTTAATAAGCCTGTAGATCTGCTATTTCCACTATTTGAAAATGTTTGGAACATGGAAAGATTATGCAAAAATAAAAAATCTATATTTGACATAACCCAAGCACACCTTAACAGTAGATTTTGCAGTGATGAGACCAAGGAACTGTAATAAGCCTGAGGAAATGGCGATGTGCACATTTAAGGCAACAGTGATGAGAAAACAAATTAAAGTACATAGTCAGCAGTTTGTAGGCACTTTGGGATCCAACAGCCTTTGTCTACAGCATCTGTTTGCCCGTCACTTCTGGTGGTGTCTGAATCATTGACAGATTGTCTGCCACAACGTTTTTTTGGTTTAGACAAGTAAAATACATTATAGCAGTCAAGCAGTTAGAAGATGTATAAAAACAATCATTGAAAGGCAACAAAAAAAAAAGAAGACAATAATTGTCATTTTTCAACACTGATAATTAAACATGAATCTGCTTAATAAAAGCTTAGGCTAATTTGAGGTTACAATAACAAGGGTCTCAATTCTGTATGAATTTATTCAGCCAAATTAGATTTGATTGACTACTGTAGGTCATTGATATCTTTCTGGACAGCCTACAAACTACTGTGATTGTTTGGTTCAACTGGCAGTTGAGAATCATTGGCATGAAAAGATGAAAGATCATAAGCCAACAAGTAACATGATGAAGAGGTCACCAGAAAACCGTATTGGCAGAGGAGAAATCATTGAAGCACTCTGCTGAAAAAAAAGATAGAGTAATTGCCACTGAAGGTTTTCTGATTAAGTGGCAAGAATATGTTGAGTGGAGTGCCATATATTTATACCAAATTCCTCTACTTAAAATAGCAAAAACATGGGATATTATACTGTACTTAGCTGGAAATACACATGATCATAGGCACAGTGAAATTACAGTTTGCTACAGTATCTACACTGCTAAATATTTTCAGATGGGCAAATATTGAAGCATATGATTTTCATTCCAGTTCTGACAACAGAGACGAATCATGTTCTATATTAGCCTGTGTGTACAGTGCACCAATGAACTTGTTTTGCAAAAACCGGGACAAGCAACAGGAATTAACTGGTTTTGTTCAGTTTTTTACTTTGGGCTAAAATGAGAGGAGGGGGTAAGAGATGAAAATGAGATTTCTGTTGATTTTTATTAAACCTCCCTTGGATTACTGCACTTTATTGGTTAATTCTCTTTCCCAGCAACACAAGAAAACATCATGTAGAGGGATGTGAACTGGTAAATACTAAGAATGGTTCCCCTCATTATTAAACCACAATGAGGACAGAGAAGCACAGAGAAGCGTCTCATGGCAAACAACTGCAACATGCAAGCGTGCATAGTGTCACAACAGTGTTATTTCTGTGGTGGAATAAACAGAAAAGCCCTCAAACTTTTGTTTGAGGGCTACATAAACAGCCTGTTTTTAGTGCCCCCCCCCCCCCCCTGTACAGCACTTTGAGGATAATGTTATTGAGTAATAAACACATTAGAAGCAAACATTGACCATCTTGTTTGTATTGTGTTCCTGCATAGGAAGAGTACCGGGCAGAGGGCATCACCTGGAATAATATCGAGTACATTGACAACTCGGGCTGCATCAACCTAATCAGCAAGAAGCCCACAGCACTGCTCCACCTACTGGACGAGGAATGCAAGTGAGTCTGCCAGTGTGTCTGTTTGGCCAGTCCTCCTTTAACACTTTCAACCTGCCGTCCATGTTTTGGGCTTTGGTTATTATAGGTTAATAAACCACCACCACCATCTCACACCTGGCTCAAATGGCATTGGCAAACATTGTCTCTTACATTACTGTCTGTTTCAATATTGTCTCTCTCTAAACTTCCCCTGGACATCGAATTCAAACCCATAATCCTTCCCCCTTTTCACAAGACTTGAACAGTGCTGTAAACATTAAAAAAAAACATATTCACCAGTTAAAAATTTGTCTGTAGTACATATTTATCAGCTTATTAAAAAAAGTTTCACAGAGTGAAAAGTCTTGTTAATTACACACAATTTACCACACTGATCTTAACAAAATGTCTTTAATGTGACTACTTTTGTAAAAGATATTTTACCCCTTCATAAAAAAAAATAATGGTCCCCTTCTGCATTTGGACACAGATTCAAATTCCTCCCGCTTGGAATAGCTGGAGATCAGCGAGTCCTTGGCTGTGTGTGTTTTTCATAGCTCAAGTTTCCCCCCTTCTCTAAACCCCTGGTGTCCCATTCTTCCTCCTCTCTCTTCCTGTAAGCTGTTGATTTTCTGCAGAACCTCTCTGGCACTTGGTTTTAAAGGGCTAGAGGGAATGTGAGTTTATCAGACTACATTCACTTGAGCTCTGGGGGGAGCAGAACTGAGATCAGTTTACACTAAGTACATTACAACCTCAGGCATCACAAGAGATTATGCCAAAACTGGCTTTAGATCAGAGATTAAATATCATCCTTGATATTGATGATAATAATAAGGTTGTGGCTCCTGAACCGGTACCAGACCCAATTTCTATGAGCTCTGAATCCAGGAGTTTGAGGGCACGCTATCTCATTGGCTAATCACACTCCCAGATCCTTACCCCGAACTTCAACTCATCAAACCCATGCCTAAACCTATCCATTTCTAACCGTATCTCTTATGCTGAAAATAGCTAAGCTTGTAGATCTGCTATTTTCAGCAAATGTTCCCTCCAGAACAGGGACGCTAGTGTTCAAATGGTTAAGAAAATGGCATTTTGTCCTGTCCTGTGTCAGATTATCAATAATCCAAACAATGTTTCCAGTGTCACTGATACTTGAATATTCATGGCTCAGTTGAAGCAAAAGCATGTAAGAACACATGAGCGTGTCTGAGCGATGTGATGTGACGCACACACAACTAAAAGGGTCTGTTTTTTATTTCAGCTTTCCTCAAGCCTCCTATCATACTCTGTTGGATAAGTTTAAACGACAGCATGAGGGCAACAGCTACATTGAATTTCCTGCCGTCATGGAGCCTGCCTTCATTATCCGTCACTACGCTGGCAAGGTCAAGTATGGCGTCAAGGTCAGTAATCAGTATCCTAATAATCTTCACTTGAAAAATCCATACGATGGAACATAATGGAGGGAAAAACAACACTCCTTGTTCACTATGTCTTCTCTAGCCGCTGAGCAAATCCAGTTGAGCTGTGACCCTTGCACCAATATCACTCACACAAACACATAAAGTATGCCTGGTGCGTCCTGTATAACAGGAATACGTATACTACTACTTGCAATGTATAAACGTAAAAGTAAATGAGGTATAAAGTCGCACATAGCCAATAGAGAGACATTTTTAATCACTCTCCTGGCATAAGTCCCAGGAACAGAGTCCTATTACACAACCAAATCAAGATCTGGCAACCCAGGTACCCTTTCAACTACTGTACAGGTCTGGGCTTTCATTTACAAAGTTACTGCGATGAACAACAACCATCTCATATTCTCTCACAGCATGTCAACCTGTGAAATTCCCATGCATCGCTCTGGTTTATTTGGATCTTATACTTGAAGTAATCTCTCGACTCATTTGAAATAACATGGACAGCTTCTGTAGCTTCAGTTAATATCAAACAATAATAACGGGAATAAACATTCATTAATGCTTTCCCAATCTAGCTCAAACGGATCTGCCCTTGTCCATGTTGAGTTTGGAAAGCACTTTGTCCTTATGATTCAAGACCAGTCCTTTTATTAATAATGTTAGTCATAATAGACTCCCACTGAGGTTTTCAGGGATAAACAGGTTCAGATGTAGACCAGTAAGGTTTGGCTAAAAGGGTTTCCTTTGAGCGTATTCTCTCGGTTAAAATGTTGTTGCTTAACTGTAGCACAGTACCACCCGACTGTGAGAAGAATGGGGTGAAACATCAACCATCTCTATTTACTTCTGTCCATCTTTGACTTCATTCTGTCTCCTGCCTACACACACACACACACACACACACACACACACTTTCTCTCTCTCACAGGACTTCAGGGAAAAGAACACAGACCACATGCGCCCAGATATTGTGGCCCTGCTTAAGAGCAGCAAGAATGCCTTCATCTGTGGGCTGATGGGCATCGACCCCTCAGCCACGTTCCGCTGGGCTGTTCTCCGAGCCTACTTCAGGGCCCTGGTGGCCTTTAGAGAGGCTGGGAAGAGACACGCACAGAAGAAAACCGGTGAGTGTCACATTAACTGAAGCTTAGGAACACACATACAGCAGGAGGGCAGATCAAACTGGAATTGAAAGGTGAAAGTCATATTTTAGCTTTTTGCTGCAGCATAGTCAGACATGCCTAAAACTCACAAATGTATGTTTTTATTATTATAACTTTTTATTAAGGAGGCAACAGTTATTGTGACTGTCCCTCTACCCCATTATTCAACACATTCTACCTCATCTTGCATCATTAGATTTGGAAATGTTACAGAGGGTTGGCTAGAGCTCAGACCTCCAACAAGAAATCTATCAAAACGGAAGGGAGAATGTGTTAGTGTATACAGGTACTCTATATACACAGTATGGCAATCAAACGGAAAACCTCTTGGTACAATTTGCATAATAATGAATGGGCTGAACATCAATTCATTTTTAAAGGATAGGAGACATATTGTTGTTAATTCTGATTGACTTTTTAAATTATTCTCACTGTTTGTGTTTTGGAAACATATTATCAATTAATTTGTTAATATAATTACTGCCTGACAAAACATGGGTGTGCCATTTATAGCTAGATATTTGCCAGAAACGTAAATGAACCCAAACCTACTGTAGTTGAGCTACAGTACGTTATCAAAACTAGTAATGTGTTGACAAACAGGAAATACAGACCCAGCTGGCAGCCCGGCAATAAAATGTATAGTTAATCACAATAAAACTGTGAGCTTTTCTGTTGCACTCCTGCAGCTCAGTGACCATTCTGTTGCTTCCATCTTGATAGATTTACTTGACCTCGCCTTTCTCTCTTTCATCAGCCACTGTGCTGTAGTGTCTGTGCGTAGTGCTAGTAGTGCTGCCAATACAATAGCTGTACTGTAGCTCTTTAGGCTGTGCCTTGTTTCTCGTATCCTTGATATGCTGTAGAATTCGTCTCTAGGTACTGTACTCTGTCCATGCCGTTCAGTGCCATCGTCTGGTTTAGAATTGCACCCCTTCTATCCGTGCTAAACGTATGTGGTCATGTGAAAATATCTGTCTCCTTGAAACCTTCCGTGCTTTGCCTCTTCCCTTTGTAGATCTAGTTGAAATCCTCCACAAAACCTGAATGCCTTAATGAAATCAAACCACTTTTTTTCAGTCTAGGAGATTCATAGATACTCTCTAACAGAGTTATGAATTTTTCCATATAGCCTCAATTGGCCCCGGGGGGAGTAAAGTTATGAATGTACAAACTAATGTCAGATGATGGAAACCCCCTAAAGCTGATGCAGTGATTTAATGTGGAAATATCCAGGCGGCCGCCCACTCTGAACTACATACAGTTCAGGAGACAAAGGAAAAAAATCACACTGCCACCAACTACAGCATTGAACGTCAGTTACCTTCTCTCTGACAGTCTTACACAGGTATCTTTGGTAGATGACTGCCTCTCTTGATCTCTATTCGCTATCTAATCTATCGTTTCTCTCTCTTTGCCCCTTTTTCTCTTCCATTTTTTGTTTTGTTTTTTCCTTCGTTTCTTTTGTTGTTTTCTTTTTTTGCTTTTCCAAGGGCATGATGACGCTGCTCCCTGTGCAGTTGTGAAAAGTGTGGATAGTTTTAGCTTTCTGCATCATCCTGTGCATCAGAGAAGCTTAGAGATCCTGCAGAGGTGCAAGGAGGAGAAGCACAGTAAGGCTGCAGTCCCAATAATAACTCTCCTCCCACTTCTATGCCAAAAGCCATGAGGGCGGGGGAAACCATAGGGATGAGGTAGACCAACATCAGCATCTTAAGTGTACAATGTTGTCTAGATTTTCCCAAACCAAATCCTCAAAAGGCGATATAGATATTTGTACACATGCTTTCACACAGCCTCAAGGGTTATTTTGGCTTATTATTATTTTGTCATACTGTCATTTGTCCCTTATTTTGAGCGTTATTAGAATCTTCATTCTCCATCTCTATAGTAGATGCTTGTTGGTCTCCAATCCCACTGTGTCTCCCATCTCCCTCTCGTTATGCTCCTGCATGCCTGTGTATGTGTGTGTGTTTGTGTTTTCAATCTGTCCCGCACGTTGTCCACTAGCATGCTGCTGCTCTGTCACTAACATTGTGTCCTAGAAATGGGGCTGTCCCACAACTGCATGGACCTTAAGCATGGGTCAGCCATTTTAACCCTTTGTTAACCCACATTGGTCTGGGGTGAGGGCACAGTAACAATTCCAGGTGTTTATTACAAGATCTCTTCCTTTCATAATAGTATTTGTATAAGAGCTATGCTTCGTCATCTAGTTCTGTACAACACAGCCCCCGGTGTTAGTTTAACTCTTACGGCTCAATTTTTACACTCTCCGAGTTAAATTAACCCTGAGGATCTTACTGTGTGCCTATTGTGTAGTGGTTAGAGTTCAGATATTGCTTGTCCACCATGGCGCAAGTCTTCTGCAACACTTAACTGTTCTCAGAACTATTAGGGTGCAGTGGGAAAGGGTCTTAGCCACTTAAACCCTACATACTTCATTGGTACATTATTTTTGCTGAATGTTCAACTATTATGACTATTATGACAACTATTATGACACTAGGGTTCATGTGGTTAAAACCCACCCAACTTTCTTGCACTAATCTCAAATAGACTGGTGATGGTGTTTAACAGACTAAAGGAAAGAGTGTAACATAGTTGGGATACGGATAATATATCAGTGTCACTAACTCCCTCACATTCAATTGTAATAGTATGTTTACATGTGGTGAAGAACATACACCGAAAAATCCTGAATGTTGATTTAACTCTGAGAGAGTACAGATGTGCAGTACGTTGCATTTGTACACTGTCAAGAGTGAGGATTTTACAGTGTACAATGAGCCTAAATGTTGTAGGTATCTCTGACACTGCTTTTAAAGAACATCTTGCCTTATCAAACATGCTGTACGTCTCCCACATTATGTCTATGTCATTTATGTTGTATTTTTGGCTTTGTTTTGTTATGCACCACCCCACAGCACCGGATGAAAGTGAAAATGTTGCACAAAGTGATGAAACTGAAAACGGTATACAGTCTCAACAATGCACTGTAGTAAACAAAACATTTCGCTGGATCACTTATTAAGATCACTAGTAAGCTAATCACACTGTAGAATAGATGACTGTTTCACACACTTGTGTTTTATTGGCAGTATATTAAAATATGTCATATATGATGTTATCACTTCCTCAGACAGTGATTACAGATTAAAATAACTATTTAGTGTTCTGACATCAGAACTGACGCCAATATCGTCTCATTGAAGTTGTTCCTTTTTCTAATTGAGTACCTAGTAACTTTGACTTAAACCCATTAATGAGTACACATTGCTTCACACAATATTTAACACTTTTGTTCATTGGCATTTCATTTACAGTAGCTGTGTCTTTAACTAAGCACATTTCCAAAGCAAACCTACTGTCCAGACTAAAACAAATAACTTTAAAATTATCATCTACCATAATTCTCACAAAACTAACAAGAGAAACTCACTATTAACCTCTTACATATTGTTTCATGCAACATAATAGTTTCAGTTTCCATCAAAAAGCATTGATCAAATGCCGACAGTGCAGTGTCATATTGTGTGTGTGTGTGTGTGTGTGTGTGTGTGTGCGCGCGTGTGTGCGTTTCTCTCATCTGTTGCCATCCTCCCTTGTCTGTCCATAATTAGGTGGTGTCAGAAAGAGTCCTCGTATGCCTCTGTCAGACCTGCAGAGGACCAACACAGTGAATGAAAAATCCCCACGGTAAGAGTCTGTAAATCTACCATATAAAGTTTGTCTGTTTGCCCAGATCGTATTTACAATCCCCTGAAATAGTAAAATGTATTAAATGAACAATACAATCTAGACGTGTGCATAGTTGAGACACATGGTTCATTGCCTTTCATTAGGGTGTCTGGTTGTTTTGACTTTTCGGCACCCCCTGGTGGACAGATTTGTGGACAGAGTGACATACATACTGTACATATACACAGACTCATTGCAATAATTTTGCATTGCGTCGTGGTTCAACTAATAAAAAAAGTATTTAAAGGAAAGTAGCACTTGTTCTGCATTCACAAGCGCAAAGTGTGGCATGCCATTAAAAGAATGACTGATGTCTGTGCAGTGACCTCCGGAATTACTACAACACCACCCCAAGACCTCAGTCCACCACCTCCTCTAATTAGCTCTAGACCGTGAGATTACCACCCCCAACCACGCGGCCTGCAAAGGCCCTCTTACACAGCACTGCTTTTGTTACCACAGGGGCGCAGTCAAGGGCTGTTAAATTCCCCCTAATGTGATTTGCAACCTCTGTCCCCTTCACACACACACACACACACACACACACACACACACACACACACACACACACACACACACACACACACACACACACACACACACACACACACACACACACACACACAGTCTTCCTCTCTCATTCTCTCTCTCTCTCTCACACTTTTGCACCCTGCCTGTCTCTCACTTTTGCACCCTTGCACTCTCTTTTCCCCAACACACTCTCTCTCTCTCTCTCACACACACACACACACACACACACACACACACACACACACACACACACACACACAGACATACACTTACTTCCAGTTTATTAAGCGAGGCCTGAAGCCCCCATGCAGCTGCTTCTTTCGTGACACAGGGTCAGAGTTCCACATTTGAGAGGAGGGCCCAGGGAGTGATAAATATTAGGTCTCAGCACGGTGCTTCTCTGCTGGACACTACAGTGGAGAGTACAGCACTTTATGGGACTCTCAGGGAGACGATGGAGAATAATAGTCACCACAAAGACACATTGTACTGTCACTGTTTACAGAGATGGATATTTGACTGGGAAAGACTTCTCCTTATTATGCTATTCCAGATGTGAAGTGAAGGTTCATGCTTATTCCACAGTGGATATAGTGGAATAAACACTATTTTCTGATTTGGTCACATTGATCGAATAAACCCATCTGATAATATGAATGCATTATAAACCTTGGGATCTATTTATACAATATTATTGTCCTCTGGAAGTGGCTGTATATATTTAATCATCCTCAGGATTTCTTCTTCTTTGTCCTACAATACATGGAGATAAACAAAACAAAATGGAAGTAGTCAAGAGACCACAGGTGTTACAAAGTGGGGGCCTCCAGGGGGCGCCAGCAGGGCCAATTGGAAAGGAACAGAAAAAACGTTTAATTTTTTTTCAACAAAGTATTCAATTCATAAGATTATTGTGCCAGTTTAACCAGATTAGGGGTCCTTGGGATGGAAAGGTTTGGGACCAACCACAGACAGTCAAAGTTTCACGCCAGGTTTCTGTTTTAGATCTGAGTGCAAAAGGATTTGGGTGTGAGCTCACAAGACAAGGCGAAACATATATTTCAAATATAAACCTCACTGTTTATTGACCAATTTGACTGCAAAGGAAAATATTGCAAGATCGATGAGCTCCAACTTGTCAGTTGAGCGTGCATGTTCTGCACCATTAAGTCTCCCTCTGATGTTGTTTTGAAAACAATATTTCAGCATTTGTCCATTGACCACAAAAATACTTGAGTATTGAGACAATGAGTGAATATAAAGTCAGGTAAATAAAAGATTTTAAGTTTATCTTAAAAGGGCTTGCCATGCTGCTTGCCTAAAAATCCACAATGTGTTTCATTAGCTCATCTGGCAAAATGTGTTTTTATAGTGGAAACGTACACAGTAAAATCCTCAATCTTAATTGATCCCAAATAGATTCTTACGGGTCTAATTGGTTACACTTGTACGCTCTCAGATTTATAGTAACACTGAGGATTTTACAGTGTAGTTTGAATGTAGAATTCCTATTGCTAGCCCTTCCTGCCCCCCAGACACCTATTAAAATACCATAACATCTCACCTGTTATTCTCTGTTGGCTCCCAGTAGCATGAAACCTCTCCATGGACTCTTGTCCCACGTCAGCTTGCTTCTAGGAATGGCTGCACTCCCCTGTTAGTATATGATATGTTCCCACACACATACAACTGTCTTTTAACGTGTCAGTGTGTGTGGCCTGAAGACACAGCAGGAGAGTTTCTTATAAATCACAGGAGTGAAAACAATCCTGTCTGGCCCCATGATGGTCCTGTTAGCAGCTGTATATATGATGGATTGTCACTGAGCTACCTATTCCCCTGATCCTAACACCACAAGTCATTAACCACTTGAACCCTAGCATATATTTTGAGTAATATATAGGGTTTGACTAATATCTTGGGTTGCCACCCTCTATGTGAGAAATAAGGGACATCCATTTTTTTGTTCAAATATATTTTTATAAACACAAAGCAAACCATTCAGATTCCATGATATAGTACATTTGAGAAAATGGTTTGAGATTTGTGTTATTTATAAAAAATATCTGTCTCTTTGCAGGGATTCGCAGAGCCCGGGTTGGAATGGTCGCGTGGGTCGGCAGAGCCGTCTGATGTCCAGTTCCCCCAACACAGAAGAGGATGGTATCTTTGTTAACTCCACCAGCAGCAAGCTCCTGGAGAGAGCCCATGGCATTCTCATGTCAGTGGCCAGGCTTAAGGCTAATTCATACTATATTATTATTTACTGAAAAACATGTTGTGGCATTTTTTCATTTGAACAATATTGTCGAGCTACATGATTACCGTATGTGACAAATTAACTTTATCCTTAGGACCTTTTCAAATGTACAGTATTTCTATTTAAATTAAACTTATGTGAACCAGAAATACCAAAAATATTGCTGTGCTAACTTTGTAAGTGGACCTGAAAGGGAACTCAAGTTCTCTTTCTGATTCTAATGAGAATGAATCACAAAGAAATTGAACACAATACAGTTCACTTGGTGTCTGAGTCCACTTCAGAGGCTGAAAGGAACGAAGGGAGCGTTGATAAATATCTTCTGAGAGCACTGGAGTGCACCCAGGGTGCACTCTGGTCATTCCGAAATTTAGAGTGCTCAGAGCGTCGCCGTTTGAAAACTCTTAGCGCTGTGCTCTGGGACTGCTCTGAGTGAAAAGTCGGCTTATCCAAACATTGGTGACAACAATAATGGATAAAGTAATTTGGTTATAATCATATTTATACTATTTTTATTTTTATTTTTTGAAGACGCAAATGGCAACGTTAGTTAACGAGTATCTACTCTGATCATTCATAAATTAACTGATATCAGAGCGCTCTATGACGCCAACACCAGAGCGTTCTGAAATCGTACCAAATTCTCAGACTGTTTTTATGAACACACCGCAAGTACTGGCTGGGGATCAGTCTGTCACTATTTACTATATATTCTTTATGATGTTGAGTTCTGTGCTTCTATGAGCTTTGTTCATCTTCACCATCAGTTGGGAAATTGGAAAACATACCTTCAGGTCAAAATTACCTCACTTTTGCTTTAGTTTGCTTTATATTTAATACTCACAGTGAGTAACCTCTAGCCTGGTAAACCATCCCGGTCGCTTGAATTCACATTATTATGCATCTTCTGGGACTGGGATGGTTTACCAGGTTAGGTGACCTCTAATAATTAATCAAATTAAGTACAGGGATGGTTTATCAGGCTAAGTGACCTCTTGGAGAATTAATCAACTGAAGTAGTGCTTTGTTTCACATTCACTTTTTAACATTAGCTGATAAATGTATGTATATCAACCCGAAATATAAGACTGAAGACGGGATCACAGTTCATTTCTATGTGACCGATACTAACTGCTCCTGTCTTTTAAATAGGAGAAACAAAAACTACAAATCCAAGCCAGCTCTACCCAAGGTAAGTGTTATCTGTCACATTTAATCCAGCCCCTCATTGCCACCTGCAGCGTTAGTGTCACTAGCTGACTGTGTCTCCTTCTACAGCACTTACTGGATGTCAAGTCTCTCAAATACCTCAGTAACCTTACTCTCCATGATCGCATCACCAAGTCCCTCCTTCACCTCCACAAGAAGAAGAAACCGCCCAGCATCAGTGCACAGTTCCAGGTCAGACACACACACACACACACACACACACACACACACACACACACACACACACACACACACACACACACACACACACACACACACACACACACACACTCATTTACATGATTGAACTGGACCTGCGGTATAGACTCTCCTCTGATACGCAGCTTTATGTACAGTAGCATGTAAAAAGAGATGGAGACAAAATGTGTCTTTCAATTCATTGTTTGTGGAACCAGTTACCCCATTACTTATCAAAAATAAAAGTTGCCCGAACCCAAGGCTGATATCTAAAGTATATTCAAGACCTTGAGAAAACGCATTGTGCTTGCAAATTTTTTTTTAAACAGTTCTTCCCCTTACCAGTGTCGTTATGGGCCAGCTACAGTACAGGCGTATCCAGAAAGTGAAATAAATTGGCAAGCTTTCAAGAAACATTTTCAGAGAATTTGACATAGATAATACCTGATGCACACACAATTCCTGATCAGAAGAACAAAAACAACCAAATAAATAAACCAAATTAAACTTCTTGCAGTCCTGACAGGCCTTTGGCCCACCAATGGGTGGTAGTTTAGGAGCATGAGGCCCCTCTGGCAGGCAGCCCTGGCCCCAATGTGTGGATGACTTCACTTCCCACATCCTGTACTGTGGCTGCTTGCTTTAATCTCCCATAGAGGAGGGGGAGGAGCCTGAATTCCTCTTGCCGCTGAAATATCACACACACATGCTACCACACGTGTGCATGTACTCGCACAGATGCACATGCCGAATGTACATGGAACTGCTGCACACATGGTTTCTTTTACCTTACACACATACACAGTGTAATACATCTGTGTAATTGCGCACATCCGTAAACACACTCAGTTGTGCTGTGCGTGTCATGTGCACCAGGTATATTATTTATGGACATATGTATATCAAGCATGTGGTTTAACTCAACCAACTCAATCCCTAAAATCTGGTCCTCTATAAAACGGAAAGTGGTTTTGTATAAGTGCAAACTTTTATGATCCCTTACACTATCTTGTGTATATAACAAACAGTGGTATTAAATGATAGAGCAACAATTATTCACAACCACAACAAAACCTCTAGTCCTCCACTCTCTGACCTGTTACAAAAACAAAACCATATACTGTAATAGAGCAACAATGTTAAAATGCTTTTCTTTGCTTTATTTATGACTGTATGGATTGATGGCAGGTTGACATGTTGTTGTTGTTGTGGTTTAATCTGTAGGCCTCTCTCAATAAGCTGATGGAGACTCTGGGCCAGTCAGAGCCCTATTTTGTCAAGTGCATCCGCTCCAATGCTGATAAGGTACAGTATGGTTCATTGCAGAGAGCCTGCACTTTGAGTGTTATTCCTAACACTCAAGTGTTACCTGTACTCTGCTCCTGACATAGTATTGTTTTAAAGGGCCTTTTTTCTTTTGTATACATGTACATTTGAGTTATATTCACATACATTCTTAAGAGCTTTTTGTAGATGAAAATGTGCTATTTGGAAGTTTTGAAATAAAAATGTAGCTCTGTTTTATGCCAAACATTACCAACATAAGCAAACCTACAGTATTACATCTCCAAAATAGCAAATCTGTCTATAATATTATTCCCGTCAAGAGCTGACAATTCCAATATGTCTCCTCTGTTTGTTTGTTTTTTTCCTTTTATCCTTTTGGCTTCACATTTGAAACTGATTCAGCCTTTAACAGGAGTCGTCGCTTTTTTTGCTGTTGTTTGTTTACCTGCTCTTACTCACTCTCTTTCTCGATGTCTTTCTCTCTTAGCTTCCTTTACGATTTAACGATGCCTTAGTACTGAGGCAGCTACGTTACACGGGTATGCTGGAGACTGTACGCATCCGACAGTCAGGCTACAATTGCAAATACACCTTTAAGGTAACACACACAAGCACACTCACAACACCCACCATGAATAAGCTATGTGCTTGCCAAAAGCTGTGTTAACTTATACAATGTTTTTTGCTTAATGTTTTGTGTAAAGCACGTTGTGTAAGTCACAATTGACTTGTTGTTGAAATGTGCTATACAAATAAACTTGCCTTGCCTTAACTTGGGGACGGACATATGCACTGACTAGGGCAAGGGTTCCCAAACTTTTCAGGCCGCGACCCCCCAAAATAATCATATTTGAACTCGGGGGACCCCACCCTGACAAGCACTTGAAATTGTGCGAGGCGTTGTAAGAATTTAGATCGGCTATTTTCACAATGTTTGCCTCTTTCTTACGTAATATTTGACAATTTGGCCAATTTGGTATTAAAAGGGTATTACAAGTCCTTAAATAGTCCCTTTAGAAATGTGCAGATACCCTTTATACACCTATACTGTATGTTGGTTTATATATGTATAGGTTTCAATAATTTGGTGGTCTCGACCCCCCTTTTGGGAACCACTGCACTAGGGCATCACCATCATCACCATCATCATCATCATCATCATCATCATCATCATCATCACCATCACCACACTAAAGTCTCATTTATACTTTGTTATATGACCATGTCTCTGGCTGAGAATAACTGAAATATTTGACGCCTCCTGTCATATTTTTCTGTTGGAAGTCAGTTATTCTTGGTGAGCAACAGTCATTCGATGAAGTATAAATCCTTACACACCCAGCCTTTATAGCTCACGTCTCTTACCCATTTGCAGTACATTGCTCAACAGTCCTTTTTTCCATCATACATTAGTAAAAGTTGGACTGTGAAGTAGCACTTCATCCGGGAAATAAACACTGTATAAGACGAAACAGCAGCGGGACAGCCAGTTCCAGTGTTGGCAGTCCAAATTAATGTGTTTCTTTCTGTTCAAGGGTGTGGAGAACAGGCTGCTGATGCAATATCTTCCACAACCTTTCTATCTAAGACGCAAAGTCTGATTCACTCTTTCCTCTCATGGTTCCATCAGTTAAGAAGCCAGTGATGGATTAGTTTGTTCCGGACATGTTGATATTGGTTGAATTCATTTCCATTTCCAATTATATGGGTGATTTCAAATGGCAGCTATCATAACCACATTGGTTGTGTATTGTATGAGAAAAAATATTGCATGGATGATAAAGCAGACCACATCGAAAGTGACTTGTTGGACACACAAGGTTCTGGATTGGACAGGTTTTGGTTCCAGTTTGTCTTTTATTTATTAGCATTTTGTGATCATGTGAAATCAGCTGTCATGCTAAAACCATGTCTGTGTCCTCAAAATGACCTGGCAAAGGTCAGATCAACCCACTGGCTGATTTTTAATCTGCAAAGTCGAACATTGAGTGTAAAAATAGCACATATACTTTTGCTTCAGGCTTCCTCCCAATTTCTTAATTTCCTCCAAACATATTAGTGGTCTAGTGGGCACTGATTACAAATATCTTTAGCGTGTGTCACACTCTGAATATTCTACTGGGTCTTAAGTCAGGTCTGCAGAACAGAGCCTCTCCATTGTCCCAGATTTTCAGAAACACTCCCCATGCTTGTAATTGTATAAACACAGCATCTGTTTCCCTGTCCACCCCCTACAGCCTAGACTGCTGGGTGTATTGAATTCAGACAATGGGCCTTAGTTTTAAGAGTGAGAGTTCAGCATATTTATGCCATGATGTCTGAACCCCCGCAAATTTGGACCGCAAGGACCTTACCTGAAATTGCATTCGCCTAGATACTCAACTTGGTTAAATGCCAGTTTAGTCTATAGGTCTTTGTGATATTCAATTGCTAAGTGAAGGCCACCACAATGTTTAATGTCTAATACTTGTTTGTACTGTAGTGAGCAATTGAGATGTGAAGATTTAGCTTAGTTAAAGTGTATGTTGTTTTTCTTTTTTCTTTCTTTCTTTTCTTCCCCAGTACAGTGAACTATGAATAGAAGTTCACACAAGTTTTGTGTCACAGTACTAAACACTTTCTGGCACACATTGATGTACATATACTGTACACAATCTAATATTTCTCATAAACAATCCCTCTTCTTTCCTTTACAGGATTTTGTACATCACTTCCGAGTTCTTCTCCCAGAAGGCACCAGTACCAGCCAGGAAGGCATTCAACAGTACCTGAGCAAGAACGTCCTTGCCCCTGATGGATTCCAAGTTGGCAGAACTATGGTATTTACATTGCCCTCTCGTTTCAGCACTTTTGTTCTTCCTGAAGGACATCTACAAATAATGGTGTAACATCCTGCTTTTCCTCCTCTTATTAATGTCATTTTGATATTAAGGTACATAACTCAGTCATTGTCTTAAGGAAGCATTCTCAGTTATGAAAGACGCCAGCCATAATCTAAAAATAAAATGAAAGGGTAGGCCCGTCATAGAAAGTAAAAACATGGCAGTAAAAACATGGCATTCAACACTTGTCATCACAATGTTTATAAACACCAGAGCGAAGAGAATCTGCATACTGAGGCACTCAAAAAGTCCAATAACCATAATTGATTCAATCAAATTATTGATTGGGTCTTTCATTATTCCAGCTTAGAATAGTAAGTAGAGTCCTTCAATTTCTCAAGCTAGGTTTCAAACAATAACGATGGTGAACATTCCAACCCATGTACTTACACTCTTTTCCTGGATGCCAAATAAAAAAAACTTTTTTGTCGCTTAGCTGTTAGCTTAGCTAGCCAGCTAGCTATAATGTCCAGTAGTTATTATGGTGAGAGGGAAAAAAAGATATTGGGAGAAATGTGTGAATATCTCTATATTAGCCATACGCATCTTCTTTCTGAGTGACAGGATGTAATAAAGACCTTGCACTTTTTTGGTATGTGTATGTCTACAGTATTCGTGATAGAAGAGGGCATTCCTTTTTGCTGCTGTATATATAATTAGAGGACCATACCTCACATTCTTGTGACCGTGCATCCGGCCAGAGTTTCTTAAATCTGTGTGTTTGTGTGTGCGTGTGCGTGTAAGTGTATAGATGGATGACCCCTTCTTCTTTGTATTCGTGCATGCGTGCCTAAAGGATAATTCATACTGCATCGCAGAAGGGTGTCGCTTGCCAAAAAGAACGGATGTCAGCTTGCAGATCCGTTCTTTTTGGCAAGCAGCACCGCCGTGCGATGGAGTATAAATCAGGCTTTGTCCACCCCACCGCTGACTTCATTGCATCCCCATGCCCCTCCCCTCAGGTGTTTCTAAGGGAGGCAGAGCGCCAGCGGCTACAGGCCTTACTCCATGGGGAGGTCCTGAGACACATCGTCACACTGCAGCGCCGCTTCAGGGCCGGCCTGGAGAGGAAGCACTTTGTCAGGATGAGAGAAGCTGCCATCTGCCTCCAGGTACCGTACCGTCCTTTTCATTGCTAAGTGATCTTCTATGAACCGGGGTCTGGTGGGATAATCACGTTTTACTCAGGGAAACGAGGTGAATGCTCTTGTATCTTGCACACTGTCATGCCCTGTAGCATTTAGTCATCTACTGTACTATCCCATTCAATCCGGGAAAGCATCTCTGTCATTTTAGAATTTGGGCGTTGGCTATTCAGGCCTTAATGGGTTAAACTACATTTTTAAAAGGTGAGATTCCATGGTCCGGATCAATGTTGTTTTCCTGCCTTTTAAAACTACTAGTAGAGGAATTATGAAAAGTTGTAAAAACCTCTTAACTGTACCCATAATCGTGGGACCTTGTCTCAGTCATTTTCAATGTTTCAATGTGTGAGAAATATTTATTGAAGTTATTCCAATATTACTGTATCTATTATGTTTGGAGATTGTTTATCTTTTGTTTTGTTTTTCTTATTTCTAAAATTGTTGTCCTTTAAGACATTTCTTAAAGGACAACTTTGTTTTTTTTACAACCAAGGTTTATGTTTTAGCTTGTAATTAAAGTAAATAAAAGGTGAGTGTTCTGTAAAAAAAAATGATTTACTGCTTTCTATAGTTTTAGCAATTTTTGCGATCTTCGAAAAAACCAAAGTTGTCCTTTAATGACCGACATTTTCCCCAAAGACACTGAGTGTTGTGTTTGTTTTATCTGGAGTATGTTTAATTTATAGTAGTAGGCTTCGAAAGAAATTTGTCTCATGTTTTTCCTGAAGGAACATAATCTGATGCTTGTCATGTTTTCATGTATCTGCTCTGTCAAATAAGTCAGTATTTCTTACCATACTGTATCTGAAAGTCATATGTAAATTCTCAAAACAAGATTATTAGAAGCTATCATCTTTTTGCTGTTGGTAGGAATTACTATAGCACATTTTGTGAACATAGGTTGCCTCTTTAAAGAATTATAACATTGTAGGCTACATTGTAATTTTCTCCCCATAGCGATGGTGGCGTGCATACCGGTCCAGAGAGGAGGAGGACTATGACATTCATGTCCAGGAGGGGGCAGTGTTGTGTCTCCAGACATACTGGCGAGGGTACAGAGCACGGCAGAGGTTCCACTTGTGGAGGGAAGCTGCCCTTGTACTCCAGAGAGCATGGAGGCTGTGGCTTTATCAGCGTTGTACGGCAGCTCTGGTTATTCAGACCGCTTGGCGCTGCCATCGAGCCAGAGAGGCCTACTTGCGGCTCTATGGCACCGTGGTACAACTGCAGTCACTGGGCCGATGCTACCTAGCCAGGCAGAAGTAAGCAATAGAACATTAACACCCACCCACCCTTAATTCATCATCCTACTTTTAGTCGTAAGACCAGTAATAATTATCTGTTTATTTTGCTGCCAAAGTTACAACATTAAACATTTGGCTTTTTATTTCATTTTACCTACCTCTATAGAAAATTCAACGTTTACATGTTTTCTGTGCAAACTGGCTGTAAACCAGATTAAGCATTTTTGCACACAGTTCATTAGAGTATTAGCCTTTATTCACAATGTGCCAACTGACCGGTCCTTTGATCAGATCATGTTATTACGTAAGCAACCAGGCACAAAGTAGCTCTACAATCAGCTGAACTGCTGAGAGACAGAATTATTTTATTCGGCTGCCACTTCGGTGCACTCAGGCGGGGCAGTGTGTTGTATTCATTTATTATAGAAACCTTTTGTTGTGTTGTGTATAATTTAGCATTTCGGTTGGATGACAAATTGACATTTCATCATGCCGCCTTGATTGACAGCTTTGCAGAACTCAAAGAGCAGAGGTCAAGAGAGAAGCGAGAACAGCAGGACCAGCAGCTTCAGCTGCAAAATGGACAGGCCAGTGTTTCACCAGAAGAGGAGCATTCACAAGCCAGAATCATGGGCCTGGATCTGAGCACATGGGAAGACTGCTCATACGAGGAACGGGAAAGGACCCTCCAGACGCTCAGCGGCCAGAAGGGGATGGTACAGGAACCACAACAGGAAGGAGCAGGAATAGAAGAAGGCGTAGGGGCCGGGTCTGGAGAGAATTCATGTAGAGCACATCCTGAATTGCCAGGTTCAACCGCAACACCCACCGTTGTGGTGCGAGAGAGAACCAGAGCTTTAGATGAGCCCAGTCAAAAAACGACTAGGGCTAAGAGGGAGAGTCGTCGGATGAGAGAACTGGAGCAGGCCAAGTTCAGCCTGGAGCTCCTGAAAGTCCGAGCCACCGGTGGTGGTGCGTCCCCCTCTGATGAAAGACGCTGGTCTGCTGAGATCGTGCCTCCTGCCACCCCACCCTTGTGTTCACCCCAGGGCACCCCGGACAGCCAGAGTTCCAAGGGCAGTTTTGAACTTCTCAGCATGGATGAGGAGGCACCCAGGGCTACGGTGGAAACGCTGGACGATGAGGAGCCTGGCTCTCCTCTTGTTGTCTCAGTGGCGCCAGAACTGGAGCCGTGTACAGAGGTGTTCTCCTCCATGAGCCCTAAGCCAGATGAGCCTCCCAGGGTTGGTGTTTCTCATGTCGTTGCCCCTCAAGACAGTCAGAGCCAGGAGAAAATTGACCTGGAAGCCCCCTCTCCAACACTTCCGCCCAAATTGGAGAACTACCTCCCTACCTTCTACGTTCCTGCCAGTGAGGGCGGCTTGGTCATCACTAATCGTCCTACTGATGGGCCACAACAACCTTTAGAGGCAGCCATCTCCACCACCACCACCACATCCACTACCACGATCACCAAGCCTCTCAAAGAAAGGAGAGAGTCGTCACGGCGACCAGTGATTGTGGTAATCAGTATGCAGAAAGAAACGCCGCTGAGTGAAGAGCTCAGTGGAATGGTCCGTCCTCCAGTGGAGCTCAAAGACGAGGCAGCGCAGACAGGGGAATTAACCCCATCGCCTCGGCAGCCAAGCCCCACTACTCAGACTCCTGTCCCTGTGGCCAACCAGGCTGTCCTGGAGAAGCTGGAGCGATTGAACGAGGAGAAGCAGGAGAGGCAACGCAATCAGCACGAGCAAAACGAGAGGGAGATGATGGAGCAGATAAGACAACAGACGGAAGTACTGGAGAAGCAGCGCCATGTCTTTGCTCAGTATGAGAGAGACAGGTTTGAAAAACAAAGGGAAGAGGCCTTGCATAGGATACAAAAGAGCCGCCAGAGTGGGACCGTTGCAGGGCAAGATGTCTCTAGAACTGCCACCTCCAGCAGGCCAATTAGACCCAGCTCACTGTTAATTGAAAGAACACCAGCGCTGGCGCCTCATACCAGAACTCGGTCAGACTCCATGGCACCATCAAGGCTCCCTCCCACAGGGGTAGATATCCAGGGTAGTGCATCTCAGCCCCGGAACCTGCCTCCACTGGCACCCAAAGAGAGGCTCAAGGAGGGCAGGCCTGTGGCTGACGGCTGGGCACCCAAACTCACCCTGGAGTCTAGAGATGTTGGAGGGACCAGAGGGAAAGTCTACACAAAGAAGACACCCACTAATAAGGGCACGACGGTTAATATGACTGACAAGGGGAACATCTTCTTCTCTCCTAAAGACAGGGTGACGTTTACCAAGTGAGTGTAATGGAACCATTGTGTTGATCTGTTTGAACATAATTTTTTTAATTTAGGTTATTATTCATGAAACTTTTCAGTTATTGTATTTGCAGACACATGTTCATTTTAATAACCATTACCATCGTTTATGTTTTTATTCTCCTTTTATTTTTTAATTTTGTTTTAGGTTTGACAAGGATGCTGTTACTCCGGAGAAGCCAATAACTATCCACAAAGACGGGCCCTCACCTGTCATCAAGCCTTCTAAGGGACCAAAACCACGGGAGGTGGGTGTTTTTTTCCTGTAATTAGACACCTATCTGGGGGGGAAAAGATATTACGTGTAATAATTTGTGGGTGTGCATTTTTGTATTTGCATGAGTGAGTGAGTGATAGTGTGCAGGATGGCTACCCATCTTTAAGAACAAGTAAGAAAGAGTCTTACAGTACAGTAGTTTGGCATGGACACTAAAGGAGCCATGTAAATAATAACATACTAAAGTACAGGTCCGCAGGTAATAGACCATATTCACACGGCGGCCATATTGGAATTTAACATTGAAAGTGCCGCCACCCGGGGTGGCTACTTTCATTGACTTCATAGAAACATGGCCGCCGTGTGAATATGGTCTATTGAAGGCAATGCTTCAAGTCATTATTTTACATGTGTTGTTCACTTCCAATAAACCCCAGGTGGGGAGAGTGGGCCACAAAAAGAAAGCTCGAATGGCACGGACACGCTCCGACTTCCTCACCCGTGCCCCCGTGGTTTCAGTGGGGCGCGAGTCTGACGAGGATGATTATGATGGTGACACCCCCATGAGCCCCCGCCATTATACACTGCCCCTCCCCAAACAGAACTCCACCGAGGCAGGCATAGGAGAATCCTGTTTCAGTGACTCTGAGATGGTAACAGGCCCAAAACTATACCAGCAGTGGCCTTCTAATTGATCTTTAGTTTGATCTCTTTTTTACATGGCTATAACCCCCTCAGCAGAGGCCATATAGAGCTATACTGACCAATACTTTGATCAGGGTTTCCTATTTTCTAACACAATATATTTTCTATATGATACTGTAAGAAGGAAAAGCACATGTCTGCTTGAATGTCTGCTACTATTTT
The DNA here is from genome assembly GCF_963280865.1 of Gymnoscopelus braueri. NCBI lineage: Eukaryota > Metazoa > Chordata > Actinopteri > Myctophiformes > Myctophidae > Gymnoscopelus > Gymnoscopelus braueri. Next base: position 37,844,785 of record NC_137603.1, on the reverse strand, counting down.
AGGGAAACCAAAACCACTAACCAAAACCTAATATGAATCTTCTATGAATTATTTAAAACCTGTCAAAATTCAAAGACATTACAGTATGAATTAGACATTTTTTATTATTATTGTATAGTATATTTTTTGATATACTGTATAGTTTTAATATTGCTCTTTTTCAGTCAGTCAGCTTAATTAGAAGCTACTTAATTTATCAAGGCAGTTTTCTCAGAAGTGCTCAGAAATGTGCTTTTCCGTCCAACATTGACTTGGCTAACATTAACCCTTTTCTAGCGGATGTTCCAACCTGAGTTAGGCTAACATTAACCCTTTAATCTAGTTGATGCGCTAACATCTACATTCTCTCTCGCTCGCTCGCTCGCTCGCTCGCTCGCTCGCTCTCTCTCTCCCTCCCTCCCTCCCTCCCCCACACACACACACACACACACACACACACACACACACACACACACACACACACACACACACACACACACACACACACACACACACACACACACACACACACACACACACACACACATACATACATACATACATGAGTTGCCTAGATTTGAGCTTACTCTTTATTCTTGCATTATTCACAATTGTTTATTCACAACTGCTGCATGTCAGTTGTACTGCTGCATGTCAGTTGTTTATATACTCTAAGCTGCTGTATCACTGCTGCCCACCAGTCAAGCCTTGGGATCAGGGATAAAAGAGCATTAATCAGCTGAGACCTTACCTTTGAAATCATTAACACGCTCTTCCTGACTTCTTGACCTTTATTTCTTTATTCCTTGGAAATATATAAAGTATATACTTAAATTGTTACTTGTGCCATATATTTTTTGTTTTATATTTTTTGTACAGTTTGGTAACTTTTACTAGTGATGTCACCCTGCAATGCCATATTGAACATTCATATAAACACTTTAATGGCACATTAGCACTTTTATAAATGTGAAAGTTCAATGAGCTGATGCTGCCACCTAGTGGTAGGTTTGAGGCTCTGTGATGCTCTTGTTTGGATTTGATGAAAGCTCAAGTCCTCGTAGCATGAAATAAGTCACATTTAACTGCATTGTGTCAGTCTTGTCATGCTGTGCTACTCAATGATGTTTCAGCCTACAAGCTCTGGGGAACAGAAGAAGATGCACAAAGCTATGTCTTCTGGGGATTTGGGCAAAATCGACACGCTACGCAAGAACTCACAAGATGGAAGGTTTGTTCCTCAAAAACTGGTACTCATAGTTCCCTTTGATCCAGAACCTGGCTCTTGGTAGTACGGCAGATTGTTTCCCCTGTTGCTGTTGGTAATCCCCAAAACTATGCATATTTCTTTATACTAGGCCTTAATGCAATGTTTCATACATGCTTCCTCTGCTCTGTTCATGAACTACAAATTCTGTTTTTTACTCTGGCAGGGTTCGTGGTAAGATGCGTTTCTGGGGTAAAACCAAACATGGGGAGAAGAAGACATCTAGGGAAAAGCTAATCTGTGGAGGGGATTCCCTGGATGGTGACAATGGAGATGCTGGACCTCTGCTTGGAGAGGGTGGGTTATTGGCTACAACCATGTAGATTACATGACTGGAATAAAAGGATTATCTGCTCAAATTATCTAACTGCAACCTTTATTCTGCATTCACACTGGCAGCTACAAAAGTTTCAACCATACAAAGCGAGGCAGCATATCTGGTGCAGAGTCACTGTTTAAGTGTTGATCAACACGCTCGTTGACATCGAGCATGTGTCAGACGAGCGAAAAAATATATAAAGGAAAATATATACCCTTGGGAGAACTAGGTATACTAGGCAGTATAAGCAAGAATTGTGTGAAGAGAGAAGGAGAGTGGAAATGTAATGTAATTGTATCTTCATGTCACTGGCTTCCATTGGAAATAAATGGTTGCCTGTAGTTTTGGAGCTGCCCGTGTGAACGCAGCATTACAGTATAATATCCAGGTAATCTATTATATAATGTTCAAGCTGTTAGTGGGCTGTGGCGGTCACGCAGCTATGACCATATATGTACTGTCTGGACATGCCTGACATTCATCAGATATGTGTCACTGACTGTTTCTCTATATCCCTCCCACCCAGCAGGTCAGGAATACATGTCACCCCCGCGGAGCCCCGACCTGACGGTGGAGCGAGGGTCCAGGGAGTCTAAGGAGAACAAGGAACCTTCTCCCAAGGTCAAGCGGAGGCGCAGCGTCAAGATCAGCAGCGTGGCTTTGGAGCCCGGACACTGGCAGAATGAATCCCTGCAGATCCTCACATGTACCAATGACTACAGGAGCATGAACGACTTCCTCATGAAGAAGGTATACTCATGCTCTTGTACTCTTTTTTTTTCTCCCATCTCTTTTTTCCCCATCACTCACTCTCTCACACACACACACACACACACACACACACACACACACACACACACACACTCTCAGTTTTGTAACAATACAATTACGTCCTCCTGGATAGTTCACATACATGTGAATGCACATGTATGTGATGTCTGTTACTTCCAGTTGTAATCTATATATTAGTCTTGAATTTGAGACTCTGGTGGCTATTATCATGCATTAATTCCTGCTATTTTAGGGTTTCAAATTGTTGATACATACGTTTTATAAGTGTATTGTCTCACAATCTAGATCAATGACCTGGACACAGAGGACAGTAAGAAGGACACCATGGTGGATGTTGTCTTCAAGAAGGCACTGAAGGAGTTCCGTCTCAACATCTTCAACTCCTATTCCACAGCACTGGCGGTTCGTTCCCGACCAAATATTTAAAATTCCACTCACATTCTACTCTATTCGTCCAATAATATGACACCTGACTCCCATGTTCTTTCGGTGTGCACGTTTATTTTCCTCCCCAGATGGATGACGGGAAGAGTATCCGTTACAAGGACATTCACGCACTTTTTGAGGACATCCTGGAGAAGACCATGCGTCAGGAACAGAGGGACTGGAGCGAGTCACCAGTCAAGGTGTGGGTCAACACCTTTAAGGTCTTCCTGGATGAGTTCATGACGGAGTACAAGCCCATGGACAGCACGATCAGCAAGGTACAGTACTTCTACAACTCTGTACTGTACTTTTCTCACAGCATCGCAAAAATATATACTGCTGAATTTTTTAAAGAAAAAGAAATGAAGAAATGAAATGAAAGAAATGAAACAAGTCCGCAAGCACTTTTTTGGACGGACCTTTTAGACAAAATTATTATAAATGTAATTGTGATGTTTTACATTCTTTTTGCCTAATAACAATTTCAATCAATCAATTCACGTTAAAAAAATACTTAGAATGTATCCAAGTATTTTTAAGGTAACATGAAGTTTTCTTTTTTTGATGCATTAAGTATTTACAAATGTTTTACCAATTACATTACATTCTGATTTTAAAGATATAATGAGGAATTGTGTAAAAAACTATTCTACTTTAAAGCCTACCTAATGCAAATCACAATACATGTTTTACTGTTAAACCTATTTTTTTTATCCACAGCCGGTAGCTAAACCAGAACGCAAAAAGAGAAGGAAAAAGGACGCTGACATAGTAAGTCTTTGTTATTTATTTTGACGTCCTTATCTAGAAGTTTACCTAGTACTGTACTCATTAAGTTTGGATAAACAAATGTATTTTCTATGGCAGTGAGTCCTCCACACTTCTCTCTCTTGTTGAAAAGATGAGAACCAAAATAGACCAGTGACTCGAATTTATAAAGGGATGTACACTTCAAGGAAATATCCAAGTGATCCCCTTCTAAACATACTGTAGATAATTCAGAGAGCTGCCTAGGATAACAGTTTGTTTAGTCCTCTTGTTGTCCTGTTGGTTCAGGATTCAGTACATAAATTAAAACAAAACTTCTACTTAAGCCTTATCTACTTGCAAATGTGAATGGCAATACTGATTTTCACGCCAACAACATTTTAAAAAGTGTTATTTTTGTTAAGTGACATCATTGTGCAACGTATAAATTAGCCTTAACTCCTAATCTACTGTACTTTGTAGGTGGAAGAGCATAATGGCCACATCTTCAAGTCCACCCAGTACAGCATCCCCACATACTGCGAATACTGTTACTCACTCATCTGGTTGATGGACCGTGCCTGTGTCTGCAAATGTAAGTGTGTTTGTACACGTTTGCTTGTGTGTGTGCACGTTTGCGTGTGTGTGTGTGTGTGTGTGTGTGTGCGTGTGCGTGCCTACCTACCACCAGCACTGCTCCGAAGTGAACATCATAATATTGGTTTCAATGTAATGGTAAAGGTAAATGTGATACATGTTAAACTTCTAAGCCAAAGTTGTTGTTTATTTATGTTGAAGTCTTGTACAGTATTTACACTGTAAATGACAACAAATGCAAACACACACACACGCACGCCACAGAGCCCTCACTCTCCTTCACATTGACATCCACGTGCACAGTCCTTTTCATAGACTTGTCCACACTCATAATCACACCATAGGCCACATCTCTAGCAGATCTCTGTTCACCCTGGCCTCTGAGAATGGGCCCCGCCCTCCCTCCCTCCCTCTTCAGCCCTAATCAGATTGTTTTCAACTGGACTCATGGGGTCTGCGGCTCTGTGTGTCTCGGCACACAGTTGTCCTTTCTTCACACAGGATGTTTTCTTCATGCCAGCCAATGTTGCTTTTGTCTTCCAGAACTTTAGACAGCTAGCAGCGTTTTTGCCTTGTCTGAACGTTTTGATCAATAATGAGGAGACACTGTCTTTCTGTTGAAAATGGGACTGACATCTCTGATTTCTCTCGGTATGTTTATCCAGTGTGCCGGTACGCCTGCCACAGAAAGTGTTGTCAGAAGATGACTACCAAATGCAGTAAGAAGGTGAGTCAGCCATATTGTGCGTCCATTTACAATAACATCTCATGACGTCAATTATGCTACTGTAACTGTATAGTTTTACAGAATATTGAAATAGTCACCCTTTTTGGAATATTACTATAACTCTTATTTTGTGATTGATCATTACATTGATCAATAGGCCTATGTGTTGATCATTAAATTGTAATGATTCATCATTACAATTTTAGCATGTCGTACATATTTGTCTGCGGGTGGGGGTGTGTACGTGTGTGTGTGTGTGTGTGTGTGCGCACACATATGTGGCATTGTGTTAATATGACTGTAATGTTTTGTGCCTCCTTACAGTTTGACCCAGAGCTTTCATCGAGACAATTTGGAGTGGAAGTAGCTCGTCTGACCAACGATGAGAGAGCGGTGCCCCTAGTGGTGGAGAAGCTCATCAACTACATTGAGATGCATGGCCTTTACACTGAAGGAATCTATCGGAAATCTGGCTCCACCAATAAGATTAAAGAACTCAAACTGGGACTTGACACAGGTGAATTTGTACGAATAATACTGCCAACGGCTATAGTTGCAGTGAAGTCGGCTAGCTTGTCAGAGTAGTGAAAATAAGGAGAAAAAGATTATCCAACTAAATTTGAATACTCTTACATTGTTTTTGTTTGATTTCTTTGTACAGATCTGGACAGTATGAGCTTGGACGACTACAACATCCACGTCATTGCTAGTGTCTTTAAGCAGTGGCTGAGAGATCTCCCTAATCCTTTGATGACTTTTGAGTTGTATGAAGAGTTCCTACGTGCCATGTGTAAGCACTTCCATACATCAAGAGGCATCCCATGCTGTTTAATTGCATTTTCTTTTTTTTTCTTTTTGATTCATTTTTGGGCTTTTATGCCTTTTATTATTGATAGGACAGTAGGCTGACAGGAAATGGGGAGAGAGAGATGGGGAGTGACACGCAGCAAAGGCCGTCGGTATCGGGACTCAACCCATGGCGCGCTGTCAGGCGTCCGGGCCGTTTAATTGCATTTTAATTAGATACATTTGCACAACTCTCTGAAACTACATACTAGTTTCAGAGAGTTGTGAAAATGTATCTCACCCTTTTTACAGCAAGGTGCCTTTAAAAAGAGAGAAACTAATCAAATCTAAAACATAAATGAACTTGTTTTTCTTTTTGTGTTAATGCTTCTCCAGGTTTGCAGGATAAAAAGGAAGTGATCAGAGGAGTGTACTCTGTTATTGACCAGTTAAGCAGAACTCATCTTAACACACTGGAACGGCTCATATTCCATCTAGTCAGGTATTGACATGTATTTTCATAAAGTTTGTAGTAGGATTTAAACATGGGACAGTTTCATTTCTTTTCTGTTAGACTATTCTGATGACATCTTTGTGCTTCCAGAGTTGCCTTTCAAGAGGATACCAATCGTATGTCTGCTAATGCCTTGGCCATAGTGTTTGCCCCTTGTATCCTGCGCTGTCCTGACACCATCGACCCTTTGCAGAGTGTCCAAGACATTGGCAAAACCACAGCGTAAGAATACATATTTCGGGCCACACTTGACTGTAACCACATTATCACTATCTGTGGGCAGATGCAAGGCTCATTAAATGTCATGTAGAAATAGTATATTACCTTCCTTTTCCCATGTCACCAAGAAACTGCATCACCTTTTCTCTTGCTTTCATACAACAGGTGTGTGGAGCTCATCATTGGTGAACAGATGAATAAATATAAAGCCAGATTAAAGGACATCAGCAGTCTGGAGTTTGCTGAGAATAAGGCCAGGTGCAGACTGACCCTCATTCGAAGATCAATGGTAATTTCAAAAGCAATTTCTAACGTTATCAAACATGTTCATTCTTAGCATATCCTACTGTGGAAGCTCCGGATATCCATGTCTGAGATTCTTTCCTACTTATCTGATTCTTATACACCAGTCCTCTCCTAACCCCCATACCCTGAACTGTCCTTTTCCTTTATCCAGAAACCTGTACTAATAGCCATTAGATTCATGAGCATAGCTTGCAGGTTGGCACTGGTATGGTGCTTGGCTACATCCCCAACCAACCATCCAGCAGTCATCTTGTGTTGGCAATTATCACAGCACATTCTGTCTTGTTTTCCCTTCTACTAGTATGCCTGGCTCCTCCAACCCCATTGCATGAGTCATGACTCTGGCAATAATATATCATGCAATCGTGTTGAGTATGGAACGTAATTTAAACACCACACGCTGCCAGCATATCCCATCAGCCTCACTTCATTCCTGAAATACAAAATAGAAAATTTAGATTTTATTTTCCTCTTAACATTCTGTGGATTCTTATTAAATCTTGCTGGAAGAAATGTATCGAGGAAACATATCGCCATCAAATGTCTTAAGTAAAAAAGATGGGATACCACTGTATTGTGTCTAGGCACACAAACACACAAAAGGCTTGAAAAAATGTTTTATGCCTTTTGTGTGTTCATGTGCCTAGAATAATGCTGTAAAGGATGCATATTTGAAGGTATTACATTTTTATTGCAATATACAGTCATCTCTCTTTGGGGACCATGGGACTATCCACTTTTTTCTGTGGCCCATGAAATGTCTACCATCTGATTTGTTGCTGCTTTGATTGATTTATTGAGTACTTTATTAACAAGATTGGTATCAGTAGTCAAAAGTTATGCTAAAAGGATAATACAAAAAGCCCCAGGGGCTTGTACTCAATTCATCAGTAAGACGTACAATTAAATGCAATACAATACATAATATTTGATACAATACATGTCGGCTCCAGTAGCAGCAAAAGGTATATTTACAAAAAAAGGAGGGGTGGGGCGGGGGACAGAGGATGCTACTACCAAGGCATTACTTTGGTATTCTACTGGAGCCCAATTGTATTTTGAGGTCAGCCATTATTTTACAGTAGGTTAGTTTTGAGTTTGGGTAGGGAGTCGAGATCTTAAATGGCTTTTGGTAATGCTTCCACATTTTAGTGCATAGTGCTAGCTCATCTTTAAGAACATGGGATACCCACATAAACATTATATTTGTCAATATCCTGGGCAAAGCTTTGCAACAGTTAACTAACATGGTATACTACACTAAGTGTCTTCAAGACAAAGACAAACTTGCATTGCAATGATTTCTATTTTCTATGCTTCCCACTTTTTAAAAATGCAGCCAAATGCAACTAAAAAGGTAAAGTGAATTATTGTGTTAACTATCATCAAGGATTGATTGGTGTGTTATAGCACTGTTTTTCTTAAATTTGAGTCTTCTTTTATGCAACTTGTATGTGAATATTACATGTGTCAGAAGAACTATATTAACCTCATACATGCTCATCGAAACGTTTCCCGATTTCCCAGGGCAAGGGTCATGCACGGAGACTTAGCTACCACACACCATCACCTCCAGTTAGTCCCCGGCTGCCATCGGTGACCGACACTGTGATGGAGGAGAGTGGTGTGGATGAGGGTGGAGGGTTGGAGTCTGAAGTATCAGAGCTTCAGCAGGAGGAGGAGAGAGTATTGACGGAGCAAATTGAAAGCCTGCAGAAAGAGAAGTATGCTCTGTTACTATGTTTAAGGTTATTAATGTGGAAAATGTAGCATTTATTGTTAAGTACAATACATTATTTTAAGGACATGTACAGAGGATTCTTGTGTTGAAAATGGACAATTGTGCATGTTTATGATAATGTTTCTTATTTGGATGAGCATAAGGTGTTTGCTAATGATAAGTTATGTATGGATGTGTATTCGGCACACTGTTTGACCTGGCTGTCTGCTTCTACAGGGAGGAATTGACTTTTGAGATGCTGTCTCTGGAGCCACGAGCATCAGATGATGAGACCCTGGAGTCAGAGGCATCCATTGGTACGGCTGACAGCTCTGAGAACCTCAATGTGGACTCTGAGGGAGCTACGTCCGACTTCTCTGGTGCGTCGTAACACAGGAGTACATATGGTAGTTTACTGAACAAGTTTAAATGTTCCTTCTTTTTGTATAATGCCATTCTGGTTGCAAACTGTCATGTTAACCTAACATGCATTGAATTCCCCCTGCAGAGAGAGGCCCCACTCTGGCTGCTGCCTGGCCCAAGAGCCCGCGACGACGTCGTCCTCTCCGACGGCAGCCAGATTCCCTGGACTCCGTTGACTCCTGCTCCACCATCTCCTCCTTCTCCTCCTCGTCCCATTTCCACCCCTCTTCCTCTTCCTCCTCTGCCACCACTCGCCGCTTCCGCTTCCGTTCCAAGTCTCCCTCATCGGGCTCCGGTTCCGCCCAAGCCCAGGCACTACACCTGTCCCAGTCCCCTCGCTACGACAGCCAAGACTATAGCCCTACGTCAGAGCAGGAAGGGCCGTATGAGGAAGGGCCCCAGTTTACTAGCCGAGGAACCTTCAACCCGCAGAAGGGCAAACAGAAACTGAAGGGGTCAAAGCATTCGGCCTCAAGGCAACCCAGTGAAGGTGGCGGCCACAGCAGGGATGCATCAGATTTACCGCAGCAGTTGGTTTTGTACGGCAGCAATGAATTCATGGTATGAAGTTAGCCGGCAACACCGAAGCACTCCCTGTCCAACTCCCTGGCAGATGGCCATGTTCTCCCCAGGAGGTACAGCACAGCTGCCAATCTCCTCTCCTCAGAGTACTCCTGCTTAGCCTTTCTATGTCTACAGGAAATTGTCCCCAAGTGCCATGTACAGTGTTTTGACTTCAAAGACAGGAGAGGGGGTTTGGCAGAGAGACGAGTCTGAAACCAGTGGAAGAGAGCTCACTCCTTGTGGCCTTAGGCTTTAATTTATACTTCATCGTACGACAAGAAATGATGTTGATGCGTCAAAACTTTTTTCTTTTCATTTGAAACATATTTTTGTCATGCGACGTAAGTGGAAGTTGAGTCTTAAAAGCCACCCATGCTCTCACAGTTCCTGTGCAACTCAAGAGCCAATGAGGATCCTATTGAGCAGCAGACGCACAGAGAAAAGGGAACGCTGGAGACCACTCGGCATCAGGAAATGTTCCGGAGCTGAAAGCTGAAGTCGTGTGCTAAAGTGAATATCGTGATACAGAGTCATTGATGATGCCGTCTCTGTGAACTTATGAAGAGCTCACAATCATTAGCTGCTTTAAAAGTTTACAGTTCAATAACAATCAATTTAAGCAGTGGTTGCTCTATTATTACAGATTTACCCCCCCCTCACCCCCCAGCCTATTTAATAAATTTTAATTTCAAAGTATAATTCTATATAACGATATTATACAGGTATAAATACTGTACAAAGCCGGAACACCAGTAACTGCTGGGTAGTTAAAAGTAAAATATTTATCTTTTGCTTGAGTATCTAGGAAAGATATGTATGGAATTGGGCAATGGCTGAGTTTGCTGTGTGTGTGTGTGTGTGTGCGTGTGTGTGTGTGTGTGTGTGTGTGTGCGCGCACGTGAGTGTGCGTGCATGCGTGCGTGCGTGTGTGTGTGAGAGAGAAAAACCACTTCATGTGTTTTAAGTTTGTGCTGCTTTTTTTCCCCTCCTATGAGGGAAATATTGCCATCAAAGGGACCAAGCTAGCTGGTGTGTATTCCAGCCAAGGAGATCCCAGCTCTGTAAATGTTGGATGTGTATAAAATCACTGCATTCACTGCTTAACAGCCATACAACAATTGCAATGTACAGGACAATATACAGTATGTACAGTATAGTGAACAAATATGCCATTCTTTCCTTGAAACTTGTTACCCCACTCGTCTTTCAGTGTTTGCTCAATAGCAACCAACAAGAAATTGAACTTGCCTTTTGTCTTTTTTGAATATTCATTAGTTATCGGGTGTCATTCACAGTGTTGTTGTAGTTTATTTCCTTTTCTTTATTTACCCAGGGTAGTAGCCGAGCACAAACTGTGCTCATTTTCAGCAACGCCCTAGTTTATAGTGAAATAGTTATCCCTTTGTCATTTCAACAGTGGCATGGGGATAAGGTTTAGGCTACTTCAGTGGCTCTGATATAGAAACTAGTCAAGATTACATATTCTGAAGTAAAGAACATGAGAATGTCAAAGTTAGCAAATGCCCATTAACATCCATTCAAGATTATTTCATCATAGTAGGAATTATCAGTGCAGTATACTGATCTAGGCTTAATATGAATATTTATTATCTCAAGGCTTTCATTGACCAGGTATAGGCCCCTACACACACAGCCGCACCTCACCAACCATGATGTGATGAAGATATGTTTGTTGCATAATGAATACCATGCAATGCATCATTTCAAATGATTGTGCATCTCTGTATCCCTCTGTTTTCTCATTCATCCGTTTTATTTCATCTAACATATTTTGAGAATTGAACTGACACGGGCAAGGCTGCCAGACAGAGTAACATTGACTGCCGATCTTGTATTGTTTCTACTACTATGTAGTATGTTTAGCTTCTTGTTGTTGTTTACAACATTATTCTTCTAAAAGAAAATCCGATTTCCATTTTAAATGCTAACAGTATAGGTGGGCACCACTGTGTTAAATTAAAATATTTGGAAAATGTTTTAAGTAAATTATAGCCTACATGATTAGAACATGCTTAAACATTCGACAATTATGGTCTAATATTTCTACAATTGCTACAAAACCTGTATATCCAGTAATTTTGGGTCATAAACAAAAAGTTGAAGGATAACATTAAGTATGATAATGATGTACCATACATGTTCACATCATGTATACTTTACATTACTTAAGACCATTTTTCAAATATTACATTTTCTAACATTTTTGACAAAATAGCATAGTAACAATTGTAACACAATTTTACAGATGTCCTGTATCCTTGAATTGAATGATATAACTGATGAAAATAGACATTCATAAACACAATTTACACTACAAGGAAATCATTCTTGATCAGGTCATAATAACTGCTGTGGCTGCAGCCATGGATTAACCACTTAGCCATATTTTAAAAATAGTGAAAATACTTTGTATTTGCTTTTGGGAGTGATGTTTTATGCCTGACATGTATGACATGCACAAAATGGGGACTCCTCCAGGGTTTAAAGTGGTTTAAAACCACAAAACATTACACTTTGTACAATTATTAAGTAGGGAATGTTTAAATGGGATTTAAGTGGTCACGAGAAGCCCCGCCATTGAAACAATTAGACCTTTATTTCTATAAATAAAGCTAATTGTTTATAAATGACTTGAGACACAACCCCGCCCCCCCAATGACGCAGACGCAGTGCACCGAGCGTCCACCTATTCAGCCACGCATGCGCATACAGAAGCAACAACGTTGCCAGATTTTGTGAGAGAAATGAGCAACCAGGTCTATGAAAACAAGCCCAAAAAGGAGAGTCGGATATTTGAAAATAGCCAATCTACAAGCTTACAACGCGTCGCATGAGCTTGAAGATCTGCTATTTAAAAAGATAGATCTTGGAAACATTTTGAATTGTATATTTATATATATTTTTAAACATTTTAACAACACAGATGACAGATCATGATCTGATACAGGGGTCACAAAATACTTTTAATGAGGGGCCGAGGGGTGTCCGTGGACAAACAACAAATACACGTAATTTAGGGGTCCTTGCCAGCCATGAAGATGTTTGGGACCCACTGGTTAGGTTTAAACACCATTAGGAAGCAAGCAAGGCCAATATAAGCAACTACACTTAACTTAAGGAACAACTTACAAGCCCCGGCCGCAACTAACCAATATTTACAAGCGACTTTACAGAAAACAAGCCCACAAGTAGCTTATAATAAGCAGATATGGCAACACTGAGTTGCAGCTCTTGTCAACAAAGATGGTTAATTTAGGAAGATGGACTATTCAGAGGCGAAATGGTACATAAATCCTACCAATGGTCTACTAAAAGGGCGTCGGCGTCTGAAGGCAAATCTCGTGCACGTCCAATGTTTACTGTTGCTAGATCCCGCGAGATTGTTGCTGGGACAGAGAAAGATTGATAATAAAGTTGTTTTTCTCCTGATTTGTCTCTCTGAAAAAAAGCTATTTTAGTATTACAATCTTGGGAATATTGTGTGGCTTGTGACAATCAGGTCCAATAATTTAGTTCAGTGACCATGGAGCTAAAGAATGGTTCAGAAGCTGTGTTCACGTTCTAACTCATCCATTGGAAATAATACTTCAACCTGCTTCCCAGCTTCCGGTCTCCCAAAAAGGCGGCCGCCCACTTCACGCAGATACGCGAAGTAAACCGGAGACGCCGGTGAGTGTCAGTCTTGCTATTCCAGTCTTGGTGGTTGTCACACACATAGACATATAAAGGTAGACGCCTCATTGGGCTCTGAAGCGTCTGTATCTCGGGCGCGCTTCCTGCTCCCGCAGGGCTGCCGTGTGCGTCACAGACGCGGAAGTTCGGTAGGCCAATCAGAGGCAGGTGGGGGCGGGTCATTTTGTAACCCAGCTTTTAACCCTTTAAGAGGCAGCAGCTGTGCGCAGCATCTAGTTAGTTGGAACTTGGCAAACTCCACACTCTATTTGTGAAATTCAAATAAGAGACATGGTCCTTTTTCATATCAAGGTCCATTATTTATTCAGCATTTGAGTCACGGACCACCGTTTGATAAGCTTTAGCCTCTCACACCCAAAACTTAGAATGTTATCATTCGATTAGATGTTGTCAAAATAACAATTATTTACGTTCTCTAAGTGTGTACTTGTTTAGTAAGTAATGTAGATGGTTAACAATTTGACTCTTCTTGACAGTGTGAAATGTTATACTCAAGATTTAAAGATCTATATAAGGGTCCATTTGGTTATCAACTCTCCATCATTTAGCTGGGTACCACCTGGAACCCCCTCAAGGACCACTGGTGGTTCCCGGACCACTGGTTGAGAACCATTGCACTGACAAGTCCCGGAAAAGACGCACTGTGATTGGCCAGTAGTCAACGCGCTGTGAGCGCTGTGATTGGCCAGTAGTCACTTTGAGTGGCAGGTGCAGCCGTGCAGGGCGGAAGAGCCGTGTGTATTGCGATACAAGTCGCCCCAATGAACTGCAGAGGCCAATGAGGTATCTAGGTTTCTAATATCTATGGTCACACAGCACCACAGTATCAGCAGCCAGGCAGCGACGCGAGGGGAGGCAAGATCAACACACAGGACTCAGGATTTGTTTATCTCAATTAAACCTCCACTATCTGCAAAATGTCTGAATATGACAGCAACCCCTTCGTAGATCCTGTTGATGTCAACCCGTTTCAGGTGAGTTCGTCGTTGTACGCTTCTATTGAAAGCATTGTTTTCGATGTAGTAAAAAAAAAAGAGAGAAAAAAAACGCTGTAAAAGATAGCCTATTCTGCAACCAAAACCTGTTAGGTTGGTTGCTGGGTTTGGCCTTAGCATTTCCTGTAATCGACGCTGTGGTGATAGTGATGGACAGGTATATCCATCCAATTATATTTCTTTTAGACCCAATAGAATGACACGTTGACTTTGTGGAAGACGTACCTGCTCAGGTATAGCTGTAGGCCCCATGGGGACTGGAAGTTCATAATATAATCACCAAATGTTTACTGTTTGTATGTTTAATGAATGAACAACTTGTATGCACCTCATACATGACTTGCTCTATAATAATGTTGCTAAATGGCAGATATGATAGCCTTGTTTTTTTGTTTGTTATTAATTTTTATTTATCATATCAGCAATACAATTATGCCAGTACACTAATCATGAATAACAACGAAACAAAAACAAGATACAAATACATACACAACTTAAAAACGACACAAAGGCTCAAAAAAGAAAATAATAAACAAACCCACCCACCCCTCCCAGGACCAACGAAGTCACGAAAAGCAAGGGCCAAACATATGATAGCCATGTTTGTTTATTTACATCTAACAATCTAACAAAACACCATACTGTATAACCAACAGCTCTGTTGCGACCTAGATGGGTGATAATGCCTTTTGTGTTGCAAAATAATGCCTTCTGAACAAATGGCTGTTGGGCTGCAGAAAGGGTGCAGCTGCACAATGCATACTTTATTTTAACATTTTGCCTTAGGAAGAGTAGTCTTTGTTTGCTGGAAAACAAGTTATTAAACCACCCTGCCCTGAGCCATAAAAGTGCTAAAACAAAGGCACACTAACCTGTTTCCAGCTTGTCTCCTTCTGTCACACCCCCTCCCCGAACTTGTATTTTTTTAATTCCTTTGTACATATGTTTTACTTTCTATACCAGTAACCTGTAAGCTGATAGTATGACGTTCTGTATAGTGGTGTGTATATCTGTCTGTCTCTTACATGTCGTCATGATTTGTGTGCGTGGGGATCTCATTTTAAACAAGCTTATAGGGCTTTATGAGCCTTCCAGTTTAGTAGACCTTGTATTGTGAATTTGTACTTCCATGTACTGATGTTCTCATGTCTTACTAAATAAAGTACATGGACACCTCTTGGACATTGCTTGTTGGGCTCTTTAACCAAGTAAAGGGTTGAAGGGAAAGGCCGCCCCAACCTCAATACTGAATAATACTGAATTAAGTGTGCTTGTGTTCCATTTTCAGGATGCCTCAGTCACACAAGCCACCAAAGGGATTGAAAACGTGGGAGAATTCAACCCTTTTTCCGCAGGTGAAATGGTGAGCTGCCACACTTTACCGCTTTCAAATTTTTGATGATTTGATACAGCATTGCTTACCACTTCACAATACATGTTGCATAACAAATATTTGTATTATAATGTGACTTGTATGAAATATGTCCTCAGGGACTCCACAGCGACACTACAATCCCTATCTCTCAACCGGCTGTATTACAGGCGTCTATGGAGCCTAGCATGGTGCAAGTGAGTCTCATACACACACAAATATGTATGATGAAAATGTGAGGTGTGAGTTTATACATGTTGGTCAACACAGCGCTCACAATACCTTTGCAGTGGGTCAAACACTTTATGTAGAAAATGAATCATTGAAACATTGTATTTTTGTCATTCAGGCTAAATTAATATTGTGATATGTTTTTATTTGCTAGCATTGTGTGGGACAATGCAAAATTATGGACAAATAACAATGAAGCAAAAGTATTCCTTATTGTTTTAGTATTAAGTATTAAAAGATTCACTAGACCTTGGCTAGTGGCAAATAAATATGGCTTTGATAAACAGTTTGACAGTGGTATTTTGAGAGCTAACATGAAATTATTTGAAATCTTATTTCTATAAGCCAAGGCCCCACAACACCCTCTCAACCTGTAGTGTCAGTTACTCTTAAGCCAACATTGACGCTGTATTATGGTCCTTGAAATATCCCCAAACCTTAATTGATTCATTGTCCGCTCCAGAGGTAATGTATGGGTGTGACTGTAACATAAGTGGAGGAATATAAGGAATATAATACATATCCGATTTTCCGTATAATCAAACCTAATGAATGCATATTACATTTTAATACATTTATAATCGGGTCCAACTTCTGTTTAGTCAGTTTTTTAGTGAGAACGTAACGTTAGCCATTGAACTAATGGACTTAATGCAAGCCCATTTCACGTAAATGCTGCCGAGTATATAAAAACAAATTGTGGGTACTGCATGTTTTTTGTCATCTTGTGAATCATACACATTTTAATGTTAAAATGGGCAGGGAGAAGATGTGTTATTATAATAGGATGAAGTTTAAGGACCAGTCGAACTAATTTGTTTTCTGAGGTCTGTAGCCATTTCTGAGGATCATGGGGGTACTGGAGTACCAGGATGTGCCGACATAGTCAAAATGACATTGAACCAATGCCCCTGGCAGTATTACAAGAGCACTTCTATCCTTCACTTTGAAAGGAGCCAGCTTATGTGGTTCGGGCATCTATTATGGATACCTCCTGAGCGTCTCCATAGGGAGGTCTTCGGGGCAGATCTCACTGGGAGGAGGTCCCTGGGCAGGCCAAGGACTAGATGTGGGGGGATTATATCTCCATGCTGGCCTTGGAGCGCCTAGGGATCGCCCAGGATGAAGTGGCTAATGTTGCCCGGGAACAGGAAGTCTGGAGCTCTCTGCAGGAACTGTTGCCCCCACGACCCCACATGATCCACCACTTGTTCTCTGCCCCCAGATAAGACCTCAACCGCTGTAAAGCTGCACTAGATGTGTGTAACAGTGCACATACTGTGTACAGTATGCTCCACTTGGTATTGCAGTGTCACTGTTTTGAGGAAGATCAATCCCCATCTTGGCTCAAGGTTGCTCTTCTGACCAGTTATCTGCCATTCTCCACCAGGCAACTGCGGCTGCCGCCCAGCTCACCCTCCTCAAACAACAGGAGGAGCTGGAGAAGAAAGCTGCTGAGCTAGAGAGGAAGGAGCAGGAACTCAAGAACATGGCCTCACGGCCGGGACTACCCGGTGGTGAGATTCCAAAAATCTGCAAATTTTATATTTTTAACTTCCACTTAATTGCATGTATTCTTCATTAGGACTGGGTGATATGACTTCAAATCAATATCCCGATTATTTCAAACGTTTGACTTGATTACGATTAAGTCTCGATACGATTGTGAGCTTGTAGATTGTCAATTTTCGCTATTTTTGTACGCCACCATTTTACAGCAAAGCAATATAAAGGGTTAAGTGGTTAATCAGTAATCTGGATTTTTTTCGTGTTGATTCGTTGATAAGAAAAAGATACCTGCTTCTCGATTATTCGATTAACCTACATGAGCAAGATTAAGTCGGTTATTGGTTCTAGATATCGGTTTTGATATATTTTCGGTTAATTGCCTTGCCCTAGTCTTCAATGTTTATGTCACATCGATGTTATTCAGTCAGTGGCCTTGTAAACCACAAGAATTGGCTGACTAATCTGCTGATTTATTTGTGAAACCCTTTTCTGCTACAGCCCGAGAAAACAACTGGCCGCCACTACCAAAGTTCTTCCCTGTGAACCCCTGCTTCTATCAGGACTTTGATGAGGACATTCCTGAGGAGTATCGTAAGATCTGCAGGAGAATGTACTACCTCTGGATGTGTACGTATTTCATATAATATTTACCAAAAAAATGAATTCAACCCATCAAATTATTTTCTGCCGAATTTGTATTTTTTGGGTGAACATAGACAATTCTGTTTTCTGTAAAGTTTTTCAGGAAAACCCTTAGGATTTAGAAATTAGAAGGTGTTTTTAGACTTTTAGACTTTAGACTTTTAGACGTTTTTAGACACTGTCGTATGGGATCCCCGCTGTTGTCTGCCAACCATGTGTGTTTGAATTTAGCCCTTGAGCTGTAGATGGAGCAGATCTTATCCAAATGGATAATTCTTAGTTTAAAAATACTCTTATGTACCGGTAGTTGTAATTAGCAAAAAACGAAACAAAAACACTTCCAATCTATATTCCAAATAACCATTTGTTTCCTGTGTCTCCACAGTCCACTGCTGCACCCTCTTCCTGAACGTTCTGGCTTGCCTGTCTTACTTCACTGCAGACTCTCAATATGGTGTTGATTTTGGCCTGGCCATCCTCTGGTTCATCCTCTTCACCCCTGTGTCATTCGTCTGTTGGTACAGGCCTGTCTATAAGGCCTTCAGGTCAGTCACACTTTGTTAAGCATTGGTTGTGTAGCACACAGTAAAATCTGGAGTACGGCCGCCTCTCGCCTTCGCTGTTTGGTCATTTTTGAACCACGGAGCGTTTACGATATTGGTGCGCTTCGTTTGAAAAGTTAAGAACATGCATTTGAACTCTGGTGCAGACCAAACAACCGAACAATGATTCAGGACTCGGTCCGCTTCCAAGCGAACCACATGTGTGAAGGTTATCAGACTTAATATAGGACCTAATATAGATAGCAAACCAAAATACAATGTATTGTGGGTTGATTCATGAACATAGGCTTAAGCAATATATTGACTGTCAAATGCAAGGATAACTAGCAGTTTTATCCCCGAAGGGGTATGTTTGCTTTCACTTTTCACCATTGTCAGCATGGGGGTTGGGGACAAGCAGCCTATTTTAGGTTGTTGTGTGAATATTCATGAATGTGAATATGTGTTCTGGTGGGACTATAATTTATTAAGGGGATATAGTTTCCATAGGGGAAACACTATACTGATCTTTTTGCAGTTTAATTCATGTAACATTAAATGCATTCCTCACTCGTCTTTTTTGTAATAACTATATGGAGAACATATCATAGGCAGTTTTTTTGTTTTAGTTGAAGATGAGAATTACAATTCTCATGTGAATTGAGCCCAACCCTATCAAAATGTCATTTTTACATTTGCTGTGGAGTTTTTTTTCATCACCTTTTTGAGAGGGAGCTCTTCAGAAACAGAAAGCACGGAGAAGTAGACCAGATTAGCACAAAAAAATCTACAGTGGTGCTTTTTAATGTTTTCCAAATCATGATACAATTATTAGAATGCAACACTATAAGATCTCCATTATGTTCTACACCTCATGATTGCAGGACGTGTTAGCAGCAGTTTATTTGTTTTCTGTACAGAATTAAGGTCTCTCACTGTAAACATGGTCATACTGTGTAAGTGACATCCCTTTCTGTTTTCTTTTCCTCCTCAGGTCTGACAGCTCCTTCAGTTTCTTTTTCTTTTTCTTTGTTTTTTTCTTCCAAGTAGCAGTGTACATAATCCAGACTGTGGGGATTCCCAAGTGGGGCAACAGGTCAGTGAGACAACCGAGACGTATCTCTTGCAGAAATGGGCCAAAAGCCTGAATGTCTTGTTAATGCATGTGACTGAGTTAAAGTGGGTAGCTAGCTATTTAAGAAATGTTGGACATTTTGCTTTGAGTTTATGTGGGTATACATGGGTTTTCGTGGGTTTCTCTATTCATATACCTGTATGTCTCTGTCTGCACCCTGTCCTGTATCTCTTTTCTTGCCATCTCTTTGACAGATTCCAACCGCCCTAGTTTGATGCTGTGCTTTTTGTCTGGGGGGCTACTTTGTAAGTGTGTGGAACCTTTGTCTCTCTCTCTCTCTCTCCATCTCTATCTCTTCGGGTTCTATCTCTATTTCATTAAGTTGGCTTTTCCATCCTCCAGACCCTCATTCAACTTTTCAAACTTCATGCTTATTTGGCTAGAGTGTGTGCTCCACATTGAAGTTGAAATGTCTTTGTGCCAGTCAGCTTCTTCAATGCCATAGAAAAGCTTGTTGAATACTATGTTGATGTGAAATGAACATTGGAAAGGGTGAAATGTGACATTGTCATTCAGATTACGTCTGTGTTGTTTACAGTGGATGGATTGCAGCCATTTCCATGATCCGTTCAAACCTGGCCGTGGCCGTAGTTATGATGGTAGTGGCTGGTTTCTTCACTGTCAATGCTGTCTTGGGTGTGATCCTACTGAAGATGGTAAGGAATTATAAAGTTTCTCATCCTATATTGCATTTGCGAATGGCGCGCATGTGTGGCTGTTTCTGTGTCTGTGTGGTTCATACGGGTCCTCATGCTCTCTCTCTCTCTCAACACAACGCCTGTGCCTGTCTAAGCGGAGCCACGGGAGGGAGAGAGAGAGAGGGAGGGAGAGAAAGAAAGACGGGGAGAGAGAGAATGCAGCGTTTGCATGTTGCAGTTTGCTTTCGCGTTCGGTTTGTGTCTCGAAACAAACACTGCTGTTGCTTTCGCTTTTGGTTTGCGTGTCGAAACGTCTACAGCCTACTACACAAGAGCCTCGTGCCAGCGACTAGACAGAAGGGACGCGTAGCGACCCGCACCTCTAGTACTATACATTGCAGTCGAGTGTTTTACATTTTGGCCAGTCTAGATCAGTGCTCCACATCTTTATGGTGGGTAGAGATGTATCGATACCAGTTTTTCCTTCCCGATACCGACCATATTGGTACAAATGGATTCCATATCGGTAAAAAAAAAAATCTCTTATAGTGGTCCTTGAAATTAAATAATTTGAGAACCACGGATCTAGGAATGAATCAATATTCCATTAATAATTGTGCAGCTACGAGTTGGTAACCTAATAAGTAAATAGAATAAAACAGTAAGAGTATAAAATAGTCGTGCAACATCAACTGAAACATTCTGCCATACTGCCATGCTTACCGGTCCGATACCAGCATTTTAAGCAGTATCGGCAGCTTTTCCCGATACTGGTGTCGGAACAACGATTCTAACCAATTGAACACCCTGATGAGAAAGGATGATGCAGAGCCATATCATGCCTGTGCCCTAGTCTCAGGCCATAGCCCTACACGATTCTTGTTAAAGTTTGCGGCGAATAGGGGTTCGTGAAACTCCTCACTGTTAGGTGAAAAGAAGCGGCCCTAACTAGTGGCATGAAAATCACGCCGAACCCCTAATCTGTTAGTAGTCTCGGGCTCCCTTGCAGACCTCTAGTTTATATCTTATTACATTAAATTCACACCTGAGACATTCACAAAATACAATAAAATGGGTGAGCCGAGGTATGATTGACAGTCTCATAATTATTAAGCGACTTGTGCTTCTCCGAAAGCTCCACTGCTTCGAGCGGATCAAAGCTATTTGCAGAGCTCACAAGCAGAGAGGAGAAGTACAAACAATCAATGCTTGTTTGTAAACGATTTATACATTTTATGTAAGAAATAGCCCTGTAGTTTCTCATTCTTGATTAATTTCACACCTACAACTGCTAGTTTAAAATAAACATTATGAATATTTGCTACTTCCATACAGTAGTTTGTTTCTGTGGCGTCAAGTGTATAAGCCTAGTCCATGCCCAATTCAGAGAACAGCTTGGCTGGCGCTCTGTCTCACCACACAGCGGCAGGGGTAAAGTTTTTTAAACTTTGACGATTAGCTTTTTGCTGGCTCTGCATCTCCATTGACAGTGCATTGAACCTCGCCGCTTTCTCAAAGTGCTGCAGTGAAATACAGCTGATGGTGTGAATTCTGTGTAATTGTATTATAAATTGCCTTTTACAATAAACGTAAAAGGCTGTCCTGTGAATCGTTGGCAATTTTGGTCAACACTCCCAATTCCTCTTTAATCCAGGTCCACTCTAAATACCGGAGGACTGGAGCCAGCTTCACCAAGGCCCAGCAAGAGTTCAGCACGGGTGTCCTAACGAACGGAGCCTTTCAGTCAGCTGCAACTAGCGCTGCCTCCGCTGCTGCCCAGGGAGCCTTCCGGAACCCGTAAATCTAGGCTGTCTAAAGTCGTAGATTTATATACCACTCCTGCCATGTTCCAATACTCTTTAGTAGCTTTTCTTTTAGATCTGGAGTTTACTTATTTATTGAGGTGAGAAAAAGGAGCCATTTATGATCAAGTAAAGATTTCTGCTTCTCAATTCTGTGATTTGTACTTTTCAGATCCCAGTGAAAAAAGTAGTTAAATTCAAATGGGTGTTCATAGAGATGGCAAGCTATTTAATGCTTGCATTTGACCACTCAAACCAATGCTGTAAGATAATTTAAAATGAATAAGAACTAGGCTACCCATAAGCTGCATGTCTGAAAAGGAATGGTGTTGGTGAAAGCATGTTTCGCCAACTCCTGTCATTCTTGTTTGTCTACTGATGCAAGGAAACTCATACAAAGTATTAGGACTGTGAGCTCTCACTCTCTCTGTAAAGACGATGTACATCATCAAAACAAACTGAGGCCTCACATATAAAAGGACAGAGAATGCACACAAATCTGTAGACACATTTTGGTATTATATGAAAGGCAAACTGTGTACTGTGTGTGCTGAGGTACATCCTCTGCACCACGTGTGCCCAATGCTCATACTGGCTGTGGGGTATGGCAGCACTATAAGAAAAATGTATAGAAGCAACATTTCAATTAATAGCAACACACTGCCTCCATGTCAAACACTGAAAAGGAAGTAGTCAATGCAATACATGACAATGCATTGGTCCCCCAGTAAAGTAGGTGGCTGTGAACATGGAAGTAGCGTACTTCAGTATGACTTAAATATACTTTTATATGTATGAGGAACACCAAATTAGATATCGTTGCTGTCAGGTGGAAACCGACAGCAACTTTTCAGGATTCAAATTAGAAAATAGCTGATCTACAAGCTCAAAATGTGTCGCATCGCGGCGGTTATTTTTGCTACTTTTGTGTGACGAAGTAGGGCATTAAATTAACGAAAAACGAAAAAGTTAAAATATGGAGATAAGAGGTTTCTGCCCGATATTTTAGCAACGATATGTAGGCTAATGCAAACATAGCCTTTACAATGTTTGTATGTTCCTTTCTTTTCACTCTTTTCTAGGCCTATATTTATTGGCTTACAGAAGACTGAAAACCTGCCCAATCAGAATAGAGTTTTAGGTTTGCTCGTTATATGTCGTTACTTTCACATGGTTGGAAGGCAATAGCAGACTACCTTTTGATGGTGAGGTCAACCCTTTAAACCTTTATTACTGTCACCATCAATTTTAACCATTCGGCAAGTTGTCTTTTATTTATAATGACAGATTTCTCCAAACAATATTCTCTTTTGGTTCTTTTTTTTTTCTTTTTCCTTTTTTTTTTTTTTTTTTACATGCTGCAGTAAATAATGAACCCCTATTATAACGTGTACTAATATTTATGTTACTGTTTTGGCACCCACTACACTGTAACACTGGTTTATCAGTTGTTCATCCATACACGCACACTTTTTGTCACTGTTGTCATTTGGAACTCGGTCCAAGAACCTGTTTTATGGGAACACATGTTACAGGGCGTGGACAGAAAATAGTGAATATCACAGTGAATATCACAAAGATCAATACACTTCAGTTACAAATGATGTTACACTACTGATATACTGATATGAAGAATTACATGTCTGAATGTATTGCTCACTGCAAAAATCAACAGATGGAAGCTTTTTGCCCCAAGTGTATTATACTGTATATGATTAGATGATTATTGATGAAGGGTGAAGGGATGAAGGTTTTTCTTAACTATTTTTTTTTTTTTACTGTTTAACCATTATACTGGAATAGATGAAGACATCCATCTGAAGATGGTAAAATGAAGAAATGTTGATTGAAATGAAACGTTTTGGCAATGTGTCTAGTAACGTTACTGTATTGTTTTTGATTATTATAATATGGAGCTTTCTTATGATAGAGGATAGGGTAACTGTACATGTACGTAATGCTGCTGTAGATTTAACTTTTGTAAAGAGGGATTAAGTTATGACGGGGTTAGAAATTGTAAATATTCACAAATAAAAGTGATGTGAGCAAATGAAGGAGCTGAAAGGACTTGATAAAAATGTATTCTTATACTGTAAGGTCTGCGGTGTAGACAAAGGTGATAACAAGGACATTTTAAAATGTATCGATGAACATGATGTTGCAGTGACTGTCTTAGGAACTAGAAGCAGCTGCTTTTAAATGTAGCATAATATTTTAGTCATCAGTACACTATTGAATTAAATATTTTCCTTACTAATCTACCAATCTGGATCAATATTGTGTGTGAGAGAGAGGTGGGGTCCTTGTTGCAAACTTGGACCAAGAGAAAGTTCTACAAAACAAAATGCCTGCAACACTCACAACAACTCACAACAGATTAAACGCAAGTCTCAAGGTGCACGGCTCAACAGTATCATGAAATTGAGAAAACAGCCAGCACACAATAAATGTCCTTTTCACATCACCACGGACCGAGCAACTTGGACCAACCTTGATCCAACTTCTCACAAATCAAAAGCACATAATGCACATTTATGTTTTGAACATTTGTGTGTGGAGCTTCCCTTTGACAAGAATGTGCTTGTATGTTTGTTTTTAGTTATTGTACCTTTAATAATCACTACAACCATAATCTTGAACAGCTCAATTATATGGAATCGGATCACTGCCAATACTCCTAACTTCAAATAAAGGTTTCAGAACCTTGAAAACCTTTTTTGCAAGACTGAAAACTCGTTTCGAATCTCTGAAAAAAGTGTTGAATCTCTGAAAAAAGTGTTGAATCTCTGAAAAAAGTGTTGATAGGCCGAAAAAAAATTTCAAAACTCTGAACAAATATTTTACAGTGTTTCGCCAACACATTTTCAGAGTTTCAAATTTGTCACAAACACACTTTCAGAATATGCATTTTGGCACTGTTCTCCCTGGGTATTATTTTGTTTTACATGTGTGAAACCTTGTAAACTCCTGACTTAAAATTTAGGGTTCAAAAGGCTTGAAAATAATTTCAAGACTGAGAACTGGTTTTGAATCTTTGAAAAAAGTGTTGATAGGCTGAAAGTGTTTCTCAAATCCTTGCAAACACATTTTACAGTGTTTCGTCAACACCTTTTCAGAGTTTCAAATTGGTCACAAACACACTTTCAGAATATGCATTTTGGCACTGTTCTCCTTGGGTATTATTTTGTTTTCCATGTTAGAAACCTTTTAAATGGGAATCGTTTTTGAAACTAGCAACTTTATTGTTGAAAGACTGAAAAAAAAAATCAATGGTTAAACTTTATTTTGAAACTGTGATTTAGCGTCACACACACAGCAGCACATTCTCCTCAAATCTCTGAACACACACACACGCGCGCGCGCACGCACACACAGCAGCAGCGGCGGCAGAGGCATGCCATAAGTGTTGAAACTCTGAAACTGCTACTCGAAACCTCGCAGGGAGGCGGGGGGGAGCGGAGGCGGGACCAGAGGCGGGGCCGTTTGAAGTCCATTCCATTCGCTCCAAATGACACACTTCAGTTTTATTCATGGTTTACACAGGAAATAATGAACTGATTACAATAATGTAAATTCTCTCAAATCAGTAACAGGTAGGTGATACATATGCCCATCAAATATGGTTTTATTGAAAGGCAATCCAGGTACCAACATTCGGGGAATATCTGACGGCTTGGAGCGCCTCAGTGCGGCTGCAGAGTTCATCTTGGAATTTGTCATTACAATTTTACTGTAATCCACATTCCTAAACCCCCCCACTCCTACACCCCCCCCCCAAAGGGACCCCCCCCGAACCCCCCCCCCCCCCCTGGCCCAAGGGGTCACTCATAATAATTCTATATCAGCATATTTTGTGCATTCAAACAGAACAGTTGAGATTTCATTTGGCCAGATCTCTGGCAATTGTACTTGAATTCTTATAATTTTAATGTTTATATGGTCTTTCAAGTTTATATTTTCATTTGGTATCAGTCATGAATTTATTAGAATGTATTAGAATTCATTTTCTCTATTGATATCAAGCCGGATTTTTCCACGTGCGCAAGTGCATGCTGTAACATAATAATACACAACGTGTACTGTACATATATATAGCCCACTGTAGGCTAACATTTTTGGGGGTTTTAGCTATGGACCCTCAAGATCCAAGCTCCACCTTAGCGCCGCTAATGGAGCGGTTTCAGGATTCAAAAATTAAACCGAAAAAAAGGTGTGTCTGTCTGTCTGTCTATCTATAAATCTATCTAAATATCTATCTATCTATCAAACTATCTATCTCCAGCATGTTGTTCAACAAATAGCAGATCTACAAGCTCACAACAACTGTTATTGTGAGCTTATCTGCTATTTTCAAATAGCGTATGTATAAAATACGTCTGAATTGGTTAGTGATTCATAATATAATCATTTATATCTGCGAAGTGTAGGATTATTATAATTATTATTATTATATCACAATTAAAGTAAGCGCATCGGTTAGTGTGATTCGGTCGGTCGGTCGGTCGGTCGGTCGGTCGGTCGGTCGGTCTGTCGGTCTGTCTGTCTGTCTGTCTGTCTGTCTGTCTGTCTGTCTGTCTGTCTGTCTGTCTGTCTGTCTGTCTGTCTGTCTGTCTGTCTGTCTGTCTGTCTGTCTGTCTGTCTGTGTATATGTATCTATCTATCTATGTATCTTGTAGATCTGTCTGTCTGTCTGTCTGTCTGTCTGTCTGTCTGTCTGTCTGTCTGTCTGTCTGTCTGTCTGTCTGTCTGTCTGTCTGTCTGTCCGTCTGTCTGTCTAACTATCTATCTCCAGCAATATGTACCACTTGCCTACAGCTGCCCCCCCCCCCCCCAATAAATAATATCAGTCCAGTAATGACAGCCCCAGATGTAAGCTCCCAACGCGGTGATTAGCAACACGTTGTTCAACAAATAGCAGATCTACAAGCTCGGTTACTGTGAGCTTGTAGATCTGCTATTTTCAAATAGCGTATGTATAAAATAGGTCTGAAGTGGTTAGTGTATGGTTCATAATATAATAATTTATATCAGACAGACAGACAGACAGACAGACAGACAGACAGACTGGTTCAGTCCATTAATGTTGTATTCAGAATAATAAAAAAAAATATATATATTATTATTATTATTATTATCATCATTATTATTACCCTTATTATTATTACCCTTATTATTATTATTATTATTACCCATATTATTATTATTACTACAACTTGTTATATCCACATAATAAGGCACGCTACTAGAAGGGTGAGCTTTATAGGTCCATCTTTACTGGGTAACAAACATGTACGCTGGCAACGCACGTTACAAGCCGGTACAACAACAGAGCAGTCACACTTTACGGTCTAGTGTCGTAAACACAACGGTACACTCATACACAACATTTCCCCCCCCCATAGAAAACCATGAAACACAACCCCACCCCCCCAATGTCTTATGCATTCAGAAATTGGTAACATAGTCCTTGAGGTAATCTGGTCGAGCCCGGTCTCGAACTGGCCGTGCCACGGGCACCACCGGGTGGTCATTAGGTGCCGGAGGGCGCACCACCACCGGGTGGTCATCAGGTGCCACAGGGCGCACCGGGGGCAAGTTCATATCACCTGCTGTAAACTCAAAGTCAGTATTAGCCCACATACCTGCGGCAGCAGGCGGTGTAACAGGCATGGCAGCCTCCGGCCCCACGACAGCAGGTGGTGGCACTCGCCGAAAGCGCCTGGCATGCCAGCGTGACCCATCGGACAGGCGGAAAGTGGCAGGCCCCAGCTGGTCGGTTATCTGCATAGGCGTGGACCAGAAAGACTGCAGCTTGTGGCCCCTGTGAGGGCGGCGGACGCGGACCCAGTCCAGGGCCGCGAACGATGGAGTCTTCACCCTCCGTGTCCTGTCGAAACGCTGCTTCATCTGACGCTGCCGGTGGCGGACTCTGTTGCGCCCTCGAGCTGAAGGTGGCACCATCACGGAAGCCCTCAGTCGATCCAAAGGCAGCTGCAGCTCCCGTCCCAACATGAGGAATGCTGGGGAGCAACCGGTAGTGGAATGCTGTGAGGCTCTGTAGTGCAGAAGCGTGCGGCGAAGAGCTGTAGAGAAGGAGAAGCCATCTGCCAGGTGAGCTCTGATGCCATTCTTCAGTGTCTGGTTAAATCTTTCCACCCCCCCGTTGGCCTCAGGGTGGTAGAATGATGTACGGACGTGCTTTATGCCCTTGTCCTCCAGGAAGGCAGCAAACTCCGCAGAGATAAACTGGGGGCCATTATCCGTCGTGATGGCCGTAGGGTGCCCCCAGCGGGAGAAGAGCAAGTCCAGGAACTCAGTCACCACGCGGGTGGTAACAGTCCCCGTGGAGAGCACCTCAGGCCACTTGGAATGAAGGTCGTACACCACCACCATGAAACGCTGGTGGTGTGGGACTGCATGAAGCTCCCCGCAGATGTAGAGCTGGAGGTGCTCCCAGGGCTTGTCAGGCCAATGCAGCGGTTGCAGCGGCGGCGGGGCGGGTGAGCCGGTTTTTCCACTGAGAAGGCAAGCTGTACAGTCCCTCACTAAGGCCTTGATGTCTCTGTCAATGCCAGGCCACCACACCAGGTCACGACAGCGCTGCTTCACCCTCACAATGCCCAGATGACCCTCGTGGGCCATGGTCAAGATACATGGTCTTAGGCAGTCAGGCACCACGGTGCAGAGGCCGCGGGCTATGCAGACGTCATTCCAGCAGGACAGCTCGTCCTTGACCCGGTGAAAGGGAACCAGCTGGTCTGGGACCTTAGCGGGCCACCCCGAGCGGATAAAAGTGCGGAGCTGGGAGAGCACCGGGTCCTGTTCCGAGGCTGTCTGGAGCTCTTGGAGTGAGACTGTAGGCTGGAGTGGAGAGTGGAGCATCTGGATGAGGCCCTGCTCAGCGGAGTCAGGACCAGGATCTGGAGAAGGGCCGGGGGTTGCCCGTGACAGTAGGTCTGCTACTACGTTGTCACGACCTGGAGTGAATTGCAGGCTGAAGTTATACTGCTGGAGCCGCTCCGACCAGCGATGGATCCTGAGTGGCCTATGCCCTGTGCCAGACGTTGCGAGCAGAGCCGTGAGGGCCTGGTGATCCGTCCGCAGTGTGAAGGAACGGCCATACAAGTACATATGCCAACGCTCGCTCGCTCAGATGCAAGCCAAGGCCTCCCGTTCCCCCACTGAGTACTTTTGTTCTGCTGAGTTAGAGCCCGAGAGGCAAAAGCGATGGGCCGCTCAACGCCAGCATGGATCTGGGACAGCACAGCCCCCAGCGCTGGAGGCGTCACAGGTGAGGAGTGTGGGGCTTGCGAGGTCGAAGTGTGCGAGCACGGGTGGCGAGGTGAGCTGGACTTTGAGCTGCTGGACGGCGTCTGAACAGGCGGGGGTCCAAACCCATGGTGCGTCCTTCTTCAACAGCTCGCGCAGCGGGGCTGTGGTGGCCGAATACTGAGGGAGAAAACGTAAGTAGTAGGCTGTCATTCCGAGGAACGAGGCCACTTGGGCTGGACAGGCAGGCTCAGGGAGGCGTAGCACAGCCTCCACATTAGACTGGAGTGGACGGAGCCCCTTGGCATTCAGGCGGAACCCCACAAACTCTATCTCAGGCACGGCGAAGACACATTTGTCCCCGTTCAGAGTGAGGTGCTGGCTGGCAAGGACATGGAGGACTCGGCGAAGGCGCTCGTCGTGGGCAGCAGGCGTTGAGCCATGAACCACAATGTCAATCAAATAGATCGCTACCCCAGGGATGCCTGCTAGTATGGTGGCCATGATTTTCTGGAAACAGCTGGGGGCCGAGCTGGGTCCGAAAGGCATCCTCGTGTATTGAAACACCCCCATGTGTGTGACAAAGGCGGTGAGACTCCGGCTGTCAGGGTGTAGAGGAACCTGCAGATAGCCCTGCCGAAGATCCAGCTTTGTGAATATGGTAGAACCATGGAACTGTGTGGTCAGTTCCTCCGCTGTAGGCAACGGGTACTTGTCGGGGATGACTGCCTTGTTAACTGCCTTGAGATCAATGCACAGGCGCAGCTTCCCTGTCTTCTTCCGCACAGCCACCAGATTCGAGATCCATGGTGCCGCGTTGACTGGCTCAATTATGCCTGCCTCCAAGAGGTTGTTGAGCTCTCCAGCCACCTCGTCGCGCAGGGCAAGAGGAACGCGTCGCAGGGGCTGGATGACAGGGTGTACATCAGGGTTGAGGAGGGGCTGGTGGTTAAAGGCAGTGAGGCAACCCAGCCCAGCGAACAGTCCAGGCCATTGTTGGGGCCACAGTGAATCAACATGGTGGATAGTGAGCCCACTGTAATCCATGAGCACAAAACCTAGGTCAGTGAACAAGTCCAGGCCCATGAGGTTAGCACCGTGGCTTGCCACTTGGAATGTGAAAGAGGAAACAGTCTTAGTGCCATAGCGCACCGCGGAGCTGAAGGTGCCCACAATGTTAATTTTGGAATTACCATAACCCTTGAGGGGCACTTTGGACGGCGCAGCAAGCGTGTGGTGTGGGAAAAATTGTGTGACTGTAGCCGCATTCAAGAGGGACGCGTTAGCCCCAGTGTCGAGCAGTAACGGCAGGCACACGCCATCAAGCTCCACAGTACACACCTTGAACGGCCGGCGAGCAGCACTCACAGAGTGTATAGTAGTCGTGGGTGCAGGGTCAGTAGCTGAGAAAGGCTGCCGTGGGGTGGTGGCCGGGGCAGAACGGCAAACCTTGGAAAAATGGTTTTGTTTACCACAACGTTGGCAACGCTGGCCCCTGGCGGGACAGTTTTGGGCTCTGGAAGCATGTGATGATGAGCCGCAGTTACTGCAGCGCTGACCTGGGGGGCGCTGTCGTCCAGCATAGTTTATGTGGGAAGCGTCCTGGAGAGGATCAGGGCTAGCTGAACGCGATGGGGACTCGACCTGCTGTGCTGTGAGTGCAGGCAGTGGAGATGAGGTGCAAGCCAATTGCCTGGCAAACCCCTCTGCTGTCTCAAGTTGAAAAGCTATTTCCACAGCCTTATGGAGAGTCAGATCATCTGGGGACATTATCAATTTCTCACGAACCTTTGGGTTGTTTGTGTGCTCGGCTAGCTGGTCTCTAATCATTTCGTCCATGCTTCAAACTTGCACAGGCTGGCCAAACCCCTCAGATCGGCCACATATTGGTGAAGTGACTCACCCGCACGTTGTCGGCGCTGGCGAAACAAAATCCTACGGAGGATAACGCTTTGTGGGGCTGCAAAATGTCCAGACAGTAATGTGACACAGTCTGCATATTTTTCGGCGGTCCCAAGAGTGGTGAATATCCGCTGTCCTTCTGTGCCCAGGCAGTGGATTAAGATGGCCCTTTTCCGTGCATCGCTTACGTCCGTGAGTCCCAGAGCCGTGATGTAGGTCTCGAACGACCCCAGCCGGCGAGTCCATGGTACAGGAGGCTCGCCCGGGAACGATAAGAAAGCGGGAGGCGGTGAGAAAGTCATCTCCATCCTCGTCGTCAATGTTATATCCACATAATAAGGCACGCTACTAGAAGGGTGAGCTTTATAGGTCCGTCTTTACTGGGTAACAAACATGTACGCTGGCAACGCACGTTACAAGCCGGTACAACAACAGAGCAGTCACACTTTACGGTCTAGTGTCGTAAACACAACGGTACACTCATACACAACACAACTACTATTACGCTATTGTTATTATTATTATTATTATTATTATTATTATTATTATTATTATTATTACTATTATTATTATTATTATTATTACATTAATGTTGATGTTCTGTCACAGCTCACTGTTGCGCGCACGTTGATTGACGGGTCAGGGTCAGTAATCATCACGTATAGGCCTACTCAGAGACGCTCACATGCTGCAGGTTTCTCAGATGTTTTCTCGTTAATTAACCCACTTGTCACATCTCACATGAATAGTATACGCATCAGACAGACAGACAGACAGACAGACAGACCCAGACCCAATCACACTAACCGATGCGCTTACTTTAATTGTAATATAATAATAATAATTATAATAATCCTACACTTCGCAGATATAAATGATTATATTATGAATCACTAACCAATTCAGACATATTTTATACATACGCTATTTGAAAATAGCAGATAAGCTCACAATAACAGTTGTTGTGAGCTTGTAGATCTGCTATTTGTTGAACAACATG
The DNA here is from genome assembly GCF_963280865.1 of Gymnoscopelus braueri. NCBI lineage: Eukaryota > Metazoa > Chordata > Actinopteri > Myctophiformes > Myctophidae > Gymnoscopelus > Gymnoscopelus braueri. Next base: position 37,812,648 of record NC_137603.1, on the reverse strand, counting down.
CTGGAGATAGATAGTTTGATAGATAGATAGATAGATAGATAGATATTTAAATAGATTTATAGACAGACAGACAGACAGACAGACAGACAGGCCTTTTTTTCGGTTTAATTTTTTTCATTTTTCTTTTCTGAAACCGCTCCATTAGCGGCGCCAAGGTGGAGCTTAGAGCTTGGGGGTCCATAGCTAAAACCCCCAAAAATGTTAGCCTAGTGGGCTATATATATGTACAATACACGTTGTGTATTATTATGTTACAGCATGCACTTGCGCACGTGGAAAAATCCGGCTTGATATCAATAGAGAAAATGAATTCTAATACATTCTAATAAATTCATGACTGATACCAAATGAAAATATAAACTTGAAAGACCATATAAACATTAAAATTATAAGAATTCAAGTACAATTGCCAGAGATCTGGCCAAATGAAATCTCAACTGTTCTGTTTGAATGCACAAAATATGCTGATATAGAATTATTATGAGTGACCCCTTGGGCCAGGGGGGGGGGGGGGTTCGGGGGGGGTCCCTTTGGGGGGGGGGGGTGTAGGAGTGGGGGGGTTTAGGAATGTGGATTACAGTAAAATTGTAATGACAAATTCCAAGATGAACTCTGCAGCCGCACTGAGGCGCTCCAAGCCGTCAGATATTCCCCGAATGTTGGTACCTGGATTGCCTTTCAATAAAACCATATTTGATGGGCATATGTATCACCTACCTGTTACTGATTTGAGAGAATTTACATTATTGTAATCAGTTCATTATTTCCTGTGTAAACCATGAATAAAACTGAAGTGTGTCATTTGGAGCGAATGGAATGGACTTCAAACGGCCCCGCCTCTGGTCCCGCCTCCGCTCCCCCCCGCCTCCCTGCGAGGTTTCGAGTAGCAGTTTCAGAGTTTCAACACTTATGGCATGCCTCTGCCGCCGCTGCTGCTGTGTGTGCGTGCGCGCGCGCGTGTGTGTGTGTGTGTTCAGAGATTTGAGGAGAATGTGCTGCTGTGTGTGTGACGCTAAATCACAGTTTCAAAATAAAGTTTAACCATTGATTTTTTTTTTCAGTCTTTCAACAATAAAGTTGCTAGTTTCAAAAACGATTCCCATTTAAAAGGTTTCTAACATGGAAAACAAAATAATACCCAAGGAGAACAGTGCCAAAATGCATATTCTGAAAGTGTGTTTGTGACCAATTTGAAACTCTGAAAAGGTGTTGACAAAACACTGTAAAATGTGTTTGCAAGGATTTGAGAAACACTTTCAGCCTATCAACACTTTTTTCAAAGATTCAAAACCAGTTCTCAGTCTTGAAATTATTTTCAAGCCTTTTGAACCCTTTATTTTAAGTCAGGAGTTTACAAGGTTTCACACATGTAAAACAAAATAATACCCAGGGAGAACAGTGCCAAAATGCATATTCTGAAAGTGTGTTTGTGACAAATTTGAAACTCTGAAAATGTGTTGGCGAAACACTGTAAAATATTTGTTCAGAGTTTTGAAAAAAAAATTCGGCCTATCAACACTTTTTTCAGAGATTCAACACTTTTTTCAGAGATTCAACACTTTTTTCAGAGATTCGAAACGAGTTTTCAGTCTTGCAAAAAAGGTTTTCAAGGTTCTGAAACCTTTATTTGAAGTTAGGAGTATTGGCAGTGATCCGATTCCATACTATGATGAAGTAAAATAGCCTTAAAAGCATTGTCTTTAGGTTATAAATTAAATAAGAACTGTCAACTGAATGATGGGGAGTGGACACGTAAACACACTGGCAGAGGGATACTAACACTAATAAATGAATACCAGTGGTGGAAAAAGTACTCACATTTTTTACTTAAGTAAAAGTATCAATACTGTAATGTAGAAATACTCCGGAAAATTGTCCGGAATTCAAAATTTACTGAAGTAAAAGTACAAAAGTATTGGCATCAAAATATACTGAAAGTACCAAAAGTAAATGTGCTCATGCAGAATGTCCCATTTCACAAGTGTTCAAAACTTCAAATGTATAAAATGTATACAAATCTTTTGAAAATAGCAGATCTACAAGCTCACTTGTAGATCAGCTACTTTCAAATGGCCGAAATGTATATAGGGATGAAATGGTCAATGTATGTTTTGCAATAATAATCAGTAAAGTTGTCAAATAATTGTAGTGGAGTAAAAAGTGTAATATTTTGCTTCTTAGATGTAGTGGAGTAGAAGTAAAAGTACTGAAAATTGGAAATACTCAAGTAAAGTAAAACATATCTCAAAATTGTACTTAAGTACAGTACTTAAGTAAATGTACTTGGTTACTGTACAGTACACCACTGGTGAATACAAAAAGTACTGATTATTTTGAAGTCACAATCTCACGTGGCCAGAAGCAGACTTTCTATTGGAGAGACGCGCGTTTTGCCCCTCCTTCCTCTATCGTATCCATGGCAACAGATCCTCGTGTTGTTTTGTCGTCCCAAGATGGCTGAAGAGGAGAAGGCATCGGCGGTGAGTGTGTGATGCATCTGACATTACACACACACCAATATTACACTGTCTGAGGATGGAGGATATTTCTCTGTGCGTTCGCTTTATTAAAGTAGTGCTCATGTTTTTAAGGCTCACTTTGCTACATAGCTGCTGCTAACGCTAACTGAGGTTGTTAAGTAGATTATAGCCTGTCTGTTTATAATCTCCCTCTCCTTCCACTACAGGAGCAGTGGTGGAAAACGTACTCATATTTTTTACTCAAGTAAAAGTATCAATATTGCGACGTAGAAATACTCTGTTACAAGTGAAAGTCCGGAATTAAAACATTACTTGAATAAGATTACAAAAGTATTGGTATCAAAATGTGCTTAAAGTACCAAAAGTATACAGTATTAATTCTGCAGAAGATGTAAGTTGTAAATGTATACAAATCTTTTGAAAATAGCAGATCTACAAGCTCACAATGCGTCACAATGCCACGCATTGTGAGCTTGTAGATCTGCTATTTTCAAATGACCGAAATGTATAGGGCTGGACACTCTGGCTGAAGTGGGTAATGCATGTTTTGTAATAATAATAAAAATCTACAAAAGGTAACTAAAGTTTTCAAATAATTGTAGTGAAGTAAAAGTACAATATTTGCCTCTGAGATGTAGAAGTAGAAGTAAAAGTACAGAAAATTATCCAGTAAAGTTAAGTATCAAACCTATCTATCTGTAATAGTAAAACAAAGCATTGTTCATCAAAGCAGTCAAAATGGTTTTAATATTTGGGGTTTGTATGAAGTGTGTTGCTCATGTTTGTAAACACTGGGTTAAAACCTATAACTCTATGGTTAAAACAGTCATATTTTCCCAGATCAAACCCTTTAAGAATGTATGTAAATATCACTCTGTAGGCTATATGTTCAAAAGAAAACAACCCTGGATTGGGTTAACTAGCTTGTAACAGTAAAACTATAAGCATTGTCTCAAAATAGCAAGACAGAGTCCTTATGATGCAAAGAAAAGTGTTTATGCACCCCTTCAGTAAAGTCCCTCATTCACAAACTACCTCCTATCACTCAAACATGCTTCTACTGACTAGCACTAGATTGCACTAATACACAGTAAAATCCTTAGTGTATCTCTGGGTATCCATGGATACATGGTTACATTTTGTACACCCTTGGAATGCAAAATGAGTAAATTCACACTCAGGATTTTACCGTTTACAGGATGTGCAGAGTGGCTGTTTGACTGGTGTGTGGCTGGTTGTCAAAACTGCTTTTAGTTTTACTCACCATACAATCACAAAAAGAGAGGAACATTGTAGCATGAGGTGAAGACATCATTTGTTGCTGTCTCACCCACTATATATATATATATATATATATATATATATATATATATATATATATATATATAAGTCTTGTCTTTTACATAGGTGTTGATTGTTACATTTGTGTTTATTTCAGCTTCCAGTAGCTACTGAGCCCAAGAAACGGCGGGCCCCTAAAGGTATTGTCCTTCTGCAAGATGTTTTCTTTCTTTATCTCATTCGTTATTTTTTATTATTTTTATTAGCCCATTAGTTTTGTAAGGATTTCTATAACCTTATCAAGAACTGTACACTGAAGCTTAGATATTAGGGCTTAAAGACAACAATATGCTAAATCCTCATATTCATCTTCATCTCCAGTAAACTACATCAGTGGGTTGGGTTTTGTCTCATTGATCCTGCAGAGGGCACCCTAAGCCTTCGTGTTAACCTATGGACAGTTATGAACATTTCCATCAGTACATTTGTGCACAATATGGCATGTCTCTTTGCAGTCCTTCATATATTGAGCTGTAAGGTTTAGTGATGAGTGAAGTCTGTAATTTATTTCCTAAAACAAACTATTAAATAATAAAGTAAATAAAGATATACTGTATATTTTTTATCTTAAAACTGAGCTCAATAAACAACCAAATTAACGGAAATATTTGGCATAATTAAACTGATGTTTTAAAATACACACAAATCATTATATTAGTATAACTAAATATATAATGAAAAGTCATGAAACTTCTTAATATAACTTTAACTATCAACCCTAACCCAGAGAGGACCAAACTATGTCAAAAAGGCATCCAAAATCCCTGTCCAGGCACTCCAGGTGGATTTTATAAGAAAAACATTTTATATATATTTTTATAAATTAATATTCAAGTGCATTTAGTAATGTTATGATATGTAAAGTAATTAAAGGTAGGTAAAGTGATATTTTTTTGTTTAGATAAAAAGTTTCCAAAGGTTCAAGCTCTATATTCTTATAGTAATGATAGCTATAGAGTGTTTGTTCAGTAACAGGGGTCTCCCCATCTCAGCTCTTTAAAAAACAGAAAATGCATTTTCAGGTGGGTGGCCAAATTTCAGCCAATTGGAAGAGCTGAGAACATTTTTATCCTGACTTGAAAATGTATTTTCTGTTTTCTAAAAAGCTGGAGAGACGGGGAGGCTATTAAACACTTATTTTAACACAAAAAAAAGATCACTTACCCTATCTTTAATTGCTTTGTGAGCAAAAAGAGCTGTTATGTGGTTAGTACATTTTGAGTGTTTATTAAATTTGTATTACAGTTTACAGTAAGTTAGAGCCATTATGTTCCTCTTTTTACAGATGTTTGTATGTAAAGGAAAAAGGGAAAGAATCTGTCTTAGCATTAGCCAGATCATTACCAACAATGCAAGAAATCCACCATGTTTGGGATGTAATTTTTCACAGGGCTATATTTGTGAGATTCCATGCTGTGCTTCGTCCTAGCTTTCTATCCCTCTTTTATTGTCGCTAGAATACATGTCACACATGTATCCCTGACTTTTCGACAAATCTGCCTAGCTTTGTATATGTGGACTTTGGAGTGCCACAGAGCCACAGCTGAAACGCGGAGACAAGAATATTATTGCTGTCTCAGCAGGAGGAAAGCGGATTAAGTCACTTCAAATAGGGCCATTCCGAATCTTGATGCGGCAAATATTTGCGAGAACCATGCAGCTTTCTACTCAGCGATGGAGAGGATTTCTGTCAGGGGTTTGGAACATGGTTCCAGCTCTGGTACTGGCTGTGCAACAGTGGAGGCCTGGTCTAAGGGCTGGCAGATAAAAACAGAAAAGAGCTTTAGTGTAAATCACGCTGTATATGTATGCCAAGAGTTAATCAGCAATCTTGTGCAATATTGGTTGCAGACTCAAATCTGCTTCATTTCAAATAGATTCTAGGTCTTTTTTGTCACTTCAGAGAAAAGGTAGTAGGTGCAAGATAACTCAATTTAGGATCATAAAAGCTGACGTCTGAAGTGAAATATAACATCCTGCTAGCAGCTAGACTTATTCTTAGGGTTACTCTGCCCTTCTAAAGCTTTCTTTGTTCTGCTCCTTGCTGAGACTCTTTTCAATACCTCAATACTTATCAGACCTCTGCTCTGTCAGAAGCACCTGATTTGCTAGAGACACGGTTGCCTCGGCAACAAGGAAAATAACTTGCTAATACCTGCACACAAACCTATAGACTGTGAAAGGAAACCGCTTTAGAAGGGCAAAGTAACCCTAAGAGCATGATGCTATATTTCAGTTCAGAGAAGCCAGCTATTAAAATGCCAAATTGAGAGAGTTTTGTTTCCGATAATACAAGATGACTAAGATACAACGTGACTAAACTGGGAAATGTTTCCCAAAATCTCAAAGTCTACTGTCTTTCACCCAGTTCCAGAGCTTCCCATCCTAGAGAGAAGGAACTGGCTGATCCACCTGCACTATATACGCAAAGACTATGAGACCTGTAAGGTGAGAAATCCCCTGTTTGTCCCTGCGTTTCATATGACCTTTCCTTCATACATTTCTTTCTGTATTATATTCTTATTGCAACCAACATCACACTTCCACATAAGAAGTCAAGTCATGTTGCAATTCTTTGTCAAACCAGGCAATCATCAAAGAACAACTGCAGGAGACCCATGGGATGTGTGAATATCCCATATATGTTCAAGGTACATCAACTGTGTTCTTCTAACTGGAGCTGCAGTGCAGCTCTTATATTTAAGAAATGCACCACATAGAGCTGTCTTACACCAAAACCGCGCCTTCAGCATCCAAGCTAGCTAATGCATCATTACCCCTCCAAAATATGCTCTCCAGACCCCTGCTGTGCCTCAGTTTTAATATGTTGGTTTAACTCCACTTCATACAGAGGAAAAGCCCTTCATTTTCTCCTTTGTATTGCCACAGCGCTAATCTTGCGTCTGGAGGGGAAGATCCAACAGAGCCTGGAGCTGTTCCAGAGCTGTGCTATCCTCAATCCCAGCAGCGCTGACAACCTTAAACAAGTGGCAAGATCACTGTGAGTGCACTGTCTGTCCACACAGCCATGGGTGCAGAAACCATCTTTAATCATCTACTGTAACGAGGCCCGGCACACATGAAGAAAAACACAATGATGAAAAGAAAACAGAACGCCAATGATAGCTTTTAGTTTAGTTTAGTTAATGTTGCAAAATGACCCCATTCACCACCACCAATGATTGTGTTTTTCACTGATGCATAAGATGAGTGGAGTTGCCAAATATTCAGCTTGCTATGACTTGGCTTGTTTCATGATTGCCGCATAATAAGCTGACTTAGTGTCTAACTTTCTTCTCCCTAGATTTCTGCTGGGAAAGCACAAGGCGGCAATTGAGGTCTATCATGAAGCTGCGAGGCTCAACGAGAAAGACTGGGTGAGGGAAAGAAATCAATCCTCTATTAGGTTGTGTACAATTTATCTGAGAAAATCAACAAGGCTCCTGGCATCGTGCATTCTAAATGCGGGAGGGAAATTGACCTCCACATGATGCCTATAGAACACAAATGCCTAGGCACACGTTTCTTTTCCCATTTATACAAGAGCTTATCACAAGGAAAAGCGTCAAGGTTTTAACAAGGCCACATTTACGGAGTCCAGATAGCTTTGTAAAACGTAACATTTTTTTTTTATCTGGACACACTGGGGGCTCAGTTGTTGTCAGTCACATAATCACAGCATCCCTCAGACATGCAAAAGAGTCACTTTTCAGCTACAGTCACCTTTTTGAACCCAAATAGGGCAATTGTGTGATACCTGACCCGAAAGAAAACATGTTGTCACCTTTTTCTCCTCTGGGCTGTTTGCATGCCTGATCCCTGTGTTGCATGTTGCACGTGCATCCTCCTCTGTGCCCTAATTAGGGCTGCAACTATCGATTAGTGTGTAGAATAAACAGAAAACATTTAATTTTTTGTATAAATCCATTATTCTGATTAAACACAACAAGCCTTATTTTATACTTTGTTGTATACAACAGTGTTGCACAAAAATAGCGAAAATTGGGTAGTGCTGCTGAGCTTGACTCTCTGCCATTTCTGCCATTAAAATAAATATTTTATTAAAATCTAATATTTTCTATAATAGATCAAATTGATTAACTGTTGCAGCACTAGCCCTAATGTTAAAGAAAGAACTGTCATATGTTTCTTAATCTACACAGTAAATTTTCCAGTTTAACAAATGTTTTCGGGTCCATTTGATTACATATGTACAAATAGATAAAGATAAATTAACACTGAGGATTTTACTGTGTAGTAACAGGTGAGTGTGGGGATAATACCTCCATTCCCACGTACTAGCCTTCTGTCGCTGATATCGCCTGCAGTTCAGAGTGCGTGACAGATATTATTAACATAGCGTGCCAACCTCTTTATCATCTCCGAGACAATGGCAACATTATTCTCCCTAATATTGTGGGTTCTGTGTGCAGTCAGGCATAACCAGGAATGGCAGCTATATGTGTTGAACTGGTCAGACAGGACTTGTGATCACTCATGCAATGGTTAATTACATTGTATGCTATTACTTTATTGTTGATTCAAGATTCAAGAGGGTATTCAGTGTCACTCGCTCATACAGGTACCACAGGCATTGAAAAGCTGGTGTGGCATGTTCCATAAGACTGTGCTAACAGCAGTTGTTTGTGTTGGCACTTGTGTCTTTCCACAGGTTTTGTTAACAAGAATGAAAGTTGATTATGCATAAATGAAGAAGTGGCACCCTTTGAAAAAGGCAACAGAGCCAATACCATAATGCCATAATCTGTAGTCTTATACAGCATGAGTCCCTTTTATATGCAGTCCAAATGAGCCAATGCCTCAGGTATGATTTGACCCTTTCCTACCACAGGAGATCAGCCACAATCTGGGTGTATGCTACTCCTTCCTGAAAGACTTCAAAAATGTGAGTATGCTGAGTTCATCAACATTATATACCCTGTTTAAAGGTCATCATGCCCCAGTGGTTTGACTGCAGTTCTTTCCTGACTCTCCTATAGGCTGAAGAGCATCTAAACATCGCTCTCCAGACGAACAAGCATGACCGGACCTTTATGATACTGGGGAAGGTCCACTTGTTAGCCGGAAATACCGACAAAGCTATTGATGTGTATAAGAGTGCCGTGGAGTAAGTAGAGCGTGAATATGATATGATTAGAAATCTATTTCTTTCTACACAAACATTTATTATTTCAATTCACAGTAGTTATAGTCCCCTGTTGACTTAAGATAATGTAAGAAAGAACCTTAATTGATCCTCATGGGGAAATTCTGGTGTCTGCAGTGCTGTAAATAAAGGAATGTCAGTTACTATCTATATCAGGGTTCATTATGGCACATGGCAGTCTCCTGTTGGGTTTAAATGAATTAATCAAGTACCCAACCCCTGGTGTTGGTTTTAATGAGACATACCACTGAGAGTCTTACACCCTCGTCTATTTCTCTTTTACTCTTCATCCAATTGTCTTCACCATAGTATTGTTCTTTGAGCCATATCCTCTCCCCAACAACTCATAATTAAAACTCCACAGTTATGCTGAATCAAAGCCCAACTGAATAATCAGCAGCTGAATTGCGTTTGATGTAATGACATGCATTGTTAGTCAAATTCTTGTGCTATCTTATGCTCCATTCAGGTTCTCCCCAGAAAATACTGAAGTGCTGACTACTCTGGGTCTGCTGTTTTTACAGGTTTGTTAATTATCATTCTTTTTTGTCACATTGGATTGGTAGTGAAAAGGGATGAGTGAATGAAACATACTGTTTTAGTTGTAGGGGTTGTACAAACTTTAGACATGGCGATGTTTCTGAAAAGAAGCTGTCATGTAGACATAAGCATTTGAACAGGAATTAATGATTTACTCTCCTATTTCTGTTTCTCTCAGCTTGGGAAATACCAAAAAGCCTTTGAACACCTTGGGAACGCTCTCACCTATGATCCAAACAACTACACGGTTAGTGGGTACTTGAACAACCAATAAGCTTCCTTATTCTTGTGGGGAATGTAGTGTAAATCAAAAGAATCTCGGGATCCACATGGAAATGGTGTGGCTCCAATGTGGATCTCGGACTTCATGTGGCCAGCCTTGTGGGCCAGCCTTGTGACGCATAACGCCAAATTTGCGCAAGGTTTCAGTATGATCAGGGTGCCTTTGTCTTCCATTATAAAATTAAAGTTAATATATTACAAATAGTAAAACATGATTTTTTTTAATAATATTAGTGGATGTACTTCTGTTGCCTACTGGCAATGTGCACAAGAAATGTGACGCTGATCTGTCCAGTGGTTTGTGAGATAAGCTCCGAACACACACACAGACAGACAAGACAGAACCTCTTATAGACGGCTAGACTCCTGCAAAGCCATGCCGTGACAATGCAGTCAGTGATGTGATCTGTGAAGTTTCAAAGTGACGTCCTTGCTCCAGTCTAATGTTATATTTACTCCTAGGCCATCCTGGCTGCAGGCAGTATGATGCAGACCCATGGAGACTTTGATGTGGCCATGAACAAGTACCGTGTGGCAGCCTGCGCTGTGCCAGAGAGCCCCCCTCTCTGGAATAACATTGGAATGTGCTTCTTTGGCAAGAAGAAATACGTAGCTGTGAGTAATAGTGTTCACTTCATTCATCTAGGACCCCATGGAAGTGGTCCCATGATAAACATTCAAAGCTGCAGAAAATGCAGCCATCCTCAATCATAGCAGTATGCCAGAGAAACGCCACCAAAGACACTTCCCTAACTTCAGCATTATTTGTCATATGGCTGTCTTATGGCTGAACCTGAACTGAAATTAACCGAAAATATATCAAAACCGATATCTAGAATCAATAACCAATAAAGTTTTTGTTTTTTAATTATAATTAATTAATTATAATTAATTTCTTATATCAACAAATCAAAATAAAGAAATTCTAAAAAATATATAATCGACTGAATTAATTAGTCTGATTAACCACTTAACCCTGTATTATACTTCATTGTACAATAGTGGTGTACAAAAATAGCCCATCTAAAAGCTCACAAAGCGTTGCATCGCAACACATTGTGTGCTGTAGATTTTTTTTTTGCTATAAGTGACTAAGCGTTCAGTAATCATAATCGAGGCAGAAGTTTGAAATAATCGTGATATTGATTATATTGTGGATGTGGACCATAACATGTATTATTGACCTAGCTGACAGACTGGTCCCTCTTATCTCCCTTCCCCTCACAGGCCATCAGCTGCCTGAAGCGGGCTCACTACCTATCTCCATTTGACTGGAAAATTCTGTTCAATCTGGGTCTGGTGCATTTGACCATGCAACAATATGCTTCAGCCTTCCACTTCCTCAGTGCAGCCATCAACCTCAATCCACGCATGGGAGAGATGTACATGTTGCTGGCAGGTACCGACGTATCTAGACATGGAGCCAATTGAACACAACTATCAGAACAGATTAATTATGGATTTAAAACAACAACAATAACAAACTCTAGTCATATGACCTATTTGACTAACATATTGTTACATGACAAATGGATTGGCACACGTTTTTGTCTTTAATTTACATTTACACATTAGCACGCATTATATGACCATGAGCCTTTGTCGAAACCAAATGTTATAATATTAAACCAGAGCTTAACCAGGGTTTTGGTGCAACTTCACCCACTAGCAAGCTGCATAAAAAAAGTCAGAACTACCTCATGTCCACTATGCACCACCTCCCAAATCAGTTTGCTGATATACAGTATGGATGTTCTCAGCTAACATGTTGTTTTACTGTGTGCTCACAGTGTACACTCTGACTGCAAACAAAATGCTATGTTAAACACACCTCTGATTTTGGCTTTGATAGAAATGATTCAGTTTAAGTTTATTTCAATTCCTGTCTTGCACTCACTCTCACCAGTTGCCTTGACCAATCTGGATGATGTAGAGAATGCCACCAGATCCTATGAACAAGCAGTGGCTCTGGACAAGTGAGTCTCTTCCATTTGACCTTGAATTTGTTTTTAAAGATCTTTAATCTTGGGTCACTTTCACACCTGACATTAACACATAAGCTGCCATGGACGCAGATCTGCGTCCTATTAAATAAAACCGTGGGCTGTCAGAATAATCTAGAACGCAGATCTGCGTCCTAATGTTTAATTTGGTTAATAGACGATCACTCTGTTTTATTTACATTCCGAGATCAGTTTCGTTTTCCACTCACCTCCGCTTCACCCGGAAGCAATTTCAGCGATTTCTGTTTCCGGTTTCCGGTTTCAGCTTGAAAAATGCGCTCTTTAGGCCAAGACACGGTTTTTCACACGGTATAAAAAAACGAACGGAGAGCTCCACTTCGATTGTCGAAAACGTCACATCCGGTTATGACGTATTGACTGTTTGAGCCTGTTTGGGGGGGGGGGGGGGGGGGGCGAGCGAGTCAGCGAGTGATCGAGGTGTCAATTTGCAGCTCTCTGCTGGTCGATCTGTCGTATGTGTTTAAAACCGCAGACAGACAAACTCAAATGAATTTAAATAACAAAATAACAAAACAAAAAAACACCAAATCGCTGGCAAGGGGGTGAGTACATTATGAATAAACTCTGGCAGTCAATGTGTTAAAATTCATATTGGTGGTTCACATTGTAATTGGATAGAACTTGACCACATTTAAACCTAGATATAATGGACTGAAGACCCAGACACATTAGGCTACTACCTTCGCTAGTAAGGACAGTCTGTATTTGCTAATACGTTGAGAAAGTAACTACATGCCAAATGCAGATTACAATTAATGCCACTCATTTTGAGTACTGTTTCATCTTCCTGAATGTTTGAAAGGCCTGTCTACCCCAGCCAATTTGTGAGAGAAAGAAGGAGAGGCAGAGAAAGGGAGAGAAGGAGGGAGGAAAAAGAGAGTCAGGTCTGCGAAGGCCTCTTCCTCACAAATAGACAATGTGTCACTTTCAACTGATAATTCAAGTAAATGTTTGCTACGCCGCAGGTTGTACCACTGCCAAGTTTAAGGTTACACACGCATGTGTGACATTAAAAATGAATGAAAATGAGAGTGCAGTAGGAGAGCGGTAATAAATAGAAAACAAGACCAAAGGAGACCTGGTTCTGCCAGACCCAGAAGGAACAAATTCCTAGTAGGCAACACACCTACAAACCACTTTATAAGTTAAAAGTATAAATCCTTTTAGGCATTTTGTGTGTGTGTAGCATTTTGTGTATAGGGGTATTTGGTTGTAGAGACCAGCAAACCTTCCGTCTGATTACATTCACCTGTCCCTTGTTGCCCCTGGTGGTTGAAATCTGAAGTGTTCCTGAATGGCTGGGGAGGAAAAGAGGGACAGACCGACCGACCGACAGACAAAGCCTCCTGTAGGCCGACCCCCTGGGGCTGGCAAAAATGTTTCATTGTTTGTATATATGCTGGATGTAGGGAAAACTTTTCACATAATTCCTTCCCTGGTATAAGAAAACAGTTTACTCAAATGTGCACACGCATGCATCATGTTTTTTGATGCATGTATGCAAAATTACTTGCATGGCATTCTATGTCTTGTGAAGGAAAGAGCAGTTCTATTTCCATTTGGACACTGGAGTGTTATTTTGACGCAAGGCATGAATATCCTTAATAAATCATACCAAGCCACCCAGATACTGCATGTGTATTATTTAATGTCAGGTGTAAGGAGGCCTCAGAGGTTATTATGAATTATTGATTCTCTTCGTTGGACTGGCTGACTTTGTCTTACAGGTCCAATCCACTGGTCAACCTGAACTTTGCCATCCTGCTCTACAACCACGGGGATAAGAAAAGAGCCCTGGAACAGTATCAGGAGATGGAGAGCAAAGTCAACATTCTCAGAGACTCTAGTAGCAATGAGGAGTTTGATTCTGAGGTACTGTAGATCCAAACGTTTATGTCAGATTCTTCACATGTAAAGTCACGTGTCCACCTGATGAGAGGCGTGTATAATGTTGTTGTTGACAGTCCATTGTTTCATCCAGCCTTTTAGAAGTTGGTTCTTAATCTTGACTCCGGCTGTTTTTCACTGACAGCTGATAGATATGGCTCAGAAGATGGGGGCTGCCCTGCAGGTGGCAGAGAGTCTGGTGTGGAATAAACCAGCCAAGGATTCCAAGTCAAAACCACATTCAGCAGCTGTCACCAAAACTCCTGGTGCCCCCCTTGGGTCCAATCAGGCCCTGGGCCAGGCCATGTCTTCTGCTGCAAGCTACAACAAGAACATCCAGTTACCAAAAGGTGCAGGGTATTCTATGATAACATCTGTATCTGTTAGCTACACAGTACTATTTTAACTGATCAACACAATATAATTTCTCTATCAAAGACTGGAATGTTGCTGGAAATTTGTTTTGCAGACACAATCGGTGTCAATCGGTGTCTTTATTATCATGTAAAATGTCCCAACTCCAACCCTAATGTTTCTGTCTTAAAGGAACCCTATCTTTACCCCTCGAGCCAGAGCCTGATGTAGATGGTCCCAGTGAGGCCCCCTTCTCACCTGAACCTAAGGAGTCGGACACACCCAAACCCAAAGCCTCTAGGAGTAAGTCTAAGATGGAAGAAGTGAATTAGTTGTAAACCTATCAATGTGACAGTTTTGCCAATGCATCACTCTCACACCATCGAAGCAAAGGAAAAGTAATCCAGTTCTTCTGATTTTCTAGCTCACTGAATTATGAGTTTCAATTATGAAGCCTTGAGGTGCGGGCTTTCATTTTAGATCGATGTTGCACTGCAGTTTAATATCTTACACTAGATTTTATGGCAGACAGAATGGCGCAGGGGTTCATGAATGTGTCATTGATTATCAAGGACAGTTTGAAAAGCTGAAAAGATCCTCTTGCATATATATGAATATGATATGATATCATTCTCCTATGATATGATAATATGAATATAGATGTTTATTACTTTTTGAACCAAAGCTGTGTTGTTGCTGCTTTTCAATTACGTTCCCCCATGAAAATATGACAATCACTGATAACCTCTAAGCACAGGGATGGTTTTTAAAGTTGTTTCATTAGAGGCAACCTTACATTTGTTTGTATAATTGTTTGAGAATTGTTGAATGTAAATAGTGGTGCTTACTTTGCGCTCTTATATGTAGATAAGTGTTATGAGGTATGTAATTATTATGATGAAATAAAGGGTCATTGTATATGAAGGCAGTCACTTCAGACTTCACACTTATTTTAAACTATAATGTTTACTACAATAAAGTGTATTCAAGAATTGAAGAATTACATTGTGACCATGGTAAAGGGTTATATATGTAAATGACCTATGGTCGTTACGATTAAATATTCATTAATCAAGAATATTTAGTCAAATAGGTTCTGGTGACAGATTTTTAGGGGCATATTTGAATACGTTGATGTGACAAAGGACACTGATGCTAACAACCAGTATAGTTGTCAAAAGCTTTGTTCATAGTTGACAGTCTTGTTGTTCTCGTTGACAGCAGTCGTTAGCTGTGGCTTAATATTACAAGCAAGAGTTCCCCAAAAATGTTTTGTTGAACGCACCTCCGGTAATGGAGTGGACTTCTGTCATGAATGACTTTTGCTTTCGACAAAGGCTAAAATAGCTCACAAGAAAGAAAGACCATGGTCATTTAGGTTAAATGCAGCTTTTCAGTGATTCATATGACTAAATCGGTAACTGATTAGTTTGTCTGGCCTACTATTAAAAAGAGTTTGTTCCAGTTTGAGGAAAGTGCATTTGATGTAATTTCCTTTGAGTGCCTAATTACAGAATTTGAATTTGAGAACTAAATTGCGCTCAAAGAGGTCATTAAGAGGAGGTTGAATAACACAACGCATTGTGCATTAAGTGTAGAATAACAAAACGCATTGTGCAATTCGTAATTATCAGCTCGGAGAGCTGCTTTATTTTAGGGGTATTCTCAAATTCAAGTGTATTTGATATTCTCTTCTAATCAGTCTGTTTCTGTTCATTTGAGTGCTTTCTTTTCAGTATCCGAAGCTCAAAGCAGTATTGCCCCAATTGATATACGATTTCCATTCCTGTGGAAATATATGTCTCTGATTAGGAAACAACAAATGGCATAGGGAAATGTCCCCGTGGAGTACTTCTTAACCTCCACTGAGCTGATGATTATCTGACAAGCTATAAAGAACAACAGAGATCCAAGCCGATGTAATAAAACCCCAGGACAGAGACCCAGGAACAAGATAGTGTTTACAGTCATGCCCTCCATTTTGTATGATAGATGTGGTTACATATTTCTATCTCTGTGAAATACTGCTTTGGTATTATATTTCATTGTGCATAGGGGGCCCGGAGATCCAATCTTATCTACTATAGTACTATAGTCAGAGAAGGAAATGTTTATAGAAGTACATTTCAATGCAGAATGTATATACCTCATTAGATTTGAACAATAAGTTCCATTCATTCAATCTATGTAGAGAGTGTTCATAAGTGCCTATTATCTCTAATAGGCACAGTCAAACTACTAGGGGTCCTAGCCATTTAGTTTTTGGGCGGTGAAACCGCCCCTATAAGTGAGGTTTGGATATTTGTACAACAAATCCTGCGCTGTGATTGGCCAAAAATGTTCCCCGCCTAACCCTGCACCGTGATTGGCCAATCACAGTCTGTTCAGGACTGTGATTGGCCAGTGTCACATGACACATGTGCATAGTCCTATATAAGAAACCATAACTTGAAAAAAACCATAAATTGGTTTTTTTCAAGTTATGGTTTCTTCCATCATAAAGAGTGTTTCAATAAATGTATTTATTTTTTGTACATGATTGGTTGACTCCATTCAGTATTGTGATTAGCTAGCAAGACACCGCCCACTTCACACAGGGTGTGATTTTTTATTTTATGTATAGCTTTGCTTTTATGCCCAATAGCAAGATTTTCTGAATTAACGGGGCCTTTTTTCATAATGATATTTTTGGACACATTCTAATAATTAGACACATTTTCCTTTTTGGTGTCATATTATCTAGTTTCTCAAGGTCATGATATGGATGATTCATGCCAACTAATTGCCAGCTACTGTACTTTGATCCCCAACTTCTCACTTGATTTGGGCAGATAAGATGGATATTATACTTGCATAGTATATTGTAAGGAAACATCTGAAAATGCCCAATATCCTGAACTTGGTAGGGCTTAAAAAAAACCTAATCATTAGAATTCACATTTATGGTCTTATGTTCCTCCCACAGTTCTGACAGTTTAGTCCAAACACAAACCAGTGAAATGATTTCACAGAGGCAATCGATGGATTGGGAAACTTGAGTGGAATACTGAGAGAGAGGCAAGCCTCAGCCTGTCTCTTAGGTTGTATTTCACATAATTAATCTGCCTAGCTTCAGTAGCCTCATGCAATATTTCATGATGACACCAATAATGCCTAATTATATAATGTTGTAAAATCCTGGTTGGTGTTTAAACATGCAATTTAGGTAGCGTAATGGTGCATATAATGTATTTTCCTTTTAATCACTCCAGGTTTTTCGTGAGGAACTGAGGGAGTGAGGCTTTGCATTTCAATAAAGCCACTTGATTAAGGGAGAGTGGATATTGCTTTTTGGAGAGTACTATTTGGAGAGTTACTATTTATTTTATTTTATGCTTCCCAGAAATACAGCCCCTGTCCCAGAATTGACTTAAAGACCCCCTGCTGGCAGTTCTGCCGAGCAGTCTTATCTCACGTCTCTCATCTTCTTTCATTCCACAAGCTTTGTATCCATCACCTTTTAGCCACAAGCTGCAAATGACAGCCACAAACAACTGGCTCATCTCCGGGATGAAAGACCATTTGGAGCTTCCGCACTAGTAGCTCTCCTAACAATGCCTCACTGTTGTATTTGTGAGTACAATATTCTTTAAAATGTATTTACTGTAACTCTTTATGCATGTACAGTAAATGAACAATTTCAACAAGGGAGTTGTATGTTGTTAAAGGAATAGTTTCAGTTTTTATATTTTTATTTGATATTGCACATCCCAAGGTTCTTGTGAAATAGATGAAAGCCCTTTTATTTTAAATTGGTACTAGGGACTACGGCTACTGAGAAATGTCCATTGCTTGTTAAAAATGCTTGTTAGCATTTTGTAGCAATGCTATTAAAACGGATGGGAATCAAAATACCAAGAAAAAACATTCCTTTAAAGGTTAAGGTCTAAGGGGTAATTTAGGAACTATAATGGGCTATTTTCATGTCAAGGACCCCCGAAATTGATATGTATTTGGCCACATACACCCATCTGAAAAGAGTTTGTGCCAACTGCCAGGGATCTTTCAAAATTGTTCCAAAGTCTTCAAAATGTGTCTAGATTTTTCTAAAATAGCAGAGGTATAAAATAGGGTTAAAGTGGTTAAACTGAATTGGATGATAATGTATATTAAATAATCTTGCAGGGGACCAACTGGAACCCCCTCAAGGACCCCTGGGGTTCTCTGGACCCCACTTTGAGGACCAGTGCTATAATGAACATGCATGACAAAGAGCGATGTGACATACATTTTATCCTAAAGCTATGTACAGTATTGAGTAGCCTACACAATAAAAGAATGCCTAGAATGAAACCAAAGTCAATGAATCACAAGCCCATTAAGTCTTCAACGTCACCTTAGTCTTAAAGATCCAAAGCAATGTCTGTTTCCAACATATCCAAAGAATATCCCACTATTCTGAGTAGAAGTTTATCCCCTTTGGCAGTTTTAAGAGGGAGCATAGAAGCCTCTCTTTTAGAGTTTAGGCATTGCTAAGATTACTGTGATATCACAAAGGCTGCCGAGTCTAGGGAACATGATCAGACCCATAATTGTGGGTGCTTTGGAAACCCTAATGAAAAGTACACTTTATTTGAACCCTCATAAAGTATTAATCGCGCTCTAGGCATGATGTTGCCAGTAGAATATTCTTTGCCATGATAATAATACGATCATCTTCCAAATCTGTGTGTCCCTGTTGGACACATTAACTACCCAAATCACAGTAAAGGGCTTGCTTGAATTGTATTGCATTTTACACAATGGCTACCAATTCCAATGTGCTGTATGAAAACATTTGGAGGAGAAAAAAGTGTATAGTTAGCTAGAGGATGACAGATACACTTGCAAAGTGATGTCTGTAAATAAAAGACTAAGGGCCCTATTCAGACGATCTAGGCGCACAATCTAAAACGAAGATTTTGCAAGTTGGAGGAGATGCAAACTCCTGGAAAGGAGAGGTGTACCAAACGCATTGTCCGTGCTTCTGCGGACAGAATTACTGCGATCAGAATCACTTTAGCCTAATGTCTCCTCATGTCCTAGAGACCTCTGTGATATCTTGACATATCAACTTAATATTCACATGCTCGTTCTCAGTTTTAAACATACTGTATGAAAGCATGACAGAGATGCAGCGGATATTGATGATGACCTTACTTTAGCTACATAGACAGATAAAGGATGCCAGGGGACTATGGATTCACAACATTCTTACATGATTAGAGATATTTGAACATATTTATTTTTTTGAGCTTTCTACCCAATTTAGTCTGGCCCACACACATTTGTGTTTTGTCACTGCTGTTGCATGCTACTGACTCACCTGCCAGTGAGGCTAGAGCCTACGTCCTTCTCCTCCCGCCCCACACTCCCTGTTGACAGGTGCCGCCCCAGTGCGTAGGAGTACCTGCAGAGACAAATACCACCTTCCCCGCTCAGCTTCCCTCCCCCGAACACGGGCCAACAGCCGGATGCACCACGGTGGTTTCGAACCCACAACCTCCGCGGTGGTGAGCAGGCACTTTTACCACTGCGCCGCCCAAGCGACCACAAATACGTGTTGTATTGCAATCAGTGCGTGCCGTGCATTGTGAACCACCAAGCCGCATCTTAATCCCAATAAAGCATGGCCTAGTAGTAAGGGAATGTCTGTCACTGCACCAGAGTTAAGACTAACTAAAAGGTGATCTAAGTGCAGAGCCAAAGTCTGTGACGTGTGAGATAGCAGTGCACCCTGTTTGCTCCAAACCACACCTCATCATATTAAAACGAACCAAAACCATGGGCACTAAATGGGCGCAAGTTCATTTGGTATTAAGACACTGTGGGTGCTGGATCTCACAATGACAACTGCATTGGCTGCAAAATAGCGATGACAGTTGTTGAGCTGCACCCAGCGTCGCTTTGCGCCAGGTAGATTAAAAGCCCCACTAGCAACCCCTTAAGTCGTGCTGCTCCTTACAACACCAAAATGCTAGAGGATAAGTCATGGGGTCACTCAAATGGTTTGGGTTCTGGTGAGCATGAATGCACTTTGCAAGTGTCATGGCAATACACCCAGTAGAATTTGAAGCATCTTATGTGCAAGTGGAAGTTTATAGGCCTACAGGTGGCATTGACTTGAGGAAAGGCCGCGGGGTCACCAAAATCGCATTCATCCTCCAGGGAGAATGGAGTTGCACAGCAAATGCCATGGCAATCCAGCTAGTACTTTTAGAGGTACTGTATATGTTGTTGGTGCTAAAGTGGTGGATATACCAATGGGCCGACTGACATCGCCATCTTTGGCGCCTTGTGGCTAGTGGGGCTAAACTGAACAATTTTATTAACAGTCTGTCACTGGCAGTGGGATAAAATAGGCTAATTGTGCTGTTTTTCTGAATCAGACTGTGAATTATGGAAACATAAGAATAGTGTTGAGAACACATCAGTTGCTCCCCCCTCCCTTCTCTTTTTTCCTCTTCACTCTACATGGGCTTCCAAAGATTTTTATGAGACTTGATATAAATTACAAGAGACCGCTCACACCCTCAGTTTCTTTTTATCGTTTCTCTGCCCCTCTCAACAGACTCATATAATTAATTTTTACTCATGTAAGCAAAACGCTGTGACTGCAGTAATAGTGTAATTGAGTATTTATTTCATTCTTGGCTGGTTGTATCAATCTGTAGATCTATCTGAGTCCTGTGGTGTGCATCTCCAATACAGTCACAGTAGGCAGGCAAGCCACAGTCAGTGTGAACACAATCTGGGAACCCATCGCCAACTGAAAATGAAAAACAGCGCCCTCTGCTGTTTGTTCTATGTCTGTTGGCTCTGGGAGGAAGTCGACGTAACACCCGAGCGCAAGGAAACCGGTGTTTGTGTTATGCCTTCAGCGCATCACTTCCGGTTGGTGCGACTATGTTTTCATTCCCACTAACAATATTTCTACACGGAACACTAACACCACTTCTCCCAGAGAACATGGATCGTTTTGGTTATAAGCCCACTTGTTTCTATGATGAAAGAGTAAGTTAAAATGTGAATATCTTTCCGTGGTTTTGTCTGCTCCGCGGACGCTATTGTTAAATTAGTTTCGGTTTGTTTCGAGGGGGGAAGGATAGACGGACACGTGAATCCCGCCCACTACATTTGATTGGGTAAAGCGCGGCCCGCTTCCTGATCTGAAGGCACGCCCATGCGCACTTGTTATGACGAACCTCCCCGACAGATTCCAACGCAGTGCAGAATCTGTTCTTGAGAGATTAGTGTGAACATACATATCAGCCAGTTAGTTAGCCGTTAACATGTAGCCTTTATCTTCTTTCAATACTTCATCCAGTTTATAGTAAGGTTTTATTGTATTTGAAACTTGAGTTAGATGAAGTGTGCTGTTGGATAGCTTGGTATATCCGAAGAACAGGTCACAGTATGTAGGTCCGATTCATAGAGTGCACAGTTGTCAGCAGTTAGCAGGCTATATTAAATGCATTATGATCATGCTAAGAGGGTGTTTTAGTCAAATGAAAAGCACACTGCTGAAAGGAGAATATAACTGAAATTAAAGTTGCCCTATAGCAAGAAGAAAATACATGAAACGATTATTTTCAAATCCTTTGCCCTGTTCTAAATAAATAGCCTTTTCAAGCCAAATTGACCCCTCATAAACTTAAAATATAACTATTTTCATTAAATGTGGTTGGATGGGAGGACCACCAGAGCCTGATATTTAACTTCTAGCTAGGTAATTAGCATTGGCTCACCTTGTTACACTCCTCTTGAGCATAATTGTGAACATGAATCTACTGAAGTCTTTGTCTCAGCTGTTTTGCGCCTGTTGTGTTCTGTGGTTCCATGTAAAATGCTGGTGAAGCGTTACTGTTTAGTTTGTCTTCAGTCCTGCAAACTTCTCAGTGAGTCAATATTTCCCCCCTCAGTGTTTCTCTTTATTTTATTTATTCATACAAGGAGAGAGTGATGCGATACAGAGAGTAAGAGTAAACAGTTGTACTCCTTGGGGCCAAGGGCGATGACCCTTGAATAACAGAGAAGTCCTGACAGACTATAAGTCAGACTGTTTCCTCTATCCGGATCAATCAACGGATGGCATCATGTGTTAGTAATGTGACACAAGAGTTTATTTGAGAAGTGCAGAGGGTGACAGGTCTGTCAACTACCTCAGTGGAGACATGCCTCAAGCAGCTAGTGCAAAATATGTGCTGTGCAGTTCTAGTGGGAGGCCAGCTAGTCTTCAAGAAAAGAAAAGCCATATCTGGTACTTTCAGATGTGGAAAGAGTGTGCTTGTGCATGTCAATGTGAAAGTGTGTGCCTACAAGTGAGTTTGTTATGTCATTGAAACGGGTCATAAATCAGGCCTGACCTAGGTATAATTGCTCCCCAGGCAGTCATTGCATTGTTTTAAATGCCTCCCCACCATGGCAAGGCAACATAATAACTTCTTGAGGCAGGGTTTTTAAGACAACCCAATAACAAATGTTGCTAGTGGTCGTGGAATTGCTTTCTAGAGACAAGCTGAATGACCAAGCATAGCATTATGTTTCTTTATGGGATCGATCCGTTGGAATGGATGTTATTTGAATTTGGCATCTTGATTTTAGACAGTTTCTAAGCACTAAAATGGTTTAATGTTTATTCACTGCATTTTGGGCTGTTTATATTGTAGATAGGAATCTATTAATGAAATAGGTCCATAAAAAAACTCTTCATTCACTGAATTAGAGTTTCCAGTTAAGTATATTTTTATTCAAATGAACCAACAATTCTTTAAACTATGCTCTTAGCTCCATGTCTCATTAGGCGGCTTTCCATATACATGGACTTACCTAGCCCCACCCCACACCGCCCACCACAGCAACGGTTTCCACTACAATGAAGTGGGTAGAGTGGTGTGTAAGTGGTACTAAACTGGTGCCTAAAAAGTACCCAGTCTTGGGTAGGTCTGAGCTGGGCTAAGCGGGGCTAAAGCTGTGCTGCTACTGATTGGTCGGCTCACAGCTGTGTCTGTCCACTCAGGTCTCTGTAAAATGTAAACACTACGGTAGCAGTGTTGCCATGTCCACTTATTATAAGCGACATTGGGCTTATTTTTCTGTAAAGTTGCTTGTAAATATTGGTAGTACTTTTACTCCACTACAATTATCTGAAAACGTATTAGTTACTAGTTACTAGTTACTTTTCAGATATAAATGATTACATTATAAAACATACATTAACCACTTAAACCCTATTTTATACCTAGGCTATTTGAAAATAGCCGATCTACAAGCTCACAACGCATCGCATCATTGTAGATCTGCTATTTTCAAACATTTTAGTACTTACTTTTGGTACCTTAATTACATTTTGATACCAATAGTTTTTGTACTTTTACTCAAGTAATTCCAGACTTTCTCTTGTAGAGTGCTTCTACATTGCAGTATTGATACTTTTACTTAAGTAAAACATTTGACTTAAGTAAGTACTTTTTCCACCACAGCTTGTTTCTAAAATGTAGTTGATTATTTGGGGCTTGTTTCCATATGTTGTTGAAACCAGTGGTTCTTAAACATTTTCATGTCAAGGACCCCCAAATTAATATGTATTTGTCAACATTATATATGTATATATATTTTTTAAATAGCAGATGCACACACTCACAATGCGTCGCATCGCTACGCGTTGTGAGTTTGTAGATCTGCTATTTTCAAATAGCCGTAGATAGTCGCTTCTTTTGGGATTGTTTTCATAGACCTGATTGCTTATTTTTTTCTGCTAAACCTGGCAACAATGAATGTGCGACGATACACGCTAATAATGTTTTTTATATAAGTGATGGCAACGTGTTTAGACACCACACAGGTCTTCCCAACAATAGCGAAGATTAAAGTCAGGGTGAACATGGCCAAATAATAACTTAAGAGCCAAACTAGCTCTGAGGAAGCACGCTAGCATTTAGGCTAACCCTGTAGCCTGAGGCTAAGTTGGTGTGTTAAAGAAAGGGGCGTTGATTTCCTTCGGGAGGGGAGGGGAGGGGAGGGTGGGGATTTTGCGAGTGGGGACTTTTGTGCAATGGAAACGCAAGACATTTTGAAGCGGTGCGGTGCGGTTCTGGACTGTACTGGACAGTGTCGTGCTTAAGCTGTGATGGAAAAGCGGCTATTGGGTCCATCAAAGACATCAATAAACTGAAACGTCTTGGTAATAATTCTGATGGACCACCGTTTTTTCTTTTCTTTTTTTCTTTTTCACTTCACCGTGACAGACCAAATAACAAAATAATATCCAATATATACCGATGAATGACATGCATTCCTCGCTGGTGTGCAAGCTACCAACAGCCGAGGGTAAAGTCATTACTAAGGTCAATTATTTCCAGCAGCAAATCAAAAGTGCCAGACCTCCTGGTGAGTCTCCTTTCCCTGCCATCTCACAGCAGCTCAGCTGCTGTAGATGAAATAGGGAGTCCAGTTGAGCCACTCTTCTCTCATCTCCTAATCCAGCAGAACTTCTCAGTAATGCTCAGTGCTGGAATTCCCTACCAATTTATTCCTTATTCTGTTTCATTTCAGACTTTCAAACCTGGAGTCTGTCTCTCTCTCCTCTATCTTCCTCAACGTCTCTCTCATTCATGCGATATCTATCTAAACCTTGCTATTTTTCTTCCTGTTGTTTTTATTGGCACTTTACTTTCCCCCACTTTTATTTTTCATTGTGTCCTTTGTGTCATCACTGTGAGGGAGACATCCTATTCATTGGCCCATGTAGCAGTGAAATGAGAGAGCAGCCTGTGAAACAAGGCAAGCCCTTTATTGGTCCCCCTCCATGCGAGGAAGCTAAGGGACTGGATGCTTTATTGGAACAGATGACCTCTAGTTTACATTTCATACATCATTATCATGAAGCCTCTCTCAATCTGTCTCTTAAATGCACAAGCGTGCTGGAACAGGCACGTACTTTATCTCTGGTGTCATCTCTAACTCTCTCGCTCTCTCCGTCTCTGTCTCTCTTTCACACAAACACACACATAGGCTTACACACACACACTCACATACACAGGAAGGGAAGGACAAATCACCATAAGGAGTGGGGTCTGGGGACTAGTGGTAGTGCACTTAGACTAACAGCAATTACCCAGTGTGATGTAGAGACCATGTGGAAAGTCCTGGGGAAATCCATCAAAATGCAGGACACCCGGTGGGCCAGTAATGAACTGGGGCTCTCCCCGCTCCTTATATTGCACATCACATCAGTGTCTGTAGCCATATGCATTAGTCATGGCCAACTAAGGTGGGTCAGTGTGTATATTAGAGAGTAGATAGCAAGAATCCATTTACAGTAGATCTACGTGGCACACTGTTAAAGAAGCACAGTTTAGTTGTTATACTGTAACATTTACTGTATAGGCTATAGGAAATACATTGGGTTGTGGTTGTAGCATATGACTGAAGACTGATGCTTACATTTTGTGGGCTAATTTCCCTCTTGATGGGGCCTGCTGTAGCTGACCAGATCAGTGTGTTGACTACTGTAGTGTGTATCAAGATACCACACTACATAATGCAACATCCCCGGTTCAATTCCAGGTATAGGAAGAAGGGACCGTGACGTCACCCACTGGATTCTCCGTACACTTTCTGAAGCCTCTAGATCAGAGAAAAATGACTGCAACGTAAACGGTGTGCTATTGGTGTAATAATTAGCAAAAACACATATCATGCTGTGTGAAAGAAGACTTGAAACTAGCGATTGAAAACATCAAGTCTTTATGAAAAGGTATACTAAGGTAATAAAACCAAGTCGAGTCAAGTTCCTATTTTAGGGCCGGCAGTGGCTCAGGAGGTAATAACGGCCGCTTGGCAACCGGAAGGTTCCCAGTTCAATCCTTGGCTCCCCCAGAGTTAGTGTCAAAGTGTCCTTGAGCAAGACTCTGGACCCCTAATTACTCCTGATGAGCAGGTTGGTGCCTTGCATGGTTTCCTCTGCCATCGGTGTGTGAATGGGTGAATGCAATGCACAATCATTGTGAGGCGCTATATAGACGAATCCTCAAGAGTGCTGGCACTGCGCCGCCATAGCTGCGGTGTCGCTGTGCAGAGCGGAAGCCGCTTGACACTGCAGTTATGAATGCCGTTCAGTGGATTCGTCTATAAATGCACCATTTACCATTTACATTGATGGAATTAATGTTTTTCTGCAGTTGTAGGAGGGGGATTAGCGCCACCTGCTGGGCTGCAGCATTTTCATTACTTATTCTGAACAGTGAAACCTTGGTGCTTGGTGGAGACCTGTGACACATATGTCATGGTTCTGTTTGGACACCTTGTTTTGGGGGTTTTGTTCATTCCTGGCATTTGGACCTTTATGGATTGTCTCACATTGGGTGTAGCTTTATCACCTGTCTTGTGTTTGCCCCCCCCCAATCATCTTGTTATCCAATCTTCATGTTTCCCAACTAATTCAGGTCTCTACCAACTCCAGCTGTACCCTGTCGTGTGATTAGTTCCCTGAATATACTGTGTATATATATAGGCTCCAGTATATGTCTCTTTCCCTTCAGTGTTTGTCAGGGCATCGTTAAATTTCCAGTGTTTGGAAATCGACGTCTCACAGCGTGATCACCCCTCTGCCTCAGTCTCTACATTTGGGTCGACCTGTCTCTCTGTGCTGTCCTGTCTGGGAAGCAAAAACCTGCCTAATAAATAACCTGTAAAACTGTATTCTCAGTTGAATGCATTCTTGACAGATGTTTTTTGCTGTTGAGTTCTTAACAGAGCTCCAGTCTAAGTTTAGTTTTGCACTGCAACATCTTGATGTTCATTTAACTCTGAGAGTGTAAAACAGACTTTGTTTGATTGATCAATTGAATACTTTATTAGCAAGATTGATTAAATAAAAGTTTAAAAGTTTAAAACCTATGCTAAAAGGATAACACAAAAAGCCTCGGGGGGGCTTTGTGGACCCTTACAGGTCCATCGCTTACAGGCCAATTTTTACACAGTTGAATGAACACACAGGATTTGGCAGTGCACAGTCTATCTGTAGCATAAGGATATGTTTGACAGGGTATCTCCCAGCCCCCCTCTCCTTTTAGACAGTTGACACTCTTAGTTTTGCTATTACCTGAAGGGCTTTGTGTTGCCAAGTAACCTCCCTTTACCAGACCACCAGACAGCATTAATGGACTTCACATTGACAAGGTGTATAATTATCTGGCCTCACTGTCAGTCAACATCTTATCAGAACCTGAGAAGGATTGCTGCAATAAGCTGGAATGAGCCGAAGCTCCCGAAATGGCCTGCTTTATGGCTGCTTTTAAACACAAATGTTTTAAATAGTAGACAGTGGGAAAGTGTGTGCGTGCACGTGCACGTGTGCGTGTGATGGTCAGATCTATGAATGATATTATATTAGACCACCATAACATTGTTTATTGAGCTTTGAGGGCTTATATTGCAGCTGAGTATTAGATTATTGGTTATTACCTTTTTGACAATATAATAGATTACTGAGGAGATGCAATGAGATTGGTGAGGAGGAGAACTCATCATGCCACATGAGATTACACCTGGAAGCTGTTATAGTGACTGACGTTTCAGGTGGGACATGATTAATACACTGTAGTAGAGTAATATATTGACTTGTCTCACTGTCTCACTCACATTTATTGAGCATTCTGCAGTTTCTACTGCTGCTGGCCAAAGAGGAGCTATGAGGCATGAAAAGTCATTGTCAAGTGGACACATGGCAAAAACTGCATGAGTCCAGCATCCCCAGGTATCCGCGGGACATTACTGGTGGACTGGGCAGGTGGAGAGGGATTTTGGGATTCTGGAGAGAGAGGTGCTGACTCTTGGCCACAGTACCGAGAATCCAACGGCTGGTGCGCACGCACACACACACACACACACACACACACACACACACACACACACACACACACACACACACACACACACACACACACACACACACACAGTTCAGAGTCTTAGTGAGACATGGGGGGAGGCAGATGGGGGAGGACATGACCTGTATCTAGGGGACAGATGTAGCCATCTCCCCCATCTCATAACCTCACACCTGTTACACATCATGTCCGCTACAGCACACACAGCGCCTCAGGCGGACCCCAGCATGCTACCATACTCTCTAAGTATTAGCAAACACACACCCACACACCCACACACACACACACACACACACACACACACACACACACACACACACACACACACACACACACACACACACACACACAAGCACACATAGACATTTGCTGAGATTATGAACAGAGACATTCAAATGCAAAGAACATAGAGTACGAGCACCAACTATGTGCACACAGTCTGTACAAATGCACCCGTAAGGGTTCCGTTTGTAGTCATTACATTTTCTTTATTTATAATGTGCTATTTTATTATCAGTGAAGATTAATAATGATTACTAGAACATTACCATTGCATTACAAAGTATTCCAATTCCAGCGACTTCAGAATTTAATTCTCTTTTCAAGGAGGGGGAGAACATCATTGATTATACTGATTACTGCACACAACAAAACTGTAATCACTGTGTGTGGAGTCAATCATGAATACTTTCAGGGTTTTGTAATGTTCTATGGAATAGAATTGTTTCCTTCTATTTCACTCAACCACTAAAACTCCCTTTGAGTTGCCATGTCTTCTAATATGTTTAAAACAGGTTGGTTTCAGCAAAAACTTAATCAACATATAGTTAGTCTATTTTGGTCTTGTTACACAATTGGCCCATATATTCATTTTGGTTTTATGATGAATTGTGACGAACAGATGACGAAAGAAAGAAATTGACACTTCTGCCTCTAGAATTCCTTTGGAAGCATATTTTTGCCTTGATATGCATGCAGAGCGTATCTTGATTATTAATAGATCACAGTGATCTACAGATTCTTGTGTTGTATTTTTTATTCTGTTCTCACCACACTCTTTCAAATGTGTAGGCATATGTAAACTATATACTCATTGCTCACACACTGTGTTTCTAACTCTTGACAGGATAAATCATCAAGAGGTCATATTTCCCATTCTCATACACTGTTTTCCTTGTATTGATGAAGGAAAAGAAGCTACTGTATTTGAAAGCTGCCTTTCATTAAAGGGACTCGTGTAAACATGAATCAGAATGATAAACAAGAAGGTAGAGCTGCCCTCCTTACCAGCCGAGTGTCCCCAAATATACTGTTTTATTATTAATATTTTTTTAAATAATTTAAATTCATGGACTGAAATATACCTATAACATTTAATTGTTACGGGCAACCTGTTCTCTACGGTTTATTCCCGATTGCTACTTGAGAATACTGTCCGGAACCGTAAATTACATGGCCACTTGGGGCCCTGCAACATGCATGATGTGCACCTACATTGAGACCTTTTGTCAGTAATCTACCAACCAACACAGCTTATGCATCATTCTCAATTGCTGGGAAATACACCAAACTGGCAATTGTTCACGTGCGGTCATGATATCATGTGGCAGAGAAACTAAATCCATTTAGCAAACATTAAGCACGCAGTGCTAAAGTGTTGATGCCAGGTTGATGAAACATGGAAGAGGAAATTAGCCAGTTAGGTCTCGGCAAAGGCTTTAAAGTGACCATCAGTACAAAATGAGCTCTCCCTCTTTAGAGAGTTATTTCCTGCTTTGGCTTTTAAAACTAAAAGGGCATATCAAACCTAGGACATTTTGCTTGGGGTCTAACACACATCCATACTCATTGATAATTACTTGTATGATCCACATTCAAAAACTAGGTTGGAGTCTCAGACACCGTTGATGTTGCTATCTGCTAGCTTCCCTGGATCATGGTAAAGTTGCGTGGAAACACACCTGGGTGACATTAAGCCATGGTGTTCAACATCACTAAATCTCTGTTCACTCAACGGGTATTAAACCCCACACAGTGAGTTGAACACATTTACTTCTCCCTGAGGAAAAGCCTGTGCTTCTTTGCTCTAGTAGTAGCTTGACTTGGTGAAAACTGGCAGAGAATCTCCAAGTCATATAACAAATAATTATAATTTCATGAACTGGGTAGTGTCACATTGTTGAGGGAAATGTTTGTTAACATTGTCTTTGTTGTATGTGCCGATTCAGCTGTCAAGCGTTTCTTAAAGTGGAGTCCAGGGACGCCCAGGCGTCCTTGAGGGACTTCCAGGGGGTTGCCAGCAAAATGAAGAACAGTTTAATTGTTATTATTATTTCACCAGCTAGAAGGTATCTCAATGAAATAATGATGACTATTCAGATCATTTGTTTCACTCTCTCCACTGTTATTTCACCACCTTTACAGTTTTGATAGTTGTAGAATTATGTACTAAATCTAATCTAACACTACAAAAATAGACCCTAGAACCTGGCACAAAATATGATCAAAAGGGGTTCCACTGCCTAATACATATCAATTTGGGGTTCCTTGACATGGAAATGTCCACTGCATGGCTTGTGAATTACATGTTTAATCCTGTCCACACACAGGTGTTAAGATCTTCCAAGAGAGAGACCACCCGGTTGAAGTTCCTCTCAACGCTGGTCAGGTGATCCTCTAAGTCCTTTAGTCTGGAGTTCCGTGAAATAGGCTCTATGCTCAGCAGCCATTTTGGAAAGAAATTGGGCCTCTTCCTTACTTTCTTCACATTAGTTACCAATGATACTAATGAAGGCTCTGTTCCATTTAGTGTAGCACAGTGGTTCTCAAATGTTTTAATGTCAAGGACCCCCATAACTCTGAGAGTATACAAATGGAACCAAATGGGTTTTGTAAGGGACCATTTGGAACCCTCTCAAGCCAAGGAACCATGAGGGTACCTGGGCTGGACCCCAATCTGAGACCCACTGGTGTAGCAGAGTGTTTCCAGTGGGCCAACATGCACAATATCAGCACCCTGACTCTACCTGAACGGAACAGAGCCTATGGTAAGACCTGTGAAGGAAGTAAGGAAGAGGCCCAATTTCTTTCCAAATGGCTGTTGTGCATAGAACCTATTGTGGTTTCTATCTGTTCAAACTTCACAAGCCCTTCCACTGAGGGTGTGGAGGGGGTCTTCACAGAGGATGTTAGGGCTATTCTGGTTTGATGTACTGTTAGGGACCGGATCATGACAGGTAGGTGGACCCAATTGCAGAACCTGGATGGAACCCAGAAGGGAGACACAAGGAGGGAGCCGGGATGAAAAGCAGAAGGAGGATTCCCACAAGAAAAGTTAATAAGATTATAACCCACAAAGAAGTAATTAAGGGCATAGATCTTTCTGAGATAAAGTCAATTGTAATTATTTGAATCACAAGACTCACCAGAAAATACCAAAAATTGGTAGCTAAAGAGAAACCAACAATCGAACAAACAAGAGGACAGGGAGCAAGGGGTTAAATAAGCCAGGATGTTATGTCATAGTGTTTATCCTGCATTCAGAATGGTTCTTATTATGAAGCAATATGTTACTCCACTGGCAGAGTTCATGGTGAATGTCCTGCTATACATCATGTAAACAAACCCTAGTAATCAACCTTAGCATAATCATAGATGTCCAAAGTGATCCCTCATCCTGTTTATCTTTAAATGTATCTCTGGATTTACTCTGGTGGCTAAATTATAGCCAGCTTATATTCACAAAGCAGTGACTGATTATTTTGTTAAACAAAGAAACTTTTGGCCCAGGGCAGATTTGCAATTTGACAATCGATTGTACTGTAACACAACAAAGTGTATTTGACATCTGTCATTATTTTTGATAACATAAAAATGAAACTTGTGAAACCTTAGCATAACCTGATTCCATGATTAAAGCAAACTGCATATTTCACAATGGAACCTTTTCACAGACATTTCATAAACAGCTAATTGAAATAATAAATAGATTTTTGTATGCCAAAGGGTATGCTAAAGAACGCTGACAATAGTAGTATTGTGAATACTACTAACTGATACACCAAAATCTAATTCCTACTAATAGTATTAGCTGTTTTTTACCCTGTTATGACACTGTCTATGAAAAGGGTCCATGTAACAGACCAGCTGTATTTCTCCATCCTCTTCTCTGGGTCAGTCCCTTCCCTCCCCTCTTCCTGCAATTCAGCTTTCATCCACACAGAAACACGGCTTAGATGTCTATCATCCAGAAAGGATGCTGGGTAATAGAGAGCTTATTGTGTGGGGTCACCACGATGAAAGGATTGCAGTGCTACAAGGGTGAAAGTATACCTTTCTGTGGCTCTCTATAGCTGTTTCTATCACACATCACATTCTATGTCTGATGACCTTTCCTCCAAGACACACACGCACACGCACACGCACGCACACGCACACGCACTCACACTCACACTCACACTCACACACACACTACAGTATACAGTACACACTAATAGTAGTACATTTTAACGACGCCAAGATAATTTATCTTAGCTATAGTATCTTTTTCAAATGAAAACGGAATTAAAATCTTAAAGCAAAGAGTGTTTAAAATTATTTGTAACTCCATACAGGTTTGTTTTCCTTATGGAAAGGAAATAGTCATGATTAGGGTACATATTGGCTAGAAGCCACACAGAGCAAGCTTTGAACTATTATATGGGAGGAGTAATAGACAGATGGTCAAAGGAAAAAAAGTAGAATACGATGATTTGCAAAGAGTGTGTTCTGCATCGCTTAAAATCATGTCAAACCAAATGCAAGTATTTTACCAAAAAAAAATGTGTCCTACATTTTTGGCGTCTAGAAAACTCTGCAGATGTGTTTTAATATTGTGTGATGACAGTAATGCACTGGTGACATGCTGCCTCACAGTGCTATAATGTTGAGCAAACACAATGCAAATTGCCTTCTTTCACCCCTTGTTTATTTCCACAGCCCTTTGCTGCAGCTCATATAACCATATAGTTGAGTGAAACGTTTGGGAAAAGCAGCAATACAGCTGAGGGGCATTACTCTTCTCCTGGTTCAACCTTTGTAATCTGAGCCCAGCAGGTACGTTGATGGTGCTGACATGTAGAGAGAGAGAGAGAGAGAGAGAGCGTGTGTGCGTGTGTGTGTGTTTGGGGGGGGAGTAGTTCATTTAAATCAGTTTCACATTATGGTACACATTTCACATTATATCAAGAGTTGTAGTGTTGTTGGCAATGACATTCTTGACTCGTAACATTTTTACAGAGGAATATTGTGTTATAAATATATAGTAAGAAAGTGCAAACTGCATTATCTACAGACTGAGTGTGCTCGTTTTTGTTTTCTAATATAAATATATAGTAGACTACTAAAGACATGCATGAAGTGAATATTATCTTATGTGGTTAAGGTGTGATTGACATGATTTTCACATCACATGTTGAGTTGCTTTGAGAAAATGCCTGCGCATATCGACATCTGGGATGTGACATGGATACATTCAACATCTCGCCAATCATGCATCACATTCCTCACTTAGGAGATTCCAATGCAATGCTGAACACAGCTCGCGAGCATGAGAACAAAATCTAAAAAGACATGTGTGACAAAGACAGTATAGACAAATAGCTGAAATAATTAGCTAGTGAGGGATGACGGAGAAAATAGAGTCACAGAGGGGAGTTGATAAAGCTTTGCATTTACTGCTATTAGTGCAAAATGGGTCAGTGCTCTGAGATCTTATGTTAGTGTTTAGCAGTCCAGCCCTCTCTGAGACATCCATCTCTTTGAACCAGCCACCTGTGTACCATCAAGCTCATGAGAGTGAACTGTTGTGATCCAGCAGTGGGGGAGTCCCTCAGGGCTCTGTTCTTGAACCTTTTCACTTCTGTCATTTTTAAAATGTTGAGAGTTGAAAATTGATTTTCAATTGCTCTCCTGTGCTGCATTTGGAATCCTCATTAATCATTCTCTGCCTATCATACAGGATTCTCTCACATTGCCAGGAATTGAGCCGATACAGCTACTGTATATCTGCGGCTATGCACCACTCCACAGGTTGTGAGGGCAGAAAACTGAGATGAGAGGTAGTCTATAAAAGGAACCTGCCAGAAATTAAGGGATATGAAGCTGCTCATATGAATGATGCATGGGGTCATAATGTGCACCACATTATGGTGCATCATCAACCTTTATGAGCCAGTTATAGTTCTGTGCTCTCAAACGGAAATAGCTAGAATTAGATTACAACATCAGGCGACACACATGCAGAGAGAATCCCCACTTTATCCCTGACTTTTTCATATGAGAAACAAAAGGGACACTTTAATGCATCTCACTGTGAACCTCTTTTATCAGTTTAGAACAGATGCTGCACTGCACACGGGGAACTATATAATGTAGAGGTGTCAATCCGATCATTGATTAAGAGCCAGGTAATCCATTTGACGTAAGATTAGTGGATCAGTGCAGCACCTGCTCCGGGCCAATGCCCACTAATAAAATAGCCATGTTAATCCGTATAGGATGGAAACCTTCAAACTGATGCAAGGACAGGGAACATTCCTGCCAGTAGAAATGCTGCGTTTGAAAACTACAGATTTAGATAAAGTAGTAATCCAAGACCCCATGCCCTTGTTGCTCACATCATAATAGGAAGTTAGTCTTGACTTGGAATAAGAAAAAGAAGGGATTTACATAGTTTTTCAGATAGAACATGGTCAATTTAGCCAGGTTGAGGAGGGCTGTTGTGAAGGTCACAATAAACAGTGGTGTACAAAGGAGTGTTGGTTAGCAAAGGAGCCCTGGAAAAAGGAGTCCAGTTGACTAATGCACCATACATGCTGTGGCTACTATCTTTAACCGTATAACTCCCCCATTCCCATGTTTGTTGCTGTAATCATTCTGACAAAAATAAAAAAGAAGAATAAAAGAATAGCCTGCCATGGCTAGTTGAAAAGTATGAAGTAACCACATGGGAGAGCAGTTAAGTGCTTATTTTATCACCTTCAACAGCTAATGCAAACATAAGTATTCATTAGTGCACAACCATTACTTCAAGCCATGTCATCCTTAAGATCCGCAGTCAAATCTATCAGGTTTCCCCACCACTGTCAAATGTCACTTTTTACTACTACTGCATTTGATTATGGGCCCCATGGTCCCTATTCAACAGGCCACACTGTGGAATGCACTATAACCCCTCCTTCTTCATATACACATGCACACACACACACGCACGCACGCACGCACGCACGCACGCACGCACGCACGCACGCACGCACGCACGCACGCACGCACGCACGCACGCACGCACGCACGCACACACACACACACACACACACACACACACACACACACACACACACACACACACACACACACACACACACACACACACACACACACACACACACACACACACACACACAGTGACATATGTAATGGAGACAGTTGCATCAGGGGCAATGTTCTTTGGCAGCGTGGATGTGCCACTATAAGTGTATGTTGTTATAGGAAAAAGCAGAGAGCTGAGCGGGGTCAGAGCTACAGTGTAGCACCTCATCAGTCAGCCCCCAACAGCCCAGAGGAGGGATTGTTTAAATTTGGCTCGGTGCCCTGTCTTGAGTTACATCCAGATGGTTGATGGGAAGTTGAGAGACGGGCTCTTGCTCGGTTGAGTGGTCGGCCGGTTGTGGCTTGATTTCGAAATGCCCAGTCATTTCACATGACAGCCCGTAAGCTTTTCCCTTAAAACAAGAAAGAAAGAAGAAAAAAATAAGAAAAAAACAACACTGCCACTGATACTCGTATAAATGCAGCACATTGTTTGAGTTCAGTGCACAAGGTCATAGAACTGTGCTCTGGCTTATTTCATCAGAAATGTGTTGCATCGTGCTCCAGATGGTCCTGGCCCAGATGAGATGTAGTTTTGCCTCCCAGGCAACTGGACGTTGAGTCTAAACCTACTAGTAGAAAAACACCTGGCACACTGATGTTCCTGCGGTGTACTGTTTAGCATTCACGGAATGCTCCCATATGCTTTTTGTTTACAATCCTGTTTTTTTTTTCTTTCTGTTTATGCTCACGATCCTTTATGACTCTCAGAACCCAACAGTTGAATTCAACCAGCTGTACTATTTGCCCATTCAGAGAACTAGGATTAGATTTATAGTCGATCATTGACGCATTTCAAAGCATTAGAGTGAAATGTTTGTGCAGCAGCAGGAGATTTTCCTGAACATTTCAGGGCCAGACTGCATGGGTGATAGGGGTTAATGGTAAGCTCACAACATTTTTACTACCTAGTCAACATGTACTTCAATGGCAGATGTTTA
Source organism: Gymnoscopelus braueri (assembly GCF_963280865.1). NCBI lineage: Eukaryota > Metazoa > Chordata > Actinopteri > Myctophiformes > Myctophidae > Gymnoscopelus > Gymnoscopelus braueri. The sequence continues at coordinate 37,776,318 of NC_137603.1, read as the reverse complement.
CTGCAAAACAGTAAAATCCTCAGTGTTAATTCACCATTTTAAACTGAGAGAGACAGTGTACAAATGTAACTAGATGGACCCGTAAGGTCTTTAACAATTTTACTGTGTACAGAAACAAAACAAATTAGTTAGTGGAGGTTCACAGCGTGGAGGCTCTCTCTTGCCACTATTTATAGATAATGACATTGACTATAATATAACAAGCTATGAAATGTCTGGCTAGTAAGGTATTATGCATCCATTGTCAACTGCTTTTTATAAAATAAATAGTTCCAGTCTTTGAGTATCATTGGCTGAGCTGTGTTCAAATCCATTGTAAAATGCTCTATAAACACGCCTGTGCTTGTGACTGCATTACTGTACATCATTATTCCAAATTGCTTCAAAATCAAACATAATTTTTAACTGTGTAACAAACTCCCCATTGTAGTCAGAACTGCAGACTCACTCCCAATTTTCCGCCATATTCTGAAGACTCACCTCTACAGACTCCACCTCATCCCATAGCCCACTCTCCCTATACCCTTTCCCGCCACCTTCTGCCTCGATTGATGCTAACAATTGACCAAGATATGGCTACCATGAAGACATAGCTTGGACACTCGCTCTCATGTTTTTGTTACTTAGATTTGTTTTCTTGACCACAATGTAAGAATGTAATTTAGCGTGTTATATAAATAGATGCTAGGTTCATTGTTTACCTGGTATCCTGACTATAGTTTCAATATACAGAATGTTACCTCGATTGTATATTGTTTAGATAGACTGATGCTATGTTCCTGGTTAACCTGGGATCCTAGCTTCTCTGCATTCTATACGCGATTATCTTGCTTATTGTAAGTCGCTCTGGATAAGTGTGTCTGCTAAATGCCTAAATTGCTAATTGTAAAATGTAAAACTTTGTTGTGAGTTTTGATTTACATTTTAGATGAGGAAATAAACTTATGTTGCATAACAACTGTGCAGGCAGTCAGAGACTACTTTCTTGTAGACATTATTCTTGTGGTGAAATGATTAAAAACTGTCATGATCATGCATATAATATCTTGAGGATAATTAGTTTCCTTCAACCAGTTCTTTACTGTTTTTAGTTTATTTGTTTTATTTGTATAAATCTTACATAGACTATACTATATATCCAAAGTTATAAAAATAGGTAATCAAAAATAAGAATTGTTGCTTAAAGTCCATTTTAACTTACAATTTATAACTTAATTGTTAATTGCCATTTGCCAGGCAGCAAGATTAGACCTTAAAAAAGTGATGAGTTGAATTTGAAACAAAATTAGCTGTGTCCCCATTCAGGGGCCAGGTCCTTCGATGGCTGCATCCATCCAAGGCTGCAGACGCCATGTCCTATAAAGGGCACAAAGGCCAGAATAGAGCCTTGTAAAATGAGACAGGTCTTGGCACTGTGACGTAATCAGCCTTCAAATGCCTTGGACGTGACCCCTGTATTGGTACACAGTAATGGTCTCACAACTATTACATCTTTGAATTTCCATACTGTACATATCATTTTGAGAGCAAGACTCCTCTCTCTCTCTCTCTCTGTCTCCCCCCCCCCCCTCTCCCTCTCCCTCTCTCTCTCTGTTTCACTGACATCTGAGGAGGAGCAATTGCAATAGACCTTCTGCCTTCTTGAAACACACACAATGTTCAGGCTGATGGCCAGCCTAGCACATTGTGAATAATGAGATTAACGAATCTTGGACCAACCACTATTTTAGTTTATCATTTTAATCCCATAGTGTAATTAATTTGTATTTTACCGATCTCCATTAGCATCCACAAAGTGGCTGCTAGTCTTCCTGGGGTCCAGTAATAGAATAATCCTCGAAGATGCAAAGCACATTATATTCCACTTTCCATATGATCATCATGGAATTATGTATTTCATGCTAATGAGGACTGTGCACAGACCTTTCAAGAGAACCCAGGTTTTCCTGAAGTGCGTACATTACAAAATATTTTGCAGTGATGCAAAACTCCATGCTATAGATATGCTGGAATATCTATTTTGTGGTGATGTGCTCCTAGAGAGTGGGAAGTGTGTCCTTCATGTGAAGCAAATTCCTTTATTGTGAAGCCCATGTTACATGTCAAGTACAGTAATCATTGCAGTGGTTACAGTATGTGTTAAGGCCAAATATCTGTGAGTTTGATGTGTGACCATTTCTTTGAAAATCATGTCCTCTGAAAGGACAAAAAGACAACACTGTGTCTCAGAGGACTTGCTTCCGCCCAGCCCCCATCCCACGTCTCCACCTGGCATAGTTTTCAGCGGCATGGCTCCGTGCCCTGGCATGGTACATGGCATCTCCCTGGCACACTGACTGATTGCGGAACCGATTGTGCCAGTTGGGGCTCCTCGATTATTGAGGTAGTACACTCCTTGGACCCTTGGTGGTTGGCTTTTCCACCTGTTCAATGGGACCCCGGAGCAGACTTCCAGTCGCCCTCCATATGTCACCCAGATTCACGTCATCCTCCCAATGTAATATGAAAAGCCTTTAAAAGTCTTCATTAGCACCTTACAGTAGCTGAGGCCTATAGGACACAATGTCCCTCATTGTAAAAACAAGTTTGAAAGTCTGAAACACTTCCTCCAGTTTCCACTTATTACTACCTTTGACCCAAAATTTCAATCTCTTCAGTTTAATGAATTTAAATTTCTATTAATAAAGACATGATCACCTGTGACTTTTATGAAATAGCGCCACAGTATGTATAATATGTGTGATGCTTGCTGTACGCAATTGAAGTGATTTTTAATTTTCTTGTCATAATGGAAGTATAATGAAGTAGGTCAGCCTTGAAGATGCAATGCGGTAGTTGTCAGTACTATAACAACATTGATATATTCATCATCATCATTCATTTTGGAATAGTCCATCCCCATACTGTAATGCATCAGACTGGTATATTGAAATATTCTCTTTATGGATCCCATTAATGTCTAATCTAAATTGCTCTCATCTCTTTCATGGTGAGTCATGTTTGGAACTCTGCAGGACTTAAATAATTGTACATTTCCAGGGTATGAATTAACAATAATGGATCTTAAATATGCATATGGATTTGATAACGATTTTCTTTCATTTAGCTCAATGTACTATTGCAGTAAAAGGGGATCTTATGCTTGTGCCACGCTAGAGGGAACATAAATGCCCTTAAAAGACGTCAATTCATCATAGAAAATGTCTCCTCCAGAACTATTCCCCTCAGATTTCTGTACAGTCCCAGGCCAAGGACAATATCTTGGGTTTATTTATGAATGGCTTAACTGACAGGGACAACAAAAGTGTCACACAAAATGTCAGCAATAAAAACAAGGCTACTGGAACAAACTTGAGTATATGACTGTGCCTGGAAAGTACAGATTGGAATTATAATGACAAGGACTCAAGTCTAGGCTCTCTGAGTTTAGAAGACCTTTCAGCTTGAGGTTTTTATCAATACTGGCAGATCATTATTTCCAAATCCTCTACTGTTCCCAAGAAGTGTAAACGCTAACTAACTCCAAAGCCAAAACAACCCAGACAAAGGCTAGGATTTTCAAAATTAATTTGTTAATAAAACAAAACAAAACTCTTTGTGGTGAGATTGCTATCTTCGCACAGGCACTTACTGGTAAGTGTGGTAGCAGCGCGGTGACTGCAGAGAGTTACTTACACTGTTGGTGGACAGACCCATCAACTTATTCTTCTATAAATTCACGAAATCTCTGTGTGCACTGTGCATGCGTGTGAGTGTAACTGTCCTGCACGCATTTCGAGAGTCGAAATTGACTCGGTGTACGTGTGTGTAACATCAAGGATCTCCACATATGGGCATAAAAGGGACAAGGACAGACAGATACAGAGATCGCAGTATATGGGTAGGCCTACAAAAGGGACACAAACAGACAGACGGGAGCAACGGGTACTCTGACAATGGGACGGGTACAACAGGTATTGCATAAGATGGGGCATGCATTCCCAATCCCAATTTGTATCGTTCCCGAGTAGGCCGGTAGACTTTTTGTTTGTTTTTTTGTCATTTTTTGTTGTGAGCCTGTATCTGCGTCCAGTGAGTTTACACTCATCACTGATTAACATGGGGGCAGATATGTGTCTCTGTGTCAACTCCATGTCCAGACTGCAGTGTGCAATGGCTTGTGTTGTGTGTGTGACATGGCTTTACATAACAAATAACAGTAATTAAATTAACGTTTTTGCCAGGCCAGGTTGCCTACCTAGGGCTGTGTCAGTTGTGGGGTGCAGCCGTCAGACTCAGGACGTGAGGAAGCTGCAGGGGAAAATTTTGTTTTTATGACAGATGGTGCAATGTTTCGCGTTTGTGGCGCCCCCTATGGGCAGAAGTAAGAGGCTCCTCAATATTGAAATTCTTGTGGGCGTTGATATTGGGCATGTCCATATTTGTCCATTTTTGCAGAAGGAGCGAGTGCATTCTCCGGCAGCGGCAACAGCCGCGGAACGTCCGCGGAACTTCCGGTGGAGGAGCGGCAGCTCCCGGCAGTGACTGCCGCCGGTGGAGCGTCAGCTGCCGGCGGAGCAGCGGAACTGCCGCGGAAACTGCCGGTGGAGGAGCGGCAGTCGCGGAACTGCCGGTGGAGGAGCGGCAGTCAACTTCTTTTTCCGCCGATAAAGTATAGTTTTGGACCATGACGGAGCCGCGCCGAATCAGCAGACCTTGAGGCCAAGGAGTCGCGCCCGAGCGCCTCCAGGCGCGAGTGCCCGCGACGACCGGCCGATGGTCTGCTATTCGACTAAGCGGCGTCCGAGTTATGTACCGATAGGCACAGAATCGTAAATAATATTAGTGGGGACTGCGTTACACAAACGCAGCACACTCCCAAAGCTGACGCCACCGGCAGCCGCCGCCGCCGCCGCCACCGGCAGCAGCCGCTGCCGGAAAATGCACTCGCTGTCCCTCCATTTTTGGGGTGATATTATCAGATTCAGCGCAATTATGTTCATATTAAGCCGTCATTGCTGGTGTTATTAGTTAACAACGCGTTATCAGCCTGCCCGTCATTACCAGGGTTAGTGCATTGACAACACGTTGCGAATGTCCAGTCCTATATGGGCATATAGTAGCCTAGATCAGGCTTTTTCAAAGTGGGTGCCATGACACAAGCCCAGGGGTGCCGCAGAATACTTTGATAATATTTTGAATTTTTCACATATTTTGAGTTTAACCACTTAAACCCTCTATACTGACTTGCCCTGTACTTGGTTATTTTTCTACATACACCAAATGTTTTTGCCAAAAATAGCCAATCAACAAGATCATTATGTGTCGCATCGCAACGCGTTGTGAGCTTATAGATTGGCTATTTTGGGTGAATATTCCCCCCTTAATAGGGATGCATAAGGGAATAATGAATTTATTTTCAATCTGTCCTAATGGAAACAGATATTCTCTAAAATTTTCCTTGTGACATAATTTAGGGGGAAAGATTGACATATTTACATACCGTAATATTACATAAATGTAAGGTGCTGCTATAAAGTGGCAATGTAATTCAGGTGTGTCATGGATGAAAAAGTTATTTACAGGGGTGACCTGAGTCAAAGAAGTTTGAGAACCACTGGCCTAGATAAGGCTCTGCCTGTGTGGATAGGACTTCATTGGCATATCCTAATGATTAAATTGGAAGAAAAGAGGGGTACAAATAATTGGCTACTCTAAATAAAAACAAAATTAATTAATAAATAAGAAAAGATAAAGGCTCTGATTATGAAACTTCCCTTTTATCTCTGCTCATTTTAAACAACAAATATGGTACTAGGTCACAGGATTATTTAGTTTTATGAACCACAGGTAAAAGAAAAACTTGGCAAGACCTGTTTTAAACACTATTCCCCATACAGCGCTATAGTGGACCTTATATTTGCGCTCATTCTGTTGGAGGATTTTAAGATACTAGAGGTTCTAGAGTTTGGGCCTCACATCTACGTCGGGGGCCTCTGGCAACAGTAATCTGGGTTGTACAACGTGAACCCTGGCAGCAGTAACCTGGGTTGTACAATGTGTGGCCCTCAAAGGCCCCTGGCGGCAGTAAGCTGGGTTGTACAACGTGGCTCCTGGGGACCCCTGGCGCAGTAAGCTGGGTTGTGCAATGTGACCCCTAGTGTGACTATTCTCACGGCAGACCCCTGAACAGTGTGCCTCGCAAGTCCGGTGTTACGCTTGTGACGTCCACCGTCTGTCCACCGTCTGTCCACCCACCCTCTCCTCTAGGCAATTTTAATATTAGTTTGATCTCTGATATGTTGGATGTTGCTTGCAATTGTTTCCTTTGATCTGCATGTTTGCTCGACTGAAATGTACTTGTTTTGTCCAATGTTTTTATATTCACTTGTTTGTCAGATGTGTTTTATACAGTATGTGCTTTACACGTACATGGGTCTCTCTTTAAAGAGATATCAATCTCAATAAGACTACCCATTTAAATAAACATATAAACATCATTATTTTAACACAACTTCATTTGTGCATTTATTTCAAAGCCAGCAGGCCCTCAATCTACTGGATGCATTTGCCACACCACACTGCACAAATGGCTTGATTTATACAGCAGCTGGTACAGTAAATGCACTGTAATTGCTCAATCACACATGGATTCTAGCGTGTTCATAGTGTCCCACCAAAATCCAAAAGTGATTATGATGCGTGCTCTAGTACTACACCACCACTTCCTCTCATCTCCTGCCCAGATGAAATAGTAATTTGTTCTTGCTTTGCCTGTTGCTGACTAGTGTCGTTGGTTGATTTGAGAAAGTGCTTTGTGGTGTGCTCTGATTGGACGTCAGGTGTGATCTCTGTGGTAATGACCCAAACCGGAGGTGTTACGAGAGCAGATTTGGAGGCGCTATCCTGTTAACAAGGAACCTGCTGGTGCAAGCTGTGAGCAACGCCTTTCTGAGAAATGAGATCTGAAGCCAGGCCCGTCCGTGCCAAAGACTGGGATCTTGAGCATATCGCTTCCTTTTTTCCTCTGCAAATGATGCTGACAAAAGAAGCAGCACATAATCGCCCCATAGGAAGAAAATAAAAGTCTTGCCTCATAGGAGCTCCATTCTAGGTATTACTGTATGTTGCTTTCAAAAATGTCAAAATCTAAATCAAAGCACTGCCTAACATTGAGCCTTTGAGATAAACACCGGGATCCCTTATTTTTACTAGAGAACTATCAAGCTGGTTGTTGTGGAAGAAGTCCTAACACACACTGACAGATCCATTATCCTTATGTATGTTTTAAGCTTTTGACCTCCGTCTCCATAACATCACCATATTATAATCTGCACAACCATTCCAGTTAGAATAGCTGTTCTGTTCCAGCGACTGACCACAAATGTAATGCTGAAGGAAACATGGTACACAGTTGCCTTTGTCATATGACACATTGTTATAATACAAATAACTATTCAGTCCACAAGTAGGCTATCACACATATCTAAATACAGGCCATAATACAGTTTTCCACTGAAAACCTGTGTCCTTGATTCTGACTTTTCTTTGACAATGACAAACTCAATACTTTTGCTTACCTTGTAAACCCTCCCACAGTATGCTTTCTGATAAACAAACAACAACATATACAGTAAGCGAATGGCCATGACTTTGGATTTTCTTGACTGATGCCAGGGTGGAAATAAATAAATATAACTCCCTTAGGAGAACAAAAGAAGAGCTATCCATCACAGCAGAAACCAACACTGACTACCCCTACATTCCATAAGCTACATGCCGAGTAATTCTCTGGGAAATGTATTCAAGTCGTAATGAGATACAAACACTGGGGTAAACAAATCGACTTCTTATGCAGAGTAGACCAGCGTAATTACAGGGCAGGAATAAATAACCATTGGAGAGAGGACGGGTATGCGAGCGTAATTCATTGTAATGGACTACAGAGGGATTAATGTATAATTTTTCTGCCTGACATGTTGCTGCAACATGGCGGTTTGGTTAGCCCTGCAACTGTTGCATTTGCTGGTCAGTTTTCATGTCGGTGCTAAAACCATTCTGTTGGTGTTCTGTCCCAGCCCACGACTGGGACACCCTAAATTGACTCTTTTGACAGTAGTTAAAAATAATAAAATAATTATGATATGTATAAATATATATACATAGTATAGGCCTGTACATATATATATATATATATATATATATATATATATATATATATATATATATATATATATATATATATATATATATATATATAGGCCTATACTATAGACCTACGCCGCACTGCCGATCCGTGTATGCAGCTCTCAACACAACGCTCCCTAAACTACGGTCAGCCCATTTGTGTATTTCATGAGGTGAAGTGGGGAGGTGGGTAGCCTACTCTCCTCACTGTAATCGTTTCAGTTTGTTCTGCCAGAACAGATTGCAGTATTTTGCTTCCCTGTTGGAGCTCTCTCTATTTCTCCTCCCTCCCTCTCTGATTCTCTTTCTCATTTCCCTCCTTCCCATTATTGCAATATGGCACCCCCATTTCATTGTCAGTCCGGGCAGCTCTGTTGTTCAGACTCATTACATTGTGCCCAGTCCACTGACCACCTCTCTTGTGGAGCTGGACGATCATCCATCATGGATAGCCTAAGAATACATTAAAGTCAACTCAACATGTGGTCAAGTGTACATGCTTAGTGTGAAAATATTTTAATGAAAATATCTACTCGCTTATCGAAACTAAACACTCAAAAAAGCTTGTGCCCGGTCAAAAGTCATCGTGTTTTTCTAGACTCATTGAGATTGGGTGTCCATATTTTCTGTTTTCTGGCTATCCTTAAGTCCTTCTTAAAGGAAATACAGACACAGTTGATTGAGAGCGCCCCTTTAAGTGGCTGTGGCAATTCCAACAACAACAGCCGACCTCCTCTGGCAGGAAGAAAACCCTTAACCACAAAAGCTGGGGTTGGAAGGGGAGGTGGGAGGTGGGCCAGGAGGAAGGGAGCTTGCGGTCATGTGTCTTGGGAAGGCTGCATGTGTTGCCCAGACAGCCCCTTAAGTGACTTCACCTCATCTCAATGGTGCTCATTATGAGCTATAGAAAGCCATCCGTTCAGTGCAATATCATAAAACAAACGAGCCCCATCTGGAGAGAGGATAAAACAGTGTCACCATGGAGTTTAGAAACTGATTGACTTCTGTTGAGATTGCTTGAAAAATAAACACACGTAAGAATCATCTTCTTTTCTTTTTTTTGTGGTTACTGAAACTTGACACATGTTTTGCACTGTGCAGGAACAATTGCTGTTCTGTATTATAAGATATAAGATATAGTGGTATCAACAGCGCACCACAAAAGCACAACTATTTTCTATATACAGCTAGCTTCTGTACACATATTTAAATTACTAATTAAAAAGGGCCATCATTGTAAAAATCCACACAATTCAATTCAATTCAAAGGGCTTTATTGGCATGAGAAAACATACGTTTACATTGCCAAAGCAGAAAGCACAATACAACAATACAGAAATACAATCAAAACAAAAAATATGTACATTTGAAAGTCAGAATCTTCAATAGATCAATTTCTATGTACCAAGATCACTGGGTGCAGGTATAGTGCAGGAATATACACAATGATTAGTCTTTAGGGTGGTTGTGTTCCGTTTGATATCCTTCTCCTATCACAGCAACTCACGAATCTTGCTGCTGTGTTTGCACATTGTTGTACTTCGCCTAGCAGATATGGGAGTTTTTTGTCATTGGTCATGTTTTCAAAATCTCCGTGTGTGGTTGTAATCTGTGGGAAGTATGTGTCTCTGATGTCTTGGTACAATGGACAGACGGTTAGGAAGTGTAGCTCGGTTTCCACTTCATTTTGTGTGCAGTGGGTGCATAGTCTGTCTCCACACACTGTTGGTATTAGGTTTGAAGTCTGCATTTACACCATGGATGTATTTGTCTCCAAGAGCTAGTGAAGGAGCAATAGAGCTGAGATGTTTACTTTCACCATGGTGTCCCAAACCTTTTTACAAAAACAAATTGAAATTTGAGCTTGTGGAATTTCCAAATAGCTAAAGTGTTAAATGCGTAGTGATTATGGAAGCTTCTGCCTTCATAAGATGGAGCCAAACAGAAAAATAAAGGGAACCTGCTGCAGAGCATGCCTAAGACTGCATTATCCTCATCACTCCTATTAGTTTTAAACTTTTTTAAACCTAATATCCTCCTTAAATGCCTTATAGACTTGTTTTAAAGTAACTGCAGGCTTTAGAGTGTAGGGAGTGTCCAGCTGCAATAAATTAAATAGACCCACTCTTGCCTGCCTGTGAAATAGGCTTCTCATGAACCAAGAAATGTACTTCTGTGGGTTGAACTTGTTTGGCGAACCAAGAACTGACTTAATGGGGTGAATTGAATTTCTCTTCATTGGAAGTCTTTGACTTTGACATTTCAAGCACACCTGTGTGCTGTTGCCCTCGAGAGGAGTGATGTAAAATAGGGTGCAACTATCAATTCTTTTCTTCGCGATTATTCTATCAATTACTTTTCCGATTAATCGAATAATCGAGAAGCGTGTTTTTAAAAATATATACTGTACGTGTATTTTTTTATATTTCAATGAATCGATTAACCACGTAAGCCCTATTTTATACTTCATCACACAACAGTGTCATGCTAATAGCAGATCTACAAGCTCACATCACAATGTGATGCGCTGTGAGGTTGTAGAAATTTAAGGTTTATGAAATGTTTTAGATTTTTTTTGCCTTAATGACATGCCCAAAATGGGGATTGATTATTAATTGATTCTTTTATTAAATTATCAATGAAGGGAAAGTCTCCCACAAATGACATGCTCTTTTGTTCTTCCTTCCTTAAACCTAATTCATATTTCATACTTAATTTGTTCTATTCTTATAGTATAAATTAGCCCCTCAGCAGTCTTACCACACTGATTAATTCAGTAACACCATCAATAGTGTGAAACATAAAACATCCAATGATAATAACGATTGAAACTTGCTTTGTCTTAAAAGTCAAGCAAATGCAACTTGAAAGCAACCCTTAAAACAATGGTCAATATTGCTCATTCTTAATTAATCAACTAAAGTCCAAGTCAATATCTGAAGTAATTTGTTCAATATCAGTGGTTGAAAAGGTCTGATCCAGAGACCGCTTGGTATACTCCATATCCTCTCTCTGTTAGTCTTGCAGTCAATCACACCATATAACAGCTGTATGCTCCATTCACTTCAGCAGCACACTAATAAGTCATTACAATAATGATTGCCAGCAACCAACAAAAGAGCAGCGAGGAGGAAAAGGAGAAAGAGGCAAAGTGCTGACATGTGGACTAAGGTGTGCCAGCGTAGGAAAATGTGCCCATGTAAGCATGTGAATGGTAGGGTGTCTGGGTACACTCTCTTCTGTCTGGTTCCTGCTGAAGTAAGTATGTACTGTTCTATAACAGGTGAGAACCCTCTGTGAGAAGGTGAGCTGCCATCTATATCCTGGCGTTTTGTCCAGGTGGATAACAGCTGTCTGTCTACATGGCCAACTGTGTTTGCAATATGTGCACACATGTGCCACCTAACCACCATCACTATTTCTGGACGTTGATCATAATTATTCTTACGAAAATATTTGCCATCCACTAACCAACCTAGAATAGGAAATTATTCTGAAATGAATACTGAAATGACTGTCAATGCCTTGAATTACCAGTGAATATCTTCATTTCAATCTGTCAAATCTTAAACCACATAGTGTCCTAGGGACAAACATTCAGCGAGATCTACAAGCTCAACACGCTTGTTTTTCGACTATTTTCCGCAAAGCGATTTGTTGTAGAGGGAAAAAGGAGGGGACCAGCTACCCCTGGGGGACACCAGTCAACTAAATATATATTGTATGGTTTATTTTTAATAAAATCCTCAAAGGAAATTTGCATATCCTCATATGTCATACACTGCAATGTAAAGGCTTTAATAATTAACATCCTTTACGTCATCATATTCCTTCTTCCATTGCCCTATAGATGGGTTTCCCGTTTGTAAACATTGAGGATGATGCGCGCGCAGTGGAGGGAAGAGCCTGTAGAGGGCGCTATTACCCGCAGCATCTCTGGCCACTGTACATTGATAAAATAAATGGTCTTCACCGGGTTTAATGAAAGTAGATTAAATGATGCAGTTTGTAATATCTTCTTTACTCAATAAAAATGATTTGTCGGAAGTTGGATCTGTCTGTATATAATAGCAGCATTATGCCTATTCTGCCTATAATAGCAGCATTATGCCTATCTAAATCCCGAAAATAACAATAGAGTGAATGGCACTTCCGGGTCGTTCTACCTCCCGCATGCGCAGAATGCACACTCTGCTCTGTGATGACGTCGCGCGGAAACCCATCTATGCGTTCTTATGAACACCCACAACCCCAAAACATTGGGCCCGATTCACTAAGCTGGTCGTAATATCAGTGTAAATATGGGTGTAAATAAAATGTCTAAAGGAGGGTGTATTTTCTCTCATATCTATCTATGACGGAGGTAGGCCGTGTCTCGTGGAGGAGAAATATCAAAGTTATTAAAATTAGAAGACCTTTCCAATCATTGTCTGTGTAGTAACTAAAACAAACAGCCATTATGTGGTTTTATGAGATTTATGAGATTTCCCAGCATTGAAAAGCTATACGTAATAGCCCCCTGTTCTTGTAATAGCCCTCAACCATTGTAAGCTACATAAATCCATCACAGATATGAATGGGACTGTCAGCTTATGATAAAAATAGGCTACATGTCATTTAAGAAGCTCTTTTTATGAAACTCATATACGCTGCATAAAAAATAAGAAATGACTGTATAGTCCTTCTATTTATCACCAGCTGTCTGTACACTATCCTTTAGAAAATGCACATTTATCCATGCAGTTTAACTATCTTTTACAAATGAAAAATATTTAGAAGGGTTTAATATACTATTATATTAACTAATACAGCGGCTACTGTATTAGTAATCTAGAGGCTATTTCCTCTAAGGCATGTGGCAAAATAAGGTTGCCGTTAATTGACTCATGATGTGAATATCTCTATAATTCTGAGAGATCTGAGATTTGGTTTGACCTTATTCTGTAATCTAGAGGAGATGTTTCAACAGCCACATTCTGTTATAAAATTAAATCAACTTTATAAGACAGCATGAGTCCATAAAATGGTTGCATATCGGCACAGTACTCTGTGTGTGTGTGTGTGTGTGTGTGTTAAAAAAAAAATCTATGGTAGCCTAGGGCCCTAGGCACGTGCACAAGTTGGTTGTGACTTGTGACAGGCTTTCAAATAGCCGGCCTCTCCAAAAGGAGGGCCAAGCAGTTACTGCTCAGTATCAGCTATTATAGGAAGCCGTTCAATTTGTTTCCTGGCTTTATCCATGGTTGATGTCTGCAGTGTCTGACAAGTATGTCAACTACATGTTCTGTCGTCTTTAGGCACTTTGTAACTGACCGTTTTCCTATTGTCTGACTGCATTGGCCGTGTTTACATCCTTTGTACAAGGAGTTCTTGTACTTCTGTTTATGAAGACATAAATACATATTTCAAATTTCAAAAGTGTGTGTGTGTGTGTGTGTGTGTGTGTGTGTGTGTGTGTGTGTGTGTGTGTGTGTGTGTGTGTGTGTGTGTGTGTGTGTGTGTGTGTGTGTGTGTGTGTGTGCGTGCGTGCGTGCGTGCGTGCGTGCGTGCGTGCGTGCGTGCGTGCGTGCGTGCGTGCGTGTGTGCGAGCACAGCTAATCTCACAAGCTAATCTCACAAACCAATCAGCATCAAACTTTCCGTGCACACTACTAGTATGCCATGGAAGACACACCACCCCGCTTTATGTTTTGGCCTATAAGTCTTGAACCGTAGCTCATACAATCAAAATGTATTTTCTCTGAATTCCTTGGATCATGATTCATGATGCAACTCACCATATAGGCCACACCCATTTCTACCTATAACTAGATTTTCCAACATTTTGCATTTTATTCCAAATACACCCCCCCTAAATAACACCCCCTAAACGCTATATAAAGGCAGGTTTTTTATGCCATTGGCATTGACTTTGGCACATGCCCTAGACATTGAGATATCATGACCCCCAAAAAAGTCTGTAAGAACTTCAGCACTGTTAAATAATATATATATATATATATATTATATATATTTTTTTCTTTCAAATTTTTATCGCACGATTTTGTAACCCATATTTTTTTCACCCAGTGCCAATTGCCTATGTAATCCTGGGCGCTACTCTCCCTCTGCCAGACTGTTAAATAATCATAAACAACAGTAAACAAGCTTGCACAAAATAATGTGCAAGCTTCCCACAGGATAGAACGGATGGAGGACATTTCGGCAGGAGTGATTTGTGACAGAAGGGTGAGAGACAAGATGTATAAGACGATAGTGAGACCATACGGCTTGGAAACAGTAGCACTGACAAAAAGACAGGTGGAGCTGGAGGTGGCAACTCCACCTCCACCGGATGCTACGATTCTCAATAGGAGTGACAAAGAGGGACAAGATCAGAAATGACTACATTCGAGGGTCATGCCATATAAAAGAGATTATTGGATGTGCATAGGAGGGGTGAGGGGTGGGAGAAGGATGCTGAAGATGGAGCTGCCAGGCAAGAGGAGAAGAGAAAGGCCAGTAGAAGAAGTAGAAGAAAGAATATAGGGAAATCGAAAACCCAGCAATGGCAAAACATTAACATTTGTGATGCTGCAAATGCGATGTCAGTAGAAGGACACACTACAGAGTAGATAGTGTGAACACACACACACAGTATCATCCAAGGGTTTTTTGTATTTTGTCAATAGACCTTAGTATTTCTTTAGCTCACAAATGTAATAATGATCTGATCATTACATAATGATCTAAATTTGATTATATGATATTGATGCATTTTTTATGGTCCTCAAATTTTAAACGTATAGCTTCCTTGCATTGGACAATTTGGACTGTGAAAGCAAGAGGTTTCTTTCTTGGACTGGATACTAAGATAAATATATAGATATATACGTAAATAGCATTATTGCTAAATGCATGAGGCATGAGTCAAACAGACTTTTGATATTCCATACAATTTTCCTATTTTCCAAAATAAGTTGGAGGGTATTATTTCTTACAACAAATGCCATATATCATGAACAACATCCAATCAACCCCAAATTTGTATTGCATGTTAATGGACGCCATAAATATGATTAGTTGCACTGCAAATAAATTATAAATGGAGCTTCCACAGGTTCTGGCTGCAACCCACCTAACTGGGAATTACATTCCAATCCTGACAAACACATAGATTGTGGTGGTTATAATCCTAAAATGGGCATCAGTTATGCCCATTGCCCAATAATGCCTTTATGTCATTGAGTGAGTCCTTATTCCTTAACATTGTTCATGTGATAGGCTACCAACACAAACTTGGCCTACATGTAAATTTGTTTAATTGACTGAAGTAACTGAGCATTTTCAGCATACCAGTGTTGTTATGAAGGAGACATTAGGCAGATTAATAGCATGACCAAGAGATAATAGAACGGCACAGTGTCAGTCAAAGTCAAAGTTTCCATGTGACTGACTGTCAACTCAACAATGAAACACTTAACCCAATGGCATAATGCAATGTCATAAGGGAAATAGTCTCTACTACATGTTATAGAACACTTAAACCAGTTGGTGGAGCTCTTCCATGTTATCTGGCTGTTGCTGCTTTCCAAACAGGCATGTGTTCATTGTCCCTTTCTGCCAATGCTTAGCTCTCAAACTAAAGCTAGACACGGTAGTGTTTTGCTTCTCTTTTTTTTAAATCTCTAACCTATTTGACTGCAGTAAATAGGCTAATGATGAATAGGATACAAGAAGGCCTTGTATTATCTAGAAATAATTAGTCCTACATTAAAAAATATACTCAAAAATATGTAAAATCTTAGATTTTATGTTCAAATTTGACCATTATTTAGGCTAGTAGCCTATTATCCAACAGAACCTGGTAAACGTGCTCTACCTCATCCTTCATAACAATACCTATTATCTTAAGCAACTTGATCTGAAATGTAAGACTCAATCTCATTGTTTGATTTGCTGCCTGCACATATACTAGTCTGCGGGTCATGTTTGGATTAAATATAAATAATGCTGTATCTTGTTTATCTACAGGAAATACTGTTTTCCTAATATTTGGATAATACATAAATAAACGGTAATGTTGACTGTAGCTATACCCCCCAAGCATAGCCTAAATATAGCAGGCTATGGCTATGGGGTCATTGTAGGCCTAGCCTTCACAAATGAGTTATATGAGATTTCAATAGTAGAGAGGTCAGGGCACAGGTTAAATAAATACAATTAAACAGTAGGCTACTTTAAATATATTTGAACTCTTTAAGGCTATGGTACCTACAATGATGATGTTGGCCAAAGTAAAGTTATGTAATGTTAATAATGTTTATTAAGTAATGTTATTATATTAGCCTACATTGTTCTTAGCTTTTTCCTTTTCTACCCCAGATTTGAACCCGGTTTCCTGCGCAAGTGCTGATTTTTTTTTTACCATTTAGCTAATAGAGCCAGCCTGCTTGCTCAGGGGATAAATTGAATCTTGACCCTTCAGGTCAATTTTTTTGGTCAGATTCTGTGTCTATAGGTGAGACATGACCTTTGACACGATCTAAACGTCTCAATGCAGAGCAGATAGACAAAATACAACCACCCCAATTGTATGAGTTATATTGTTATACCATACAGATTGGTTTTTCAGATTACATTTTATTAATTAAAAAAAAGTTACATGGTGCCGTTTGAAATGGAATCCAAAGACAGTCACCAAACTGAAAATAAATCCCCATATCCAAACAATGCTCTGCCTGACACACCTGACATCTGAAGCATCCTATCTCACAATCATCTATAAACATAGGACACACACAGTCAGACACCTGCATTATTTGCTTCAGATAATCAAGAGGGCAGATTAGATTTTTAAAAAAGAAGAAAATAGATGTATGCAGTCTTTTTTACTGCAATAGTCTGATATCCCCAACTACCCAAGAAGTACCCCCAAAATACAGGTTGTCTTGTATTTTAATTTTTTTTTGTCATTGTGAAAAGAAAACGAAAACTTGACATGTTTGTCTAAATAAAAATTTATTTAAAAAAGAAAATAAATACCAGACAGGACATATTCTTTTTATAGCTGCATCGGTTAATCAAAAAATAGATCAAATAGATAGATCAAATCAATCGTTTGCCCGATTTGTGAATCTGGTTGGCGTGAACCGCATGTGTGTGGGAGACTGGGAGGGAGTCAGTCGTAGAAACCCCATACCATATTTTAGGTTTTGCCTGTACAGTCGTAAAGCCACAATCCAAACTTCCGTTGGTAGACAGATACTCCACACCCTGTTTTCCGGGGAGCCGTGCACACAGATCCAGCCCTTCTTCCATGCGCTGCTGCGTCTCCGTTCTGTTCGTGAGCAGGAGGTGGCTGCGCTGCGGTGGCGTTTCTACTCCGATCTGAGTCGGATCTTCATATCTTTCCTATTGTCGCTAATTCTCGGGTTTTTAACGCGTTTGCCACACATCGGAATAGATCGAATAGGTGTATTATCGTGTATTAGCGCGCGTTTTGCCTGTGCCGGTGCCGCCGTGGCAATGGATTGATCCTAGTTTTCCTTCGACTCCCCCCAACAAGCCTCGACCAAGTTGAGAAAACACTCTTAACCTGCGGTTTCTTTCCGAACGAACCAGCTACATGTTTCATCCGGACACTTTTAAAAGTCGCTGGTTCCGGATGTTTCTGTATATTTCGTAGGTGAGAGATTGAACTTTATTTTTTTTTCCTTTATTGTGTCCTGGGAGTGTATTTCAGGAGGTGGCCGAGGATATTATAAAAAACACGGATTTTGCCCGGGGTTCGAGAAGCCTGCAAAGATTTCTTTTTTGAAAAGTGATGGCCGAGCGGGGAGCACGGTCGCCCCTCTCTCTCCTCTGTCTCACCTTTCTCTACACGGCGACCAGTGTGGCAACAAGGCATGTCGACAAAGGTAAGGCGTTCACAACATTGGTCTCTAGAATGCAACATGTTATTGTTTGAAATGCCCCGTTAAAAGTTACAATGTATCACGAGTTGGTAAACCTTGGAATGCAAGTTATTAGCTCCAAAGGCAACAGACATGCTACAGTTTCAAGGTACCCAAGCTATGTTGTTTCAACTGAGAACATAACATCTTACGTTTTCCAAATGCACACTGCTTTGGTGTAAGAGGTAATTATTGGCTAAAATACCTTCCTATGTTCCTACAATGCTGCACTCTTTCTGTCTAAAGTCCCTATTGTCTGCTGAGGTGTTCTATCGGCCATGTCTACAGGTTTTTGGATTTGAATCTTTATGCCATCTGATCTGCCTATTAATACCTCACTGACGTTTTCACTAAGGCGCACTGGGATTTTTTTTTTGTTATTTGCCAATTAAAATGGCATTTATTCTATTGGAATCGGCTATGTCTGCCATTGTAATCATATAACTGAGAAGGGTGGCACCTGGGTCTGTGAAAATCACTGTCTGAAGCTGAAGAGTCACTCATTAGGGCTCACTGTCAAGTATTAAGCGAGCATCATCAGTCCAGCAGACATCTCATTACCTAGGCGTCAATACATGTTTAGCTGATGGATAAACGGTACACAATTCATTTGCTTCTGTTAATCGTTTAGAACGAGCAGAGAGTAGCACGTAGTGTGTAATGTGTACAGTCTTTTGAAATGTATGTGCATTGGTGGTATTGCTTTGGTGAATTTAGACCCCCCCCCCTCGATTTACTTTGTTATGCAAGTCTTAAAGTTAAATTAATTCAAGTACTACTAACTTGGCTCCAGTCTTCGACATAGTCTACTTTAATCACTCCAGTAAGTACATGAGTGAGTCACTGAGAGAATGATGAAAAGAAATAGCATGCACTTTCACCCGTTAGATTAGAATAAACAACACGTTTCTTGACCACATACCTCATCGTGGCAAATTAATGTTTTAACATAAAGATTTCCATTCAACAACCCAGTCCATCAGTGAAAGTAGTAGTTGAATTGACTGTAAATAATGCTTAAATGTTTAATGGTTTTGTGATAGGCCAAATCTGGGGGGGGGGGTTACTGTACAGGTTACAAGAATGTGGAGAGAAGATGGGTCTTCAAGTGATGGACCACAGCTAGCTAGCTGTTGAGCTGTTGCGTGTGGAGAGTGATAAAAGACCCTCTCCTCCATGTGGTAGAAGGGAAGGGGAGAGGAGAAAGAGAGGAAAAAAAAGCCCCTCCTTGGCTTTGCTAGAGATCAGTACAAAAGAGAAATGGGGGTAGGGTGAAACAGGCCGACTGTCTGGAAAGTAATAAAACCAGGAGATTAAGGGGAGCGGGGAGTTCCTTTGGGAGCTCTGATTGATTCCAGAGAATTGGACTGGGACCCACACGCGGAGAGAGTCTCAAATTACTAATTGTGGGGTCCCCCTCACTGAAAATATCTGTTTATTCGAAACACATTTCTTTGAGGTCCACAGTCCTTAGCAAAGTGGAACCATGGCCAGAACTTGTTTTTATCAAAGTTGGCAGAGTTGCAACCCTAGCTTAAAAGAGTTTCAATCCATCTCCTCCTTATGCTCATGTCTGCCTCTGGGGACGGGCATAATGAATATGCATAGTTTTTGTTTAAACAACCTGAAAGGTTCTGCCACATATTGAGGAGTCAAACCCTTACACATTGCTGCTATGCATCCATTCTCCTCTCTCAGCTCAAAAGAGTTTACTAAACTCTTTTCAATTCCTCTGAAAGTTTTTCTTTGTAAACAACTCCTTGTCAAATGAGTGTAAAATCCATTTAGGCTCCTATCTTATCTCTCTAATCCTTCTTGGAGGGAATTGCGCACTGATTGTCTCCCAGCAGACAATGCAAATAGCTTGCTGAAACGTAAACATTTGGCAACCCTTTCTGCTCCCACAGACCACTCTCATGGGTTTTATCCTCTCAGACCACCTTGGATGCACTGTGGCACAGACATTAAAAACAAACAACAACCAGTGTTTTCTTTGCTACATTTAAATCCCTGTATGTGAGGCAGGTGGATTCAAATATATATATATATATATATATATATATATATATATATATATATATATATATTTCACCTGTTTATTATGTGGCCATTCATAATTGTTCTTTGTAATTATTCAAACTTGTTCTATGTCTCCAACTTGTCGGAACGTCTCCAACCCACTCAGACCCAACGGCCGCATCCGATCAAATACATCGGCTGCTGGTCGAGACACCACCAATTGTTTAATAGTCCCAAGAAAACTGCAGTATAGCACTGTCTATCAACAATATAATTTACAGAGGGAGGCTACTTGTTCAGCACCGGTGCTCAGAGCAACAATCCAATAACATCCACATTCTTGTCAGGATGACACAGTTGACCTGGAGACTCAACTGCTGTCTCTCCCATATATTACAATGTTTTCTGATCTTTTATTTATAGGTTGCAATTGCTCATGAAGTCCTAATGACCTCTCTCCACTGAGAGATGGATAATTGCACACTTGGCCAAGTGTTTGATTCATCTGTTTCACTAATGAAACCCCTCCTATTAGGAGATGCTAGTTTCGAGGGATATCGAGAGACTGAGGTTTTAGCTTCAGCTAAAATTGGAAATTGGAAAATGCTTTGTATCATTTCAGTGGGCTATGCTTTTGTGCAGTCAAAATGTCAGTGGCCCTTTATTGACTTAATTTACAATAACCTCTGTAGCAGTTTTTGTTGTAATTGGCAGGAGGTGAGGCTTATCAATATCCCTGAATGAATGGCATTACATCTGCTGTTGCATCTTTTCAGTGGTCAGAGTTCACTAGAACCACCTGTGGGAGCTGGTTTTAGTGTCTGTTGTAGCAAACTGAACAGCTCTTTTTCTAAGTGGACATCTCAATTTGTTAGATTTAATTTAATCTTCTTGATAGTATGATTTGGTATGTGATTGTAGTCATGAGTTTCTCTATATTTGTAGAGGATACTGAAACTACAACAAGATATGCAGTGAATCATCTACCATATTTGAATCTTTCTTTGTAGTGATGCACCGAAATGAAAATTATTGGCGGAAACCGAAAATGTTCTTTGTACCATTGAAGTCATGCCTGTGACACTGTTGTGTTTACTAACCTTACCAATTTGTTGTAGCATTGCTGTCAATCATGACTGTGACTCAGTTGTGTGTTTACTAACTTTGTCTCCCTCTCGCCTGCCCTAGTGTTCCTCCCTCATTAATGTTGCATTGATGCACTTGATGCAGGTAAAGAGTCTCTCTGTTGTCCACCCATCAATGTCACTTAAACACTGCAATAGTTTATACTTACTTATCCACCTGTTAAATTCTTGTTGTTTGTCTGGCGTTGAATAATTTTCACACCAGATGGATACAAATAATCAGGTCATTTGAATTGCAGGAAGCTGCTGTTTTTTGCGTGTTTTGCGCTCATTAATTCATGTCTGTCTGTCTGTCTGTCCCGGGTATAACTCGGGCACCGTCTGACCACGGACGACTTCAAACTTGGCTTGTGTGTCCCATATATGTGCAGTGATCAGACCAACGGTTTCCAAAAAACACTATCTGTCTGTCTGCGGGTTTGTGGAGGACGCAGTGAATCTATGTGTGTTTGGGAGGTGTGTGAGCACCGGCTTCCCTGATTGGCCTACCCGATCCGTCGACTTAGCTGATTGGCTGGGTTTCACGTCATATATTCGCGCCACTATTTACCCTGAGACCTCTACATGTTGGCTTGGCAAGGTGTGATGTTTGTGTCTGAGCTGTGTTGATTGAAGCTTTTATCAGAACGCATGTATAACGCATGTAATATCCATAATAACTCCTAGATGAAAATAATGAGAATAACATCCTGTTAGCCTCATAAAACATATCATGTAACAACATTGCCATTATGCATGACTGCGGTCCCAGTTAATGCATCTCTTTTGCATAGCAGTTTCACGTCCTGGCTTACAAAGACAGAAGAGGAGCCAAGCTTCTGTTGTCTCATGTTCTAATCAATGCATGCCTCTCAGAATTGTGGCATGACGTCAGCAAATATGTGTATGAAGTAAAATATCCAAAATTGCACAAGTTTTCAAGAAGAGGTTTTTATGGAGTGACTCTGCAGTAGTCTAGCTCTGTCTATGAGGATTTGTCTGTCTGTCCGTCTGTGTCCGGAGCTAATCTTGCAAACCACTGGACCGATCACCACCACATTTCTTGTGCACAGAATTGCACACTGCCAGAGTAGGCTACAGAAATACCTCCACAAATGTTCTCGGGCTCTGATTGGGCTGAAACCTTGACCAAATTTGGAGTCATCTTATGTCGTAGATCATGACTGACATCATAGGTTGGCCACATGAAGTCGGAGTGCCACCCCATACCCATGTGATCCCGCAGTCCACATTATATATTTTTGGGCGGTGAAACCGCCCCTATAAGTGAGATTTGGAAAAATGTACATTTTCCTGCGCTGTGATCTGGGCCCAGGAAATTAGTAGAATTATCCAGCGCTGTGATTGGCCAATCACAGCCTATTCAGGACTGTGACTGGCCAGTGTCACATGACACATGTGCATAGCCCTATATAAGCAACCATAACTTGAAAAAAACCAAAATTTGGTTTTTTTCAAGTTATGGTTTTGTCCATCATAAAGAGTGTTTCAATAAATGTATTTATCCTTTGTACATGATTGATCGACTCCATTCAGTATTGTGATTAGCTAGCAAGACACCGCCCACTTCACACAGGGTGTGATTTTTTAATTTCACCTGGCATTCAATTCAACCCAAATAATCGATAGGTTTGGTGGTGGTTCCAATTGAGTATTTACGCAAGGCGAGCTCGGCAAGACATTCAGGACTTGACCTAAAATGTTCCTAAAACGTTCTTTTGGTTCTGCTGCCCGTGCCGTTGTCGTCGTGTCTGCTGCCATTGGCGTCAGCTGCAGAGGATTATGACACATACAATCTGTGCTTGTCAGATGAGCCTAGCCTAATGAGAGCTAGGCTTTATTTTATACTGAACCCGCCCTTACCCTTTCCATGATAGCCCTGCATAACAAGAAAATGAAAAGGGGGAATTGTTTGCAAATCTTCTTGCCTGAAGCTAGAGAATCAAGCTTGATTTTTCCAGAATATTCTTTTGTTAAGGATATGAAACGTACTATGGATGTTTCTACACCTGAGGGAATCCTGTCAATGTCACTTTTGCATCTAAAGGACATGTGGGTTTACACTGCGTTCACCATGTCTTGGCTTTACACTTGGTAAATGGTGCATTTATATAGCGCTTTTATCCAAAGCGCTTTACTTTGTGCATTACATTCACCCATTCACACACACATTCACGCACTGATGGCGGTGGAAACCATGCAAGGCATCAACCTGCTCATCGGGAGCAATTAGGGGTTCAGCGGCTTGCTCAAGGACACTTCGACACTAACTCTGGGGGAGCCCGGGATCGAATTGGGAA
The DNA here is from genome assembly GCF_963280865.1 of Gymnoscopelus braueri. Lineage (NCBI taxonomy): Eukaryota > Metazoa > Chordata > Actinopteri > Myctophiformes > Myctophidae > Gymnoscopelus > Gymnoscopelus braueri. The sequence continues at coordinate 37,752,753 of NC_137603.1, read as the reverse complement.
CCTCGCGGTTCCCAGTCCCATCCGGCCACTCTACCCCTGAGCCACTGCCACTTAACTAATATACAGCTTAATAAGTTATTACACATGGGAAATATATATAATTACTGTAATTTAGCTTATATTAGCATATCATTATATGGTTATTATAAAATTTCATTCCTGGCAGATTTTTTTTTCATAAATTAAGAAACAAATATTCTCCATGTTAGGTTATTAATTACCTTAATTTTACTCCAATGAACCTTCAGGAGTACCGCCCTCCGCAGTTCACAGACATGAAGTTATCCTCCACCATGCTTTTGGATGCCATCCAGGGTGTGAAGGATTGACCTGAATATTAATAGCTGCCTCAGCTGCAGAGTTGAATAAACAAAATCATAAAGGTGCACATTCATCAAAGACAAATGTATGAGCATTTTAAAAGAGGAGAAGAATCTGTCTTATTTCCATTGTCATTGTTTTTGGGGGGGGTCATTGCCCAATTTGGCTAGTTCAATTTGAACCTTGTTAACCCTGACCCAGTTAGTCATAATTCTTTTGATGGATCTTCTGTGTCCTAACAATGCAAGGGCAGGCCGGGGCTGACCTAATTTGCTGACCAAATTAACTTGTATTGTTTGATTTTCTTCTAAACCTCACTCATCCTCGTCTTCACTCACTGGTTGTGTGAGTGTGACACCATATTCTTGTTCAGACAGTACAGTCTCAATTGCTCATGTATCTCTCTCTCTCACACACACACACACACACACACACACACACACACACACACACACACACACACACACACACACACACACACACACACACACACACACACACACACACACACACACACACACACACACACACACACTCTCACTTCAGTCAGTCAAAGGAGCACTTCATGTGCTGGAGGGGTGTGGGCAGTCAGTCACAGAGAGAGGATTGTGAACGCTGCTCAAACAAGCTGCCTCCCATCGTCTTGTGCCTGGCCCTGTGGCTTTTGGCAGCTTCAGATATGGTGGGATGTGTATGTTTGTACGGGTATTTGTATAGGCGTGTGCCACCCATCTGGGGATGAGCAGCTGTTTTTATCAGGGAGGTTCAGAGAGTTTCCTAGTTTAAAAAAAGGTGTTTGTTTACGTAGTTTAACTGCGAGGGTGGTGAGAAATGTGGGTATTATTCTTTGTTCATTCACTGTACGTCAATGTGTTCTTACGCAGTTAACCGGCTTTGTCACATCAGTGTGTGTTGAGCTTGCAAAACAAAAGAGGGAGTTCTAGCTTTGCAACAATTTTGATTATGCCACATTTTTATAGGCGAGATCCCTTTTAGCAAAATTATTACAAATTATAGATGTGCACACAGCTGTGAAGAGACATTGTGTTGCTCTGGTAGGGCTGGGCACAAATATTTAAAAATAAATACAAATAATCATCAGTAATGCTTACATAATAACTAATTGGGTAAAGGCCTATAATAGAACCGCTAGAACAGAAATCTGGGGTAGAAGAGGAAAGTGCGTCTTTAAGTTATTAAAACCAGGAAAAAACTACACTTTGGCCATATTTATTACGATATGCAAAATCCCAGACGATATCTAGTCTTGTATCACCTATTATAATATTGATATATTGCCCAGCACTATGTTTGGGTGTATAAGTTACAGTTGTTTCCTCCTCCTTTTTTTTATGTGGGCAGTTTGACAACTCAAGAGTTTGTTTGCCTTTGTAGTCAAATATACATGTAAACCACTACACTACACTTTTAGCCATGGCAGGCCTAGTTAAAATAAAATAGAGAAAGAAAAGAAGAAAGTGTCAAAATGGCGTCAGTACATTTCCATGGCACTCCCCAGACAACTTGAGTTGAATCCACAATTTTCAGACCGATCGTAAGCAAGTGTATGAGTTTACAACTGCAGAGGTTGTTATAAGACTAGCAAAAACGTCTACTTAAAGTAACTAATGGACAACAATAACAAACTACATGCCATCTGCTCCTCCCACAGTTTCACCTGCTGCTATGGTGATCCCTGCAAAACCTTTTTTGTGTGTCTGCTATTGAAACCAAACCAAATTAAATCTTTGAGAAGTGCAGCACAAGATAGAGACTCTTTTGTGCTGTTTGGAGCTCCCATTTGGCATCAAGCTGCACAGAGTGCAGTCGCTTTTTGGTGTTATTGGAGCCTGTTTCTCCTCAACTCGGAGCACAGCTAAAGCTAACAGAGGTCAAAAGAGGCAGCCGAAATGGTGAAATTACGGCTCTAAGCCTTTTTAACGCACTAGCATGATGTAATGGAATTGGCTCTTAAGATTCCTTGGCTCTTTAGAATCATTGTTTTTTTTGGGCCCTTGAATAAAGGTGCTCCTTGAAGCTCCTATATTGATGACTGATTTTCAGTTATTTAGACATGGTCACAACAGCTTTAATATAAAGTAAGCTGTAAGTCTTTTATGAAAAGGGCTTTTTTGTGTGTGCTTATAACAGGATAACCATATGAGGAATTGATTGTCATGCTTTGTGGAGTAGCCATTTGCTGTTGCAAATGTCAAGCTTTAACTGGGACATTGCTACAGTGGAAAACAGTTGCCTCTGGTTGATTGCAGAAACTTTGTCAAGACCATCAAGGAGGCAGATCTCAGTGGGTTCACGCACTACACAATACAGTCCGGAGGGCTATTGTATTGTTTTTGGTAGGGCTGAGCTATCTGGACAAAATGTAATATTTTTTTTGTTGTTAAATGAACACTCAGGATTTTACTGTCAGAAAGTCCCTTCAGAGCAGCAATTAAAATGGACATGTGCTATTTTCCATTATGTTGGAGGCTGTTTTACTTATCTCCAGGTGATGCCATTGTTCTCGATGTGGGTGCAAGAAGGATCGTGCCAGGTCTTTTCAGAATCTTTGGCCCTACATGTCACAGGACAGCTGGGCTCGACTCCCTCAGGTTGATGAAGAAACCGATCACAGCATCTGGGACAACAGTCCCCTGAGCTGTGTCTAAATACAGATATGACCTTCCTCTGCTTGATCTAAGACAGAGACGGGGTGAACATGGCGAGCAGTAGGAGGAAGTTAGCCCATGGAGATGAGATGCTCCCATCTGCCTGAAGGTCATGACAAGCCAGGCAGTGATGCAAAGCAGCAGCATCAAGTCCCACTGATTCCTTAGAGGTTCCCAATCTGGAGTGCCAAAGATCACAGGGGGTGTGTGTGGCCTTGTCTGATTGGAGGTAGTCCATGTTGCACCAATTCATAACTTGCTTTCATCCACTGTCTGCCTGTATGTTCTCAATGTGATATCAGTCCAACTTGTCATAATTATTTATTATATTTCCCAAAAGTGTTCAAAATAGTGAAAATGGTGTGTGTGTGTGTGTGTGTGTGTGTGTGTGTGTGTGTGTGTGTGTGTGTGTGTGTGTGTGTGTGTGTGTGTGTGTGTGTGTGTGTGTGTGTGTGTGTGTGTGTGTGTGTGTGTGTGTGTGTGTGTGTGTGTGTGTGTGTGTGTGTGTGTGTGATCTACAAGCTCACAACGCGTCTCATCGTGACGTGCTGTGAACTTGTCGATCTTAGCAATTCGTTGCACGAGAAGTATATAGGGCTTAAGTGGTTAACATGTCTGGAAAAACACTGTGTGTGTGTGCGTGCATGTTTGTGTGTGTGGGGGGGGGGGTCTCAGCTTTTGTCCGATGTAATAAGGGGGGCTCCAAGGAAGAAGGGTTTGGACCCACTGCCTTAAGCTTTGTCCCTTGAACCTTGACCCGGCAAGCACCTCACCCCACCCCCCATCGCCACCATAGCACTTACAACAAAATGGACGGGGGACAGCAGCAGGGAGCACCTGCAGAATGGCAGTCAAGTGGCATTCCAGTACAAGACCCCCAGACACAGATGTCATATGAGACAAGAGGGACATGTTTGCAGAAGGGGGGTGGGGGGTGTTAAACGGCAGAGGTTTTTGCGTGGTGGGACATTAATGGGGAGGGATAGGCTGCCAGCTGCTACCTTGCAACCCTAACGAGATACCCTATCAACAAGGCTGGGGGACAGACTTTAATGGCTATGATTACATGTAGTTGCACTGTCTGCGATCACCATGGGACAAATTTACATATCTGGACAAAAATGTTAAAAAAAATAGCAGACAAAATTTGAACTGGAATACTATAAATTGAAGCTGTTAAATTATCTTTGTAGGGTTCTCTCTTTTGATTGGATAAAATAAAATTGGTATCACTACCTGAAATTTTATTTTCTGTTTACTAAAGAGCTAGAGAGGTGGGGTGAGACCGACAGACAGACGCCTGCAAAAAACATGTCCTGCTGCGGCCTATTTATACTGTATGCTGTGAGATTGGAATATGGTCCAACAACGCTGAATGAAAATTTACATTTCACTAAAAAGGTGTGAAAGGAGCTTAATTCACATCTGTTTATGGTTACCGTCAACAGTAATAACATTCCCCATGCGGCAATGGCTTATCCATCCAAGAGATTAACAGTTTCATTAAATCTGAGTCCACATTAAACTCCTTTCACGTCCTTTCATTGACGTTGTCAGAACTGGTTGAAGTTACAAAGGGGTAGAGATTTTATTAGCCACTGTGCTGGCTAGTGGGGTGCTTTTTGTTCGGAGACTGACTGGGGACCTAATGATGAAGTTTGCTAACCCTCTCCAGACCACTGTGTCCTGAATCAATGGAGCCCCCGCCTTTGTCCCTCTGCCTTTCCCCCGACAGTTCCACTGCATTCCCAGCCTGGCGGGGCAGTGTCGCTGGACCAGAGCCGTGTCACGCACCCCCATTGGCCCCAAATGACCGAGGTGGGGGGGTCAGGGGTTCAAGTGTTCCCCGTGAGGCAATGCCTGGTGACACTACGGCACAGCCCCCATGCTGGCAATGCTCGTCATTCATTTTTAATGAGTAAGGAATTGGTTGGCCTTGCAACTAGATATTGATTATTCCAATGGTCATATTCACCAATATTAATAATGATACCAATATTGCAATAACAGTTTACTGCTGTAGGATTTACCCTACACAAGTTGTATTGGGACTGTGATGCTGGGTGCAAATGCACATTTCTAAACAAACACTGCTTTGTTATGACTTGATTTATTAGGCCAAACTCTACAACACTCCCAAGGACTGGATTTAAACGAGCTGCAATATAGAAGTGTGGTTCCGCAGATATGATTGCAGTATGCTTTTTCAATCATTCTCTTTGAAATATAGCACTACATTACAAAGGTGCACTATATTTCAGGATTTTGGATCTTTAAGTGGCTTAACTTTGGCATCGCATGACTGAAGCTGAGTAGTCAAATGGCAAATTTGTTGTCCCTTTGTGAGACTTTGTGTCTACTTTTTAGGTAATATAATACAAGCTGTATTCACCAACGTGGATACTGCCAACGAGTGGTTGGCACGTAATTAATCAAGTATCATATTGGCGGAATTATAGGTCGATATGATGACCGATATATCTTGCATCTCTAATTACAACAGTTTCCCCTAGGTCATCTCTGATAGTTGGTTGTTGGAAAGCCCTGCAGATGCAGCTTCTTCCTTCAGGCACCACAAAGATAAAGGGAATTGCATCAGGATGTTTCCTCGTGGATGGTAACTACAGAGGATGTGCCAAGTTTACTTGTGTACTAAGTTGTGTAGTTATTTATCTTAATAACCTCTTTGGAGAATAACATGGAGCTAAATGGGCCTCTGTCTCGGAAATTATTTATTTGATCTAAAATACATGTTGCCCTACTTCTTGCCCTAAAACACAGCATTTCCCCCAAATTAACATGGAGAAGGAATGGTTCATAGAATTTTAGTTACATTATTTTTAGACAAAATGGCAAAATATCATTACTTCAACCTTTTTCAAAGGTGCTTAATCAAAGTTCAGCATCCATGTGTGTGGTGTTGTTTTTGGTCAACACAGGGGCAGTCTGTATTGATAAGATTTCCTGAGGGGAAACGATAGCGTGAAATGCAGGAAGCCATTAGGAAGCCAGGGCCTCATGTCTTTCCTCCGCTGAGTAAATAGTGTCACCCCCCCCCCACCACTACCACCCCTATTCTAGCCACTGTGAATGAGCACAGCGCAACAAAAAAGGCAGGAAATGAACTGTACTCACTAGGAGCGAGCAGGGTGCTTGTGTGTTCCTAATTGACTAAACTGGGTTGGGTGATGAAAGCTAACATATTTGTTCAGTCTGTAGAAAATGGAACATGGTCAAAAGTGGTGGCAGGGGACAGAAAGCTGATAATGAGGCAATATTGAATTGCATATTGAACTGTTTTGTTGCAAAAAGTAGCTCAGAATTTTTTATCCAGAACAACCCATGGCAGGCACATATCTCCACACAGTTTATGGACCTTGCCATATGAACCACATTCAGAAAATCAGAATTGTCAGAGACTTTATATGGGACACAAAACAAAAGTGTCATCCACAGTTATGTAAAGTGTTTGGAGCCTGCGGAAGTCCTCAGCAGCTAGGTGTTTACTATTTGCTAGCTACACCTGGCTGGTCCTCATATTTCTCTGCGGTATGCAGTGCTGAGTCACACCACCAGACAGGGTTAAACTACCACCTGTGTATCCCTCTAGAGGGAGGCAGTTATGTCCTTGAATGTACACCATAAGCTTATTTGAGCTGGTGATGACCTGTATTTGAGAAGATTGGTAATGTAGCTTTGTGGATTGAGGATACTTTTACAATTAAGTCAACTTTAGCATGATACAAATGCAATGATGTATGTTGCAGCAGCGTTCACGCTCTCCACATTGTTGTAGCTTATTCAGGTCTTCATTAATGAATGTCAGGTACATCCTAAAAAATCGAATGGACCCCAAATGGACCAGTTTAGATCATTCTGGCTCCAACCGTACATGGATCAGTATATATAATTTGGTACACATTCTTTGCTTAGATGTTTGGTTTATCCTCAGATTATGGCTAAAACTAAGTACTTGAGCATTACGGATATGCACAGATTAAGTCCAGGCATCCAATCTCAGGCCGTTTTCCCTGTCCACTTTACCTGGGATTTACTAGCATACGAAAAGGAAATGAGATGAGATGAGGCGATAAATCTGGAGCAAAGCCTCTCCTCTGAGAATATGAGACGCACACGCACTGCATCGTCAGTCACCAGAAGCACAAGGCCTTCATTTCCAATAAATTGGTATTGGATGGCAGGGCGGAGAAGAGCGCAGTGGTCCTTCAAAGTGGAGCTTCATCTAACTAATGCCATTGTCAGTTCGACCATGTATTTTCCCGTATTAGATTTCCCCCCTCTAATGATGTGGAAACAGTATTGATGTAGCCATATATACAGTGACTTGTTTGGAATGTGACTGGTGAGGAAATGGGCTCTGATGAGGCCAGCCCTTCTTTTGTTGTAGTCTGTTTAGCCTCCAGCCGTGTGCTACACTTAATGCCAAGTGTCTACCCGCGACGCTACAGATTCATGCAGCGTCTTGTCGACTGGTACAGATTTCAGCGCATCCCAGTAGAATCCCGGGCAGTTAATTTAGGGGTAGTTAAGTGATTTAGCATCTGTTTTTTATAGGGCCCCAGCGAGACGAAACTGCTAACCCCCTCTGCCTCCTCCGCCCATCTCTGTCTATGCCTGTGGCGTTAAGGCTCCTTTTTGAATTTCAATCAGTCTTGAATGAATTGCTGTGCCGTGTGTTTATAGAAGGGGGGATGGGACGAGGTGGGGTTGTAGTGGTAGTTGTCTGTGTGTCGATCAGATATTTAGTGTGACCAATGGGCCGCTCATTGGAGGCTTGTTGGTGTGTTCTCAGGGGGGCACATGGCTTTAACTGCTGCCCGCGGGGCGAACCCTGCCCTTCCATCTCTCTCTCACACACACACACACACACACACACACACACACACACACACACACACACACACACACACCCTCCCTACTACGAGAACACAAGCAGCACAATCAATAACAGCCTCAGCCCCCACCCTCCTTCTCCTCCTTTGGTCAGCCACCCCCTGCTTTCCATTTATCAGCACTGTGTTTGATGTTGGCTTCATCATTCTCTGTCAAACCCCTTACTCCCCCCTCCGCCAACACCTCTGTTTGTGTAATTGTATTAGATTCTCCACGGTGGCACAGTGATTTGGCCAGCCTTAGCTGCTTGGAAGCCAGGGGCTTTTCCCCCATGCACCTAAGAACCAGACATTTGTTTTAAGTATCTTTTCCATAAAAAAATTAAATCATTTCAATATGGCGTTGTGTCGTCATTGTTCACTGGGCATTTTATTTCAGACCATTTCGCTTTTGTTTCGGTTGTTTCTCAAAAGTTTGTAAACCTGGGAACTCACCAAAAAAGACTAACAATATGGTGAGGTGGACAGTTAAGATTCCTTGAAAATTGTGGCTTCATGCAGAGCTGTTTTGATAGTAGATAGAGGAGAAATTGGACAACATTTGGGTGGAAAACTAATTTCTGGTATGCACCGTCCTACTCCTCGCACACATGCACATATCATTGGAGATGTGTAGAGATTATATTCACAATTTCACACTGTGGAATATTCTCTGTAAACACATTGATTAGCACACTCCGCAAGAAACAAGCTGCTAATGTGAGCACTTAAGCAGTAAAAATATGTAAATGTAAAACTTAAGTATTCTGTAATGACTATTATTGCTGAAACTGGTGTTTAGGTACACTATTTTATTTATTCTGTCTGGCCCATTATAAGTCTCTGTTATAGACAAATAAGAAGGTTGAATGTGTCAAAGAGTAATGCTTAATTTACATTTAATTGCACGGCAAAATTAAAAGATCTACACGCTCAGCTTGTGGTGTTGTAGATCGGTTACTTATTTTCCGCGTGTGACACAGGCGTGCAACAAAGTATAATTCAGGCTGTAGTGTGTCACAGTGAGGCGTAGCAAGAGAATCCCTCTTTGCCGACTATGCACTCACTACAACCTTGACTGCCACATTAGATCTCTTTCCCCATACAGCAAGCGACCATTAATAATGGATACAGCTCTCTCCCTCTCCCCCCCCCCTCCCCCCAGGCAAGGCGTCTGCTGCCCCTCTCTCTGGCACCCCCCCCACCCTTTATCCACCATACCTTCCCCATCCCCCTTTTTATTTCAGCTGTGAAACTTGCTAGCCAGCAACCATGGCAGGTGTGCATACATCATCACTGCACAGGCCACACAGCCTGCAGCTTCCAAACAATCGCCATCAGACACGGGCCCACCTGCCTCAGAAAGGAACATGGTTGAATATTAGCTACCTGCTGTGCACATATTGCGTCCGTTGCTTTGCACCGGTAGCTGTTATCGTGTGTGGTGATGAGGAAGCGAAGCCAAGTCAAGGACAAAACTGAAATTTCAAGTGATATTTAGACTAAAACAGAGGGGAAACCATCCTATTCTTGCCAGGCTGCCAACAAGATAAATACGTGTCAATGATTCTCTCAAGTTACTTTACGTTACATTGTGAGCATGTGTTGGGCAACGGAATAATCTTTCTAACTGCCAGTTGCAACTTGCCAGGCTTCGTTAAGATCCAACATCAAACTGAATGTTGGCCAGACCCAATTTAATGCCTTGTCATATTTCAACTTCAATTGTGTAACATCATAGGATGCTTTTTTTTTGTTGTTGTAAATGTCCAGCTTCATAGCTCTCACAGCTTATGAGTTTAGCTCAGTTTGAGTGACAGTAATTTTGCACAGACAATTTTTTTTCTTATTTTGTTAGATGATATCTGAATCCAGATGCAAGAAATAGGGATGTGATTGGATGAGAACGATGGTTGAATAAAAATAAGCTTTTAAAAAAAAGGAATCCTACTCATGCCATTTCCATTTTAAAGAACATGAAACATTTGAACACATTACTTTTTTTTTCATGTTGGATAGATATTATATGTTAACTAACATAACATTGTAGTTATGGTTATTAGACTAGAATCTAGCCATCATCTAAAATTTCATTTAACATAATGACATTTTGATCTGCAAAAGTTCCCTAATTCAATCCCTTGGAAGTTAATGTGGACTGACTTGGCTCCCAGTTGTCTTTGTTTTGTTTGTAGATTGACACTGCCTTGTTGCTCTCTATCTTGACAACATCGGACGGATTAAATGCGTTTAGGCGTGTCTATTGTACAGGAAACAAAATGGCGCTTCCGTTTCATGTTGCTGGCCAGAGTGGGTACTATGGTAGAGGTGCTCTTGACCTGACAGCACAAGTTGTATATTTGATGATATACAACCTGTGCTGTAGTGTCGGTGTTCTAGCAAGGGTTGTTTTTCCATAGCAGACAGCATCTCTTGTGTCACACAGTCACTGTGAATATCGAACACCTCCATGGCAGGTTGTATATTTCCTCTCAAAAAGAGATGCTGCCAGACACTGTCAGACACTTAGCTCTTATCCTGCTGTCACGGTCAAACTAAAGTATAATAAAATCAATGACTAGTAAACGGGGAGGTGTGTGTGTTTCTGTGTGTTGGGGGGAGGGGGGCTCAGCAGGAGGCCCGGTTGACAGATTAAGGACAGTTTTACAACATTCCTGGAAGAGACATCATAGGACATTCCTCAACAGAGTGCACGTCCACTTCCACAGGATTATGCTTATCTGCTCTAACTTAATATCCTCCTATACGTTTGTGAGTGCCTTAATGCAGTTTTAAGCGATACATAGAATCCAGCAACACTGTTAAGTGGGAGTATTGCACTGCTGTTGACAGAATGCTTTGCATTTACATGAGAATACTCAATTACTCAGGCCTGAATGTTTTCACATTGTCAGAGGGCAAACATATCCACTGTTAAAACTCTTGCTGTGTGAGATGATCATGTAGTATTAACTGCTGAATCTCTTTGAGGGAGAATGTCCATTAAATGGCTACATGCAATGCTAATGGACTGTGCACTGATACAACTCTTTAGTCTTGAGAGTGTACAAAATGGAACCAAATGGCCCTGTAAGAGTCCATTTGGTGTCAATTGTACACATTTGTTACTGTGTAGTTTATATGCACCCACCAGCAATAAGCTCTTCATTTGGCAATGAAATATTGTTGACCTTTTTTTTAATCAAAGGCCATATTAATGCGGTAGAGACCTGCAATTTGCATTTAGACCTAGACAAGTCTTCTAGCTTGCCAAAAGAAATGACCCCCCCACTGTTTTTCTGTAAATATACCTTTACTGCTCCTAGTGTTGATGATTTATTGTATAGTATTGTATGTTGTTATGTCTTGATGAATTGAATACATAGGACCACAATGGACATTTGTGTTATCCTGTTAGCATTATTGTATAACTGTACCTCTGTAGGATACAATGATGATATTTTGGGGGATTTCAGGAACCCGGTGATCTTCAGAAGTTGGGAGCAATGCCTGTCACAATCTGTTTTCCCTGGTTCTCCCTGGCCTCTGGAGAACATCCTCTCCCCTCTGCCCTCCCCACCTCGAGACTATTCGTCTTCCTGTCATCCCATTGATCCCCTCCTGCCTCTCATTAATATGGAGAAAGGCCATTGAGCTGGAGATGGGAGGCTAGTTGGCCACATTGAGGAGGTGTGTAAATAGAAAAGGGAGAATCATTCATGGAGCTTTAGGCTAGACCCAAAAGACTCAGGGGCTGCTTTTCATCGCTGCCAGCTACTTGCAAAATGCCCCAGCCAGCAGGGAAAAAGCAGGCTCTTACAAATAGCCTGGGCACAACCTGCCGCTGAAGTGGGTTTAAGATGTTTAACCTTGTACATCTGAACAAGAGGTTTAAAAAATGCCCGCATGGAGTGGCCCTGTTGAACTGAATCCAGTTTATAGTTTGAATCGCTTTAATAAGTGTTGTTATTGAGCTGCAGACATGCTCTGTCTTTCTCACCTACTACATCATGGAGGAGGGGGTTTGATTATTGTTTACCCGCATTTTGATTTGTTGAGTCGGCTGAAAATTAAACGCACGTCTCAAATTCTCCCTGGGAACCTCGTACTCAAGTGATGTTTTTTCCCCCCCTTTTTTTTCAGATGTATTTTTCATTTGAGCTTCTTCATTTACATTCATATTGAATTTGTTGTGAGCCATATGCTCCCCGGCGTTGTCATGGGATACAAGTTGGACCGTGGTTTCTTTTCCGGAGGCAGCCGAGCACATTCATTTGTATTTGTTTAAAGAGATGAGATAAGGAGAGGGATGGGTCTTCCTTGGGTGTTGGGGAAATATGCCAGATAAAGCCAAGAGGAGGTTGCTATCATCCCTTGTTGCGTGTCATTGTGATGGATGCCGACCGGCAACAGGTCCTCCGTTCTTGTCATGTCGCGGCAATCTGTATAATAATTCACAGCCACTTGCTCTTTCAGAAGTAAAACTACGAATACTTTCCACTAATGAAAATACAAAAGCAGAACACACCAATAGTTTTTTAAGCTCTTTACAGTTCATCAACATCTACGGTTAAATGGAATTTAAAATATGTAGGCTTGCTGAAATTGTGTTGGCCATACTGTATATGGGCACACCAAAATCTAAGGCACTCGCTGCTAAGCAGTATTCTTATGAAAAAATGTCCATGGTACAATAATCCACCCTAGACTCAAGGCCCCCCCACCTCCTATAAACCTTGTTTGTAAATCAAGGCCTTTGTGAAGTTCCAAATGAACTGTCCATTAATAAGCTCTATGCCTAGTCAAGTGGCACAGGGAGCAGAGGGGTCAGGCCCGCCCTCCCATCATTATGTGTGTCTCAACCAGTTCCTAGTACAAGTCCCATAGCCACTCGGCTACAGGTCACCATGGAGACCTGGGGTGGGGGTTGGGGTGGGTTGGAGACCATCGCAGGCGACCATTAGCAGTCCATTCCTTGGTAATTAACGACCATCCCGTTGGCCTGGAATCTGGACCCGCGGAAGAACAGACATGGAGCCAGCTCTTGTGGAGAGAGTGCGTCTCGTCGGAAAGGAATTATGTCCATGGGCTGGAGAGGGGAGCTGCCATGCTTACTGTTGTTGTTGGAGCATGCTCTCAGGAAGATTGTGACAAGATGGATGTAAAAGTAATTTATTGCAAGGGATGAATGTGATCTTGTGCAAGGAAATAAAAATACATTTGCATAAGCACCCGTCCTCCATAACTCTTCCTTCTGTTATTCAAGGACAAAGTAATTTACAATACAGTATAGCAAATCCCCCTGACCCCCCCCTTGCTGTCACACCCACCCACCTTCGACTGGTGTCTATCTGACTGCTCCGAGATAATCAGTGCTCTAATCAAGTTATGAGCCCTGTCCACACAGTACATATGAAGCTCACATTATTGTGTGGTAATCAAATCTGAGGTTGGTTTGCCCCCTGAGGGGGGTTTGAGCCAGTGAAGCAGCAAGTCAACCAGCTAGTGACGCTTTGAAGTGCCGGCAAACCAAGCCACCCACTGCTGGTTCACAGATGTGTTTTATACACACGGACGGACGGACGGACGGACGTCACGCAGATGGAAAGTCTTGCTAGGTCATTCAACTGGAAGATTTTTGATTCTATGACTATTAGTCGATTTAAGAATTATTCTTATTCTCCCCAATTTAGTCGTTGCCAATTGATTCCTCCCCACACACATTTCTGTGTTGTCACTGCTGTTGTATCCTACTGACTCACCTACCAGTGAGGAGCCCCCACCGGGAAGACATAGAACCTTCGTCTTACACTCCCTGCGGACAGGTGCCGCCCAGCCCATAGCATTACGTGCTTTGACAATTATCACCCTCCCTGCCTGGCTTCCCTCCCCCGAACACACGGCCAATTGTGTTAGTGTAGATTAAGAATTTCTTTAGTGGAGCAATTATATTACCTAAATTATCTTGTCTTACTCTTGTACACAACATATAACTCTTAATGAACACATTGGCTGTTGTGTGATTTGAGCTTATGACCTTCTCACCTATGGGTCAGTTTATGCAATACCTTTGTTGCATAGGCATTATGTACAGTAGCTATATCATGTGTTTCATACAAAATTATGCAACCATTTTGTTTCATTCTTCTATTGACAAAGTTGGTCTGAAAATCTTCTGCTCAAAAGGCAGACCTTTATTCAGTGTTGGTCCCGGAAAGACTTCTCCAGACTCATCCAGGACCAGGACTGGGCATGGATTGGTAGAATGAGACGTACAGGATGCTGTTGGTGATTCTAGTGGTTCCAGGTGCACTGCAATCTCTTCCTCTGTAACATAGCGGCACATTCTAGCATGTCTGGCAGCCACCAGCTCATCCCCTCAGGTGTTATCAGCCTGTCACCGGGTATGCACACAAGCATGCATCCATGCGTACACACACACGCACACACACACACACACACACACACACACACACACACACACACACACACACACACACACACACACACACACACACACACGTTATCTCTGTCTCTCTCTCTCTCTCCCTTAATCCCACTTTCTTTTTGCTCACTCTTGCTTACTCTCTTGGTTTCCCTTCTTCTTTCCGTTCTGTATCTCTCAAGGTGCATCTCCCATGGTCAATCTCTGTAGCTTTGATTGCTCCTCTCAATTCAACCCGTTATTCAATTCAATTCAACACCCCCCCCCCCCACACACACACCCACACACACACACACACACTCTTGTACTATCAAGGGCAATATTATCCCCCAGGAAGCGTCCATTCTGTGGCTAGGCTAATGCACGACACACCATTGCACGCCTCGTGGCCTTATCAGTTCCCGCTGACGTCCGTTGGACCCTCAATTAAATTTGTCCTTAACAGGAACCCATTTCTCCTACTGGCACTGTCTGCAATGGTGCCACGTTACGCCGCCCCCACGTAAAAAAAACATGGTCCGAACAATCACGAGCGTCATAACGTGAACGCCGCCGCCACTGCCCTGGCTCCTACCCACAATGCACTTCACATGCACACAGGAGCACATCTATCTATCTGTCCTTTCTCACTGACATTAATTTACATTCTAATGACGGTGGTAAATCCCCTGTGTGATCCTGTGAACTTTCACCCTGTGCAGTGTGTGTGTGTGTGTGTGTGTGTGTGTGCATGCACACACATTTCTGTACTCTGTCGACTGCCAAAAATGGAGGAGGGGTCGTGGACAGTTAGGAAGTGATAAAGCACATGCCACAGTGAGATGAGGTGAGAGAAGCGGAGCTGGAATCCATACATAGCTGAATGCCCCCCAGCCCCACCCCCCTGCACGGCTGCTGTTTTGTTTCTACTCCCCGAGCCACCTATGCATTGCCATGGATGTTGGGCTGCACGGGGACCAGTGGTGTGGCTGTTTAGGGATGCATCACTTATTTTCCTCTTTGAGGGATGCGCTTCTGTGCAGTCTCTAGTCTATACTGACTAATAACAAATCCCCTCCTCCTCTCTCTCTCTCTTGTCCCCCCGCTCTCTCTCTCTCTCTCGCTCTCTGTATGCACAGTGTGTCTCTCTCACCCTCTCACCACAGTGATCCCTGCCATGCCAGGCTGTGGCTCTGAGAAATCTGACTCTTATGTTGAAACCCAAGCAGCCTTGTTATGACTGTCTGACTCAGGGAAAAAAGCGAGCTTGGCTAGGGCAGATGGGGGGGACGGGGGGAGAAAATCCATTCGAAGCAACTCTTGAGTTTGAATGTGAAATCACAGTTATTGTTTGGACTATCCCCGGAACTAAATGATTACACGTTGCATTATGCTTATCTTTTTCCTGCGGCCTCAGTTAGTTTTTTCTTTGTCCTGTATTGCTTGTGCATTTGGCATTCTTTCCTCAGCCTTTTCCCTACAGTGTATATATCCTGGATTTTTGTGCTTGAGGTACATACCCGTCTAGGGCTGGCCTGGGTCAGTATTGACAAAATCAAATATCACAATATTGTTAAGCAAATACCTCTTGATGATGTGACAATATTTTGGGGATGGCTTTAGATGCTTTTGGAAGATGCATGTAAGAAAACTCTGTATATGATGGCCAAACAAGAAGTGGCATTTGTTGTTCATTTCACTCAGCTAGAACAGTCTATTAAATTCCCTTTTTCCTCTCATGACACTGTAAATAGGTCCAACAAATTAAAAAGGTAATTGCGCCTTAACACAGGATATTGTGTTTTCAAAGCTATGTGCTACCATGCACAATTAAATTGTCTACTGCAGTGGCATCTGACAGGGTGGACATGACGTGGCACACCTGTTTAGCCTTGCTCAATGTAACTCGCACACATGCACAGGCAGTGTCTTGCATGCATAATATCCCTGGATGCAGCCCTGTCATACCCTCGCTGTTCCCTCATCCCTTGTGCTCTGACTAATGACATGAATTCTACTTGGTTACATGTTGTGTGAAGCGCCGAAGATAGCAGATCTACAAGCTCACAATGTGTTGCAGTGCGATGGGTTGTGAGATTGTAGATGCTAATTTTGGTGTGCGACACTGGCACGCAAATAAGTATAAATTACCCTTAATGGTCCTGCTATTCCCCTTTTCTAGCAAAATGTATTCAAAGAGTATACATGACATTGTATTCAAGTTACAAAAATTAAAACAACTCTTTCTGCTATTGCCTCTTTATTAGACCACTGTCATTTGCTAAAATTTCTTTTTTAACTAGCCTCGTTCCCAGCCTTTACTCATCTGCGAAGAGAAAAGCCTGGTTAGGTCACGAGTCTCACGACCTAAAGCAGAGAGTGTCTATGGGGCAGAACTTCCGTCTTACGCATTTCTCCCGGAAACTATATTTTTCGGCCAATCACAACACTCGTTTCATTCACGGAGAACGTAAACGGATTTGTAAAGCGTCAAAGTCATTTCCTTGGGCGGTACTTCCGCCAAATTCCGGTACTTCCGTTTAGACACTCAACCGGCTAGGTCTTGCCTATAGCGTGGTTTTTAACTGACTGCAGTGCACAGTATGACCCTGCTCTTCTCTCCTGTCTCTTCCCTACGCCTTTCTCACTCTCCTTTCTGCCCTACCCACCCGTGCCCAAGGGGCTCCATAAATATCATTTCATCCTGCGGAGCCGCTGACACGTAGCAAAGGGCCTGCGATAAATAATTCAGTCCCTCCGTGCAGGGCAGGCTATCTCCCCTGTTTAGGAATTCTCAGCGTGCGTGTGTGTATGTCGATGTAGGGTGTTGGGATGTAGGTTTAGCAGAGGGAGTGGTGTCCTTATTGTATGGGCGCACGCCGCACATGCAGACTCAAATACTCCAAGTGAACACACAAGGGTAATACACTTGCTTTCTTGAGAATATAAGAGAAGCTACTGCTCCTTGTAGCATAACATTGATCTCTCCCCTCATAGCTTGGCAGACAAGTAAGCTACATCTTTCTCATCTGTCTTTTTACCGCCTTTCTCTGCCACAGACCCTTGCCGACAGCCTGTCCCAAAGGGGTCTTTTCATCCCCATCTCTGTCGGTCCTTTTTCCTGTGGTCATATTTACTTCTACCCCCCACCCCCAATAATTCTCCCACGACATTCACAGCTCGCTGATTTAGGTTGATTTTCCTTTTTTGTGCATGTTGAATGGACCATCGTGTGCCCTCCAAAAGCACCTGCTCACTGATTTATTGATGATGCTCATGCTCGATATTATTAATGCTCATCATCCCCCGTGCACTCAGCATGCAGCCATGACATTAGCAGCACACAGCCTTCCAGGTGTTCTGAGGCAAGACAGAGACGGACAGAAGCAGATGGAGAGTGAGCGAGTGTGGGACAGGGAGAGTCAATCAGCCGAACTCTGGAAAATGTTGGTCAGCTCTGCCAGGCTATATTTTCAGGTATATAATTTTATTTTTGCGAAAGACAGAATGACATTGTGGTGAAAGTAGAAGAAATAATAGTTGGAGATTAGAGGGAAGGATCCAGCGAGTGTTTCTTCTGTATGCATTTCTGTCTCTATCAATTCGGTTGCCCCACGTGGGATTCATGTCCCACAAGGAGATGTGTCTGTGCGTGTAGCTAGCAATATATTTTCAGTAATAGCATGGGTATTTGGCCTTGCCTTACCGTTGCACTGAGCACCATGTTAGGAGCTTGTTATTTCAGTGTGCATTCAGTCCACAGGGTCTACTTACCCACCTGGCCTTGACAGACAGTGGTTCACAGCACATGCACTGCCCCCTGAAACCTGAAAATGAGTTTGAAGGGTGGTGGGGAGTATTGCTCCTAGTAATATTTAGTACTTTTCAGTACTATTCCTTCAAATGAATTTAACTTGGTACAATGTGGGCTGCTCTTTTATGTTGATTAATTTCTACCCATAATGCATTTATTAAGGCATAAAAGGGCAAGTATGGGTGAATATCTTTGTCTTTTGGAAAAGAAGGGAATTCTTTTTAAAAAGCAGGGAATTCACTTATGGTCAGAGTACAGGTGTCTTTTATGGAAGTGAATTAACGTGATAGTGGCACTAGCACAGCTATGGCTAGTTACCTCCTAAATGTAAGCTCCTCCATTAACATTTCAGGGGAGACACGTGCGCACACAGTCCCCCCCGCACTTGTGTAACCAGATGAGGATATAACAAAAAGCTAATGGAAGCGGCTAGCGATGTGGCTGCAATGAGGCGGAGGCCACTAATGTTTACTGTCTCGCCTTAACCCCCCCCCCCCCCCCCCCCCCACACACACACACACCATCACCCAATATTAATGGATGCCAGGGAGAGTAGAGCCTTGGATTTGATTAGCCTCAAGCTGCAGTCTCTTAATTGCCCCCCCCCTACCAAAGCCATATTGAACTGATTTATTCATCATCAAGCTCAGAACCATCTCCAATAATAATAAGCCAGAGTCATCTTCTTGACTGTCCTGTCTCAGTGCCACTCCCCTACGTTATTGTCTCTGTCATAGGACAGGTATGTAGGCTACTGTTTACAGTTACAGTGATGGACTTTACAATTCTACGGTATTAAAGTGGGGTTACTAGGAATTCTGTCTCTGCTTTTCTTGTGTCTGTGCTGTTGTTACACCCGTGCCCATCACAATGAGTGCATTGTAATGCCCTCTGAGCTTTAAAACAATTTGGATCAAACTTGGCAGTTGATTTGTAGGGTACTACAGACCTAATGCTATTGATTGATTTATTACTTTAACAAATCAAGTCAAGGTCAGGTCGAGGTCAAAGTTCAGCCCTAAGTGTATAGATGGGTGGTGACAATGGGGTGTGGTTTGTTAACAGCTGCAAGAAGAAGGCCACAGCGTGTTAGAAAGGTGCAACACCTGACTAATTGAGCTGATTGGCTGGCAGCCTTTTAAAAGTCAATCAATTATTCAATCAATCAAGGAGCTTAATTAATCAGCTTTCTCTATGAATTTTGCCTGATGCTGAAACCGGGTCCTAATGAGTGTGGCATCTTTCAGAATGCATTTCTTTTGTTTGTAAATTATTGTTTAAGGATTCAATACTAGGATTGTCAATCAAAAATCTTTTTATTACTGTGGTGTGGCAGTAATGCATTAGTACCTTAGTTGTAATCTTAAACAAACTGTTTTCGGCTAAATCCTAAAGGCTTGATTTAAACGTGAATTGCATAAAGACAGATGCAAATGTTGAGTTTTGGTTGCGCCGATCTCCTTTTGATCTCTAAGATAAGAAGATTGTAACAGCTTCCTCCATCTGAAAAATGCCATGGCAAATTTTTATCTCCTAGTTCTCTATATCTCTCCAACGGCCTCCTGTTATCCGAATACACATTTCTACGCCACTAGCGCCAGAACTCCCGTCGAGTCAAGAAGGGCCTAATGTAGTTAAAATACCCTTCAAAGATGTTACAACTTGTCTTTTTAATATTTTGGTGGGAGCTGCCGGCAGAGAGAAGCCATCTGCTTTCTCTGCCCTAGCCTCACGTCATAGCCCAGGCTAGGCACCAGTAGGTCACCTTCATGTCACAAGATGGGCAAATTGCCTAAGAATCATTTTAACATGTAACAAAATCTGGTTTCAACACAGTTACATTAATGTTATTGGCTTCATGCTTGAAACTGGTTAAATATAGTAATGTTGGTCATTTAGAGCTATCAAAGTGACCTTGGTACTAATATACAAAGGGGAACCAGACTGACCACATTGGTCTGGGTTACTTGCTTATGGCTGGCAGTTCCTTGCCCTGTTGGACCACCAGACAAAGCCTCTCCATATGCAGCAGTACCAGGCCAGCTAACTGGCTGGTTTTTCTCATCCCTATGGCAGTATAAGGCTTAGCAGTCTGTCTCCGTCCTGGAGAGCAGCACAGAATGGAGCTCAGAGAAATGGCACGGTTTGTTCTCCCTCTCATTATCATCTGCTTCTGCTTTCCTCTGACCCCTCTGTCCAGATTGAACCATGTCTCCTGTAGACTGGATTAATGTTGTGCCACAGACTGCCTTGTCTTAATCCCCAAAAAGGATTGCTTCAAGGCAAGCCTTGACGAGGTAATATGGTCTGAACGGATTGCAACGGGCCGCAATCTGAGGTTCTGTAATGTGACACTGTAAATCTGGGTGTTATTGTATTAGCACCATAACCCTCTAAACCCCACGGGCCTACTTTTCATTTCAGCTGGTTGGCTGAATTCATGGAGTGGCATCAGAAATTAAAAGAAAATTCAAAATATATCTGTATTTTTTTCTTATCGCTCCCTGGAATGCTTATTTTATTTGCCCAATAGTCAAATTCTAACAAAATTATTTTTTTAAATTATTTTTATGATAGTTAATCAGCAAGTCCCTGGTTCGATTCCTGGCAGGCCGGACCATTTGCTGTGTCATCCCCTACTCTCTCTCTCCACGTCTCTCTCCACTATATCTGTCAAATAACCCCAACCCCCGTCCCGGATGGTAGCTTTAAATGAACACATTTTGCAGTGTAGCTGCCATGGTTGAAAGGTATCACATATTAGAGAGTGGAGAAGGGCTAGATTAGAGTGGTGTTGTAAGGGCTGAGGTGAGGTGGCCTTTGCTGTATTGATGTGATTTGTTTGGAACCTAAAAGCTCTGAATTGTGATACCCAGCTCCACTGCTTTTGTACACAAACACATTGGCATATCCTAGAGTCATCTCTCTCTCTTGTGTGCTCGCTCGCTCGCTTGCTCCTGAAAGTTTCAATACTGCAATATTTTGCTAGTTTGAAGTTGGAAATTGTCTCGGTGATCGACATTATAAACGGCACGCTGGCCTTAATCCTTCGGGCCAGCAATATCTTATATATCCAGTAAAGATATTGTCTTAAAATAAAAACTAATCACAACACTGTTTTCGGTGCTTCATTTCGGTGCCACTTAAATGCCCGAGCTGTCAATTGTGCTCCAAAACGGATGTTACAGGCAACAGAAGCACAAGTGTGACGTAAACAACAACACTGCTCTGACAGCAGCACGTAGGCTACTATTAGATTTTCTTTGAACTGTATGGCTGCATTTCACTTGAAAGGATTCCACACCAGGACCTGCAAGGTATACAAGGGGGAATACGTCAAATTTATTCAATTATCTGGCAATGCACAAGATACTTTTGAAAGCAGAGAGATGCACCATCTCGACTGCGACTTGCAGCCGATCTACAAGCCCACAACGCTTTGTGATGTGCAACGTCTTGTGAGCTTGTAGATCTCATGAAAGGTAGATAATTGTTTTGTTCAAATAATTCTGATTCAGTTTTTCTTCAGTAATGCCCCCCTGTCTCTCCAGCTCTTAACTAAACAGAAAATACAGGTTCAGGTCAGGATACCAATTTCATCCAATCAGGAGAGAGAACTCCATACAGGATCTGGGATAAGAAAAAGTTGTAAGTGATGAAACCCCAAAACCGAGCAAGCTTGGTCGGTTGCAAACGTCGGATAGCAGCGGGATGGCGGAGAGGGGACAGAGAGGGGGTTAGAGCTCTCTGGTTGGCTGTTTGCCATGAGCGGTAGCCGGTAGGCTATATTTCTTTCCGTGGTGGTGCTTTCCGTGGTGGTGTAAATATATTTTGTCTGCATACATACAGAAATGCAGACGGTAAAGTGTGTGACTGTGTGCACATTTGTTTGTGGCTCTCATTCAAACAGTAGATAAATGTATGGTGCCTGCTAATGTGCGCAGAAATGACAAGCCGCCGGTGTGCCAATTTATCCTAATCATTCTAGCTATTGATATTATATTGATCATCAGTTGGAGCAAAATGACATGATGCAATGCACAATTGCGCATTGCGCTCTCTGGCTGCAGGCACTCACTGTTTATTGTTTTAACATTATTAAATAAGAATGATCTGATGAACCAAAATAGTCTAAATAGAGTTTAGTTCAAGTAACCTTGTGCCTATGCTCTGTAAGCCCCCTGCCGATTTCTCCAATGATTTAAGTATGCACATAAGTATGTATTGCGTGGCATGTTCATGTGTTTGTTGCTGAAAAGTGAACGTCAGAGTGAACATCAAGACATATCTTTACATCATACTAGTAGACTATCGATGAGGTGTGGAGAGAGTTGCAGCAGCAATGTTTTGAGCAACTGACTGATCTTCATTCGACTTACAGTCCGTAGTAGTCTGGACAACAAAGTTTAGTGTGTAATGGCCCTTGAAGAAATCAGCCCCAAGAGGCCATGGTTTAGCCATGGCCTCTTGCAGGCCTCTTTTGTGCAGAGGCCTGCACAAAAGTAGATCCCACAACTGCCTGTACAAACAAGTTGCTATGCATGCATGAAGGTACTAACAGTAACACATCCATGGAATGGTATTGTGAATATTGTAAAGATTTTGTCTTGAGTTATACTAATACATGTGTGTGTGTGTGTGTGTGTGTGTGTGTGTGTGTGTGTGTGTGTGTGTGTGTGTGTGTGTGTGTGTGTGTGTGTGTGTGTGTGTGTGTGTGTGTGTGTGTGTGTGTGTGTGTGTGTGTGTGTGTGTGTGTAACGGTACTCAGCCAATCAGAATCAAGCAATGGATCAGTTTTAGAAAATAAACTAAATCTTGATAATGGACATAACGGAAATTGCTCTTTTGTCCCTGTTCAACTTAACCTGAGTTTTCCTCTGGTGTACTCTGTAGCTAGTTCTTTTAGACTTTATTATTATTATTTTATTCTCAACGGTTAAGAGTTTTATTTTTCTACTTTGTAGCCTCTCCTGCTCTTGAAAGAAAGATGCACTGTCGACAGGTGACGACTATAACGTCATCCCTTTGAGCTAGCTGACAGACTTTGGACTGGGGAAAAAAGCAACTTGCATGGGAAATGATCAAATAAATTGTATGACACCGAGCATGTAATATCCACATAATGTGCATCATTTATTTATGTGATTAGTGTCAGCCTTTAAAAAAAAATGGATGCCAGTTTTATTTGGCTTGAAATAGGCACTAAGAGGTGGGGTCCAAATTGATTCTTAACTAGACATATTGGCTCGTTAATGAATCTGGTTAATTGTGTGTGTGTGTGTGTGTGTGTGTGTTGGGGGGGGGTTACCATAACTAGCAGACAGTTAAGAGCAGTGGCAGGCAGCGGCTTTCAGATGAAAGCTGGCAATCACTTCACTCAGCCTTTTATTGACTCATTTCTATACCATTTAACCACAGAAATTAATGTGGGGGGATTAGTCTCTCACTGGCCTTCGGTTCCATCAGTGGTGTGTGTGTATTTGTTGACACTTTTGTCAAGTGATTACCAATGGAGGGCCACTTTGTGCTTCCCCCAGTGTCCCCAAGGGAATCTGTTTGTAATAGCAATTTCTTTCCTTTAACCCTGCATTCTTTGTGCCCTTGAGGTGTTTACCTCGATGCATGTGTGGTGACTGGACTGGGGTGATGTTGAAACAGTGGCACTAACATCACAGTGGCACTAACATCACAGGAAATGAACTGCATCTCCAAAGCCCAACAGGCGGCCACCACCACCACACACATCCACAGAGAAATCCATGGTCCCTGTTTTTAAGCGCATGTTAACTTACACACACAGATGGTGCATACAGGGACCGTCTGGCATCTCCCTGGGTATTGACTGCTTCTCATGGATCCTCTTCAGAGCCCTGAAGAGAATTCGTATTAACCAAGCTCCACATTATTCCCTCTGAGGAATTCCTACTCCATAGATCGTCCCCTTGTGCCTTGATTGTATTTATTTCTCGGATACTATTCCGTCCCGCTATCTCAGTTACTCCCAGTCTCTACTCCTTCTGCTTCTCCCCCTCTATGCTTCCACTTGCCCCTCATTCCTCCTCATCCTTTTCTCTGCCGTTGGCTTCCACCCTGCCTGCTGCCGCTCAATAAGCAAACAAACCCGCTTCCTCCCGACAGTCGGCTCCGTCGCGGTGATTTGCCGTGCTTGTCAGGTCGAATATTGAATGACATCGCAGCCGCTGTCAACAAAAGAAGGGGCCCCGGAAGCAAGGGGGATGGCTTTTTGTGTGTGTGTTGGGGTGCGAGGGGGATTTTCCTCCAACAAGCAAGCCAGCCTTTCTCCATTGTGTAGACCGTAATAGTCAGACAGCGCCCATGGCAAGACCACTCCCATACGGTAGCAACAATGCACAGAACTAATATTTGATAAAAGGGAGTATGTAATTTAGGGCTGGGCGATATGGTAAATGTCAAATATCACTATTTTTTACCAAATACTGTACCTCTGTCGATATTGTTGGGAGGACAACTGGTGCTTTCACCAATTATTTACACAAAGAGATTTTCTATAAATAATAATTAATAATCTTCAGTAATGGCTATTATAATAAGAAAATTATATCAGTCTGTAATTCAGACTTTAATCTAGTCTGACATTGATATAACATTGACATATTGGCCAGCTCCATAAGAATATTGTAGGCTACGCTCATTCAGCTCTATCCAAGCCTGGTTCACTCCACAGGCCCTCTGGATGATGTTTAAAGTCCCATACTTGAATGAACATACGGCGCTTTGATGGCGGCCTGTGTATGTCTGCATGGGGCTGACCTTGTGAGCGGTTGGACTGTCAGGGATGCATGGGATAAACGATCCAGTGTTTGGTGTGTTTTAGGTGTGGCTGTATCTGTGCCGACCAGCACTTGGTATTCTACACGTGGGGGCTTTTACGTCTGAATGCCCACATGTCTGTGTTTGTATGCGTAGTACCACTGCCTCTCAGTTGGACGAGGGAGGAGGAAAAAGAGAGGGAGAACAGGAAAGAGGGAGAAAGACGAGGAAAATGATAGATTTTCAGCTAGAGATGGGGTTTTGGTTGACTATAAAGACTCTCTGCACCCCCATCTACCTCCGCTCTGATTACACCCTCCTTAGCCACAGCGGGGTATTGTAATCAAGTCCGCAGCAGGTGCCTTAACCCCTGTTGACACCCACGTGGAGACGCACCTCTATATACAATTTTCCTTGCCCATTTGACTGTATTGGACATGGACTTTATATGCATAGAGAGTCCCCCGTGTACACAAGCACAGCACACGGCACACGTTCTTCACCGCATAATGGCATGTAAATGAATATGCACAGGGAATAGCCGATCCCCAGCCACAGAGAGAAGGCGGGGGGGATGCATAACTGTGTGTGTGTGTGTGTGTGTGTGTTGTGTGTGTGTGTGTGTGATGGCGGCAGCACAGTCTTAGCCTGTAATGCTGACAGACAAACAGATTTCAAGGTGGGGAGTAACATAGCGTGCCAGAGGTGTCATGCCAAAAAGGGATTCTGGGTTGTGGTGCTGGAGAGAGGGAAGGCAGGGTCTCAGTCGAGCATTGTGGCACCTGAAATGCTTTCCACACATTATAACTCTAGGCTAGCAGTGCCGGCTTGTTTCTCTGGTGGTACTGAGGGATGGAGGGATTGGGGGGGTGGGGGGTACAAAGAACAGGAAAAGCTATTTAAGTAAGCCTTGGTACTCCGTTG
This sequence comes from Gymnoscopelus braueri, assembly GCF_963280865.1. NCBI lineage: Eukaryota > Metazoa > Chordata > Actinopteri > Myctophiformes > Myctophidae > Gymnoscopelus > Gymnoscopelus braueri. The sequence continues at coordinate 37,726,917 of NC_137603.1, read as the reverse complement.
GGTTAGTGGAAGGCTTGTCAGGTTCCTTACTAGCAACACAGTTGCTGCAGGCTAGGTTGTTTTGCAGACTGTGGGGGGGGGGGGGCTTTCCCCAGAGTCAGTAGGGTCATATCACAGGATGGGGGTTACTATGTAGGGTCATTATGAACATTAGAAGATGTAAAAAAAGAAAAGAAGGAAAATTGTCAAACTAATTCATTTGATTACGATTCTAAATGTATTCATCATAGCTCTACCGCCCTGCTACTAAGTAGCCAATTAAATCGCAACTGTCCTTCTGGCTTATGGGATGTAGCGAAACTAGCCAATCGCAGACTTGGTGTCTGTGATAAATATGTTGAATGTTTTTTTTATTCAAACAGCAACAAAATTCTAATGTATTTTTCCTGCAATGGCAGAAAAGCTATACCACACAATGGAGAATTTCTTGTTTTTCTACTAGCTCAAAGCCCACAACAGCAACTGAAAGCCTAGGTGCAAATGATTGCTTTCATGTCCTTTCACAATGCCTGGATGGTGATGGACAAATTAGCTGCACATGATAACCTCCACACACAGGTTTGCCACAGCTCAATTTATTTTAAATTTACTTTAAATATACATGCATTGTATGAATATTTGCCATATTTGTGATGGGGGCATATTTACTTCAAATTAGTCTTATAAAAACAAAAGACGTATTCAATTATCACGTATATGGCAATGTGTAACTTCTGTTAAAAAAAACCTAAAAGGCAAACAGAAATGCGATTTGTATTTCCATTCCAATGTTCAATGCCAAAAACACAATTAAATCCGTAATAGCAAATGTTTGTATGACAATTAGCCGTCAACTTCCTTCCATGACCGTGACTACCATATTCACAGCTACTAATACAGCGTCTTTGTGATGGGGCAATATTTGACCCCCCCCCCCCCCCCCCCCCCCCGAGTCAACACACACACACACTACTTAATAGTCTGCGCTACACTTTCATGGCTGTAGGTAGAAAGTTAACTGCATGCATCGCTATTATTAGGGCATGCCTCCTGGCAGAGATTTGTTGTGGGCTATTTTGGTGTACAGGAGCAGTGGAATATTGCGCTTGAAGAAGACAGATGGTTGACTTGACGCACACAAAAAACGCATCTCGACATATTCCCTTTGAAAATTATTGTAATGTAATTTTTTATAACATTTATTATTATTATTATTTTTCTCCAAGATTTATTTTTGGGCTTTTGTGCCTTTATTTGATAGGACAGTAGACTGACAGGAAATAGGGAGAGAGAGAGATGGGGAGTGACATGCCGCAAAGGTTGCCAGGATCGGGATTCGAACCCACGATATGCATTGCAGCCTAGATGCCCAGACCGCCACACCAGCGGCCCGGGCCTTTTAATAACATTTCTGTGGAGACTGAGAAGTCATACGCAGGCAGCATTCAGCATGTACACTAGGGATGGGCTTTTTTTGTAAAAGTTTACACATGGGAACGTTGTCAACGTTCAACGTTGGTGGTTATCCGTGGTTAACCATAGCATAACATACTATATTTATAGGTACTACAAAGGGTGCAATGTAAATCCGGAACGATGCAAGTTGGGAATGTATGCCCCACCCTGGTTATGCAATACCCATTATACCTGTTGTCAGAGCGATGTACCCGTGGTTAGAGTACCCAGTGCGGTAGATATTACAATCAAAGGGTTGTTTGTAAATGGCCACCAACCTACTCTGGAACTATGCAAGTAAGGAACGACGCAAGTTGGGAATGCATGCATCACCCTTTTATGCAATACTCGTTGTACTTGTTGTCACAGGACCCCCAGTGCAGTATAAACTACACATATGACTGATCGACTAAATATGGAGATCTCTGATGTCATCATAAACTGCTGACGTCGTTTTGATGACGCACATAGGCCTACACGAATGGAGTTTCATTTTACACACTATCACTTGTATTGGTGCAGCGGTACAAACGTGACGCAAACCTTGGCCAGTTGGGTTGTCACCCCTCCACAGACACAGAGATGTAGTGCGTTCTCCACAGACCGGTGGACAGACCGATACAGACATACGTGGGTTTTCGGTTCTGAACAACCTCCAGTCCAACCGAATTCTCACTCGGCACTGCACATCCACAGGTCATCTGTGACACATTCATACGGCAAGTTTGAAGTCAATCGGCCAGACTGTGCCCGAGTTATGCCCACACATACAGTGAATGACAGGGTTCATGAATTTAAAGATGGATAACATTGCAGTGCACATCATGAGCCTTGGAAATACCAACTGCATCACTGAGTTGTATATTGTACAGCAGACATTTTGTACTTGAATGCAGCGAGCGGACAGAGCCTACAGTACAAACTGAAAGGCATTCAACAGTCACCTGTACTTTCCACTGCTGCCTTCTTTTCTTGTTGTCTAGCTACTGTTTCAGAGATAAGCTTTTAGTTTATTTTAAAACTCAAAATGAAACTGAAACTTATTGGGATTTATTTTTGTTATTTAAAAGAAAAATGTTATTGATTTTTTAAGATTTTCCGCAGACAACAAAAGAAACAATAAAAACAAAATATTTGGGAAATTGAGATTTATATAGAATATAAAGCCACCTGTACCCTGGCTGCCTGTGAAGTTAATATAGATTTTGTGGTGCTTTCTATTCATTCAATTGCGGCTCTGGGCCGAGTAGGGTGGTTCATAGCCCATCAGAGACCTAAAGCCTGGTGTATCGACTTCATCTGCTGCTTCATCTTCTCTAGTGGCGAACATCGGCATTAGAAAAAGCAGTCCTACATTAGAACCAAGCACTGCTCCAGTCCTTACTATTAACAAGAAAGACATCATTTCAGTTCTCAGATCTTAACACTGGCTCCCTGTCTGTAAAATAATTTCAAAGTATTACTATTGCTTTAAAGCATTGAATTGTTAGGGCCAAAAAACATTTATGATCACGTGCTAGCCTACACCATGAACCATCCAGACTTCTCAGGTCAAATGGTACATGGAGAAGCAGCATTCCGTTTCTATGCAACACATAGGCCTATCTGGAACAAACATCCCGAAAACTGAAGGTCTGCTATAAATCTGTTCTTTTAACTCAAAGCGGAATACTTTTCTGTTTGCTGCTACCTTGTACTAAGATTTGTGATTTATTCATTCTTTTTCTGTTCTATTTGAACCTATTCTATTTTTAGTCGTATTCAAATTCAAATGTCCTTTTATATGTGTTTTCTTTTTAGCATTGTCAATGCTCTGTGTCTTAACGTCTTAAGTCTTAATGTTTTGTGTGAAGGCCTTGTTGGAATGTGCTTTACAAAAATAAACTTGCCTTGAAAATAATTAATATGCAACCAGTCGGAGAATTGCCGACAGTCGCTTTGAAAAAGAGAACAAGAGTGGAGCACTGCTAGAGCAGAACAGTATTGTATGCGGAACAATTAAATATATTAGTTAAATAATTTCTATTTCAGTTTTTGATCAATCTGTGAATTGTTTTCATGTGCACAGTAAATCCTGTACCCACCCCCATTCCCCGTTCTTTTTGTTTTCCACTGAAGAAGTATTGAGTGTGATACATTCAAAGGCTTCTTTGTTTACCCCAGTATATATACACAGACACATTCAAGTATCATTCTTTATGTACACTCATACATTAACTTCTTATCTCCCAGACAGAGGCTGTAATTGCACAACAGGATCTTTGGCTTCGTCTGTCACCCATCATATTTCGTGTGTGTGTGTGGGGGGGGGGGGGGGGTGGGGTGTGTGGGGGGGGGGGGGGCTGGCAGCTTGGTGCTTGCCTGCTTTTGGACACGCTACAGCCTGACCTATTGTGCCAGTCTGTGTATTCTTGGGTTGGACTCTGTTATAATGTTCCAAAAACAACCCTGCAATGTCCCTCTTATGTCCCTTCCCAGTCAAGCAGGACTACGCCATGATGGACTCGACTGCCAGTGTGCTTTTATTATTTATCTTTTTCACAATCACTTTGACACTTTCACATCCTTACCAGTGGAGCTGGTGATTTTATTCTCCTGCCCAACAGTTATTGTCTCACACACAGTGTGCCACAGAATTCACACTAGCTAGCTGTGCCCCCACCCCCAGCCATCACTCTAATTCGCGCCTGTCCCCTAATGCCATACTGGGCACATTTATTCCTTGTCCAACAGAGTCCTCGGCGCTTGGCAACCCTTTCCCAGCCAGTGGGGACGTTTGACTCGGCAGGGCGACAGGCTCGGCTGAGTCCGCTGACAAAGATAAAGACATCCTTTCAGCCCTCAAGGCCCCAGCTGTTTACAGACAGCGGTCTCTGTCCTTCTCTCTGTCTTGTTTAGATTTCCCTCCCGTACAGTTCTTTTTTTTGGGTGACCAGAAGAAGAAGAGTGCAAAAGAGCCCATGGGACAGTGGAGACTAGAGATTTGTCATGATCTGAGTTGTCAGAAAGGCTTGTCTCTTATGTTTGTGTGGTGCAGACAGGCTTCCGCTTTTTTATGCCTCTCATCGAGTGTGCCTGTATGCTCAGGTTGCTGGTGGGTTAAATTCCCTGGCAAATAATAGTTCAATATAGTGATTTTCTTGGGATCAGTGTATATCTAATAGTGGAGATGTGTCAAGATTGAAAGCATTGTACCAGTAAATATGGTAAGCATTGTGGCGCAATGCAAATGGAGACACAGCAGATGCCTACCATGGGTCTGATAGTTGTTCAGTGGTGCAAGTTGCGTTTACCCCTTATTGTTCTTCACGGTATACTGTAGTGGGACGGGCATGTGTGTGTGAGGGAAGTTGGTTCCTGTCTGGGAAGGGAAGTGCAAATTGAGACAAAGTTACGGTAACATTAGCCAGGACTTGATGTAGTGTTTCTAAAGGATGAAAAGGGTCGTCATCTAGATGAGCAAATCGTCACTGTCGGGTAGAAACCTTGTATGTTCAAAAACGTTACATTTCAGGAAATTGATTTTTTTTACATTTTATTAGCTCCTGTTCATACTTTTCATTGGTTCAATATTTAGAAGACCCACAGACAGACTTAACCACTTTCAAAAGTTTCCAAGGTAGTGAAAATAGCAGATCTACATGCTCACACTGTGGGACGTGTTGTAAGCTTGAGCTTTTGCGTGACATTCTTTTTTTGATGAAGTAGGGCATTAATTTACGGAAAAACATAAAAAGTTGAAATATGGAGGCACAAGGTTTCTGCCCGACAGCGACTAAATATAACTTAATTCTTCTTCTGACCTTCAAGTTGTTAAATACTGCATGTCTAACATTGGGCTTAACTGCATGCACGGATCTAATGTCCTTTTTTATTAAATCAGTGCTGATGTTTGGAAGGAAAATGTCAGACCAGAACAAGAACACAAGTGAGTTAGAACAATACTGTGTACTGACTGTACTGTTTTTTTTGTGTGTCTACTGTGTGAAAGGAATTAAGACTCAAGGCACATGGAACAGTGTGTAAACAACTGTTAATTCTGTAAACGGGAGATAGCTGGCCTGTGATGTTTGCATTTGCGTTACAGCTCCCTGCAATGTTTCTTTTCATTAATCTTTTCTTTATACAATTGGTAATGTTTGGGGACTTTTTTGACATTATGAAAACATGAATACCACCCAAAGTGTGTGTGTGTCTAAAGTACCTGGGTTGTGTTTTTGTTTTGACTCAGTGGAAGCTCCATGGGAAGACTACTAGCCAAGATCAACTGAGCCACATCTCTAGTCAGTTACGCAAACATTAACTGTGTGTGTGTGTGTGTGTGTGTGTGTGTGTGTGCGCGCACGAATGCGGGCGTGCATGCATGTGTGTTAGGAGTCCTGTGTATTTGTGTTATGCAATTGTTGTTCCCTGTTCGTATGTAACAGTGTTTGAAGCCTTGATATGAGGAGCTTGATGCGTGCTTCGGCTTGTTGCATGTTTGCCAGAAGTAAAGTGAAAAAAAGTGAAAGAGACTTTGAGACAGGGAAAGAGTAGCTCAGACTCCTATTCTAACCACCTCCCTCAAATTTATAGCTCTTGGAGAAAGATCTGTCTGACAAGAGGCCTGTAATTAAAGTCGAGAGAAAAAAATACCCCTCTCCAAATGCCCTCAAGAGCTTTTTTTTTTCCCTTCCTCTTCTTTCTTTGGAGGATTGAGGGGAAGAAAAGCTTTTCCATCTCATCGTTGCACAGCTACTCCCCTGCCTGAAACTACTTTTCCAACAACAAAGGAAAAAAAGCAATGCCTTTTACCTCCCAAGGACAGTTGCTTTGAGTTCATAATTAACGCAAATTCCTCTTTATGGTTTGTTAGTTGCCTTTTTAAGCTCCTATGTCCTCACAGCATAGGATGGAAATTGGGTGTTGTTTACATGTGAAACTAGCGCCAGGCGCTCATTGACATCTGCCTTCTCGAGTGCACCTTTTAAGCACCTTGTGCTTGTTCCTGGTGACATCAACATGTTGGTCACATATTGCTGCACATTACGGCCTGACATTGAGCCGTGTTGATTGATCTGAAATTATGGCCCGACTGCCTTTTACATTGAGATTTGACAGCTAATCAATCCTGCTTTCATCAATAACCTCTGCACGTAACCCCTGTGACTCCTCAGCTAAACCTTGGAGGTCCTTGGGTGTAGTGGTAAATCAATGGTAGGAGGCGAGGACATCCGTATTGTTTCCTAGATGATGGCTTTAATTTGACGTTTTTCACATTCTTTGGTTTTATCTACTTTTCTCCACTTTGTTTTTAATAAGTAATTTTTAGTTTTTGCATTTAGAAATAATACCAAGTGTGCTTTCCAAGTGTACGCATCCTGCATAATTTAATATATTGAATACATTTTTTAATGGAGTGTGTTAGCAGTGCCGTATATGTCCAGTATAGAGCATGCTGTCTTTTGCATCAAAGTGTCTCTCGGCTGCAAAGGAGACAGAGTAGGCAGATCCTGAGCCAGCAGGGGGGCATGTGGCTGTTTAGGTGAGTGTACTGGCCAACACCACCAACGGCAGGCACGAACAGACATATTTTTATAACAAGGTGCAGTGTATAACTGGTTGATTGTGCGCAATGGGATTAATCAGTAAGCTGCTAGTTTTTTCTTAACCCTGACCCTGAGTCTTGTCCATTTCACATGTCCCCTGATGATTGTTTGTCAGCTTCCTTTGGCGTCACTCACCTGGCAAGGCCATACAGGAACAACGGGCCATTCTGTGGATCGTGTTTTTCTACAGAAACTCACTCTGGATCCTTCTGAGGTCTCAAGGATTTTCCATGACTTCATCTAAGAGAGGCTGGAAGCTCAACCCACCATAATGGGGGGAAAAGAATTAGATTCCACTGCAGTGCCATCATCAAAACATGCAGTTTAATTCTGCATGGCAAAGTAAATGGTTATTTAGAGAGGCAACAAGCATTCTTTCTCAGTGATGTTGATAGAGGTTTTCAATGTAGTGTGTCCCCGGGACCCACAGGTGGTCATTGAGTGGGTCAAAGGGAAATTGAAATACGTATATATTTTTTTGACAAATTGTAGTTTTAAACACCTGTTTGATTTATAACTATGGTTATACGTCATTCATATATTCATATATGTTAAAAATGTATCAGAAAATGAAACCCTAATCCAAATACCTTTTATTTACAAAACATACAAATGTCCCAATATCATTGGGACACATATTAGTAGTATTACTACATTTTTTGCCTTGTTTGTTGAAATAAAACAGACACTATGATCACGGAATCTTGTCTGCGCAAGGTACTGTAGATGCACAGAAAATGGTAAAACAAAAAATACAATGAGATTTATTTTAATTTCAACACAGATTTGTTGTTCACAATGTAGCATTGTCAGCGAAAAAAGGGTGCGTCCCTTGGACACGTACATGTAATTTACTGCGTCCTTTAAAATATGTACACGTCACAGGCGCTGGACACGTACCTAGATGCTCTGCAGCGCTGAGGTTTTGCTGTTTGGGTGTCACCTCTGGGTTTAAAATGAACCCTTGGCGATGGACATATGAAAGCTACCGTAACGTTGCTCTGACAGCAAGGAAACGGTTAAAGAGCCATATATGGAAGCCAGGCCTTTGTCTGTTGTGTTAGAGCTGTGCAGCCAGCCGACTGAGGCAGGACTGGCCCAGTGACTGCCAGTGGAACTGGCTGGTAGCCAGGAGTGCCCCATGCCGCAGACAATACCCACCTGTGTTAGCCAGAGGAGGGGGTTGGTGTGTGTGTGTGTGTGTGTGTGTGTGTGTGTGTGTGTGTGTGTGTGTGTGTGTGTGTGTGTGTGTGTGTGTGTGTGTGTGTGTGTGTGTGTGTGTGTGTGTGTGTGTGCTCGAGTATGCACATAGATGGGCTACTGATTTTGCACTCAAACAGGCATCCCAAAGCTCCTCCCCCTTTCCCCCATCCAGTCTCTCTCTCGATGTCTATCAACAGGCTCCAGCCGTTGTTGGGCTCATTGTGTAGGAAGCTAAACCCAGAGAGAGGAAGCGAGGGAACACATTTTTAAGGGGCAAGACGAAGAGGACAATCTAATGGGCAGTGTCTCTAATGCCAGTTCGTGTGTGCCCATTTGAAAGGCGCCCCCCCCCTTTATAAACCTGCCCAAGGCAAGAGGGCTAAGGGGAGGGAGGCGAGGGGTCCCTTGGGGTCCTTACTCTCCGGTTACCACAAAGAGCCTGCTACTGCCTAGTGCCTAAGGGTCGCCATGGCAACGCTTGCTATTTGATTCCTACAACAATGCCAGAGTCCCCCTCCTCTCCTCAGCCCCACCACACACACACGCACACACGCACACGCACACGCACACGCACACGCACACGCACACACACACACACACACACAGGGCCTGGACAACTGGACGATTACGTTGGAGATCATGAAGGAATAGTTTCCATAGCCTACTGAAAAGAGGCTAATGATGCCCGGGTGGCTTAAGTAATTCTATGTTTGATACTATGTATGATTGAATATCATGTTGTTGTTATGTTGACTGCTGCATTGAGAGATATCATTGTTTTCCCACAAATGAAGCCTAATAAGTCATATACTCACCATTTAGAAATGTGATCAGAAATGTGATCCCAAACCCATTTCTAGCTTTCCAACATTGATATTTCATTCGCAAACACATACTACAGTTTACAGTTTAGGCATTTAGCAGACGCTCTTAATCCAGAGCGACTTACAGTAAGCAAGGACACAAGATAATACATCATAATACATCAATAATACATCAAATGCATAAAAATAGTAATCTAATAATAAAGTAATACATAAGTAAACCAATAATCTAATAACTAATACATACGTAAACCAAGAACCCATCATCAGCCTACATTGAATCTATGCACACTATAGGATGCCAGGTCAACAATGACCTGGTATCTGTCTACATAACATGCTATCTAAGTTACATACTGTACTTTGCAGGGGTGACGCTAAACAAGTTTTCTTTTGACAAAATACAAAATGGCTGATGAAATCATAATCATTGTAATGATACACACTTTGAATGTGTGGAAAAAGTTAGACCTTTTGTTCCATTATTGTTTTCATTCTAATCCTCATTGCTGAACCGTAATGTTTAGGCTTAACAATGTTTCCTCCGTTTTAGGACTTAAATGACATCTTCGGTGAGGGGAAGCATATATTGCCATTTCCATGGCAAAGCCAGGATTTGACAAAGGCAGGTTTTGTTTTGAAGATGCCCATGGTGCTGTGATTTTTGATATGAGGCAATACAGCAGTGCATAAAAGGCTACTTAAGGACAAACATCTGTTGCTAAGGAACTATACTATTTAAATGACGTCCATGTAATGTGTTATGTATATCCATGAGTAGCCAGTCCATTTCTTTACACATTATTAATAGACAGATGTATCGAGGTTAACTTACATTAATAGATGTGTCGAGATGAACTCGCTGTAAATTATTATATAAGTCAGAACATTCGACATACCTGTATTTTCTGTTATAGAACCTACATGTTGTGATGAGGGAAGGGAAAAGGTAGCTAATCTCGCAATCACGTACCAAACCACTGTACATCACACTTAAATGTGTTAGCTAGCGTGCATATGAAGAAAGAATGACAGCGAGTGCGAGTGTAGTGCCTGATACATCAGAGCCTAATGGGCAGTAATGGCATATGGAAATGTAAACATTCATTGATGGATAGTGCTGCCAGAGAAACGTAATCTAGAGAAGACGCCTATGTTTTAAGAAGCATGTAAACCTATGTCTGCCTGAATGGCTGTGACCATTACCTAAGAACTACTCAAGAGGAAGAGAGGCCTGTCTGCGATTCGGTGGATGTGCTTGAATGCATTTATTTGTGTTTGAATCTGAGGGAGGAGAAAGAGAGAACAAACTAGATGTAAAGATTTATGGTCTACTATGTCAGAAAAATATATCTGGCACAAATGGCTGGGCCTATATGTTGCGTCATGATCCAAGGAATCCAGGAGAAAATATGTTGATTGTACAACCTACAGTTCAAGAGTTATAGGCCAAAACGTGAAGTTGGCTGTTGTAGAGCCACCATGAGAAGATCTAAACAATTTCTTCCTTGGCTTAGTGGGAATGTGCGTGCAAAGATTCCCAGCAATCGGTCGCTGTGAGGACGGACGGACGGACGGCTGTGAGCGAAAACATGGTCTCGGCAACACCTTCGGCCTGGTTGAGACAATAATATATTACGATATGGCGCTACAATAGTAACGCAGAGTACAGGAAACAGAAGAACATCCTGTAATGGTGAAAAGATGGTTAATGAGTTCAGTGTATGTGTGTGAGAGAGAGTTGTTTTGATTTAATGTCAGGATTGTTTTGCTCCATGCTTTGAATTGAGATGTAAAAGCTTGCATGTTACTGCACCTTGTACCTTCTTGAATGCACAAGCAAATACAGCAATGGAGTCTAAGCCCCTGGAAGGTATTTTAGAATATATACAGACATTGTATTAAAGCTGCAATTCTAATGAATAAAACATTATTTTAATCAATCTGTATCGTAGAGTAGGTTAATACATTACAATATAACTAGCACATAAGTTGGAGGTGGTGGTCTCCCTACTCTTCCATTGAGAAATTTAGACCCAGGTGTCTGCCTTATTAGCAGAGCAGTAGAAATTTGGTCTCTGCGGTAGACCTTGGTTCGAATCCTGGGTAGGACATGGATTTTTTTTTCCTTCTGCCTCTTGAGCTGCTGAAACATAATTGCTAGTGCAAATTTACTCTTGAGAAAATAGATTTTTTTTTGTTGCCGTGAATATCAATGGCAAATATCAAGGATGGTGCACAGGGAATGCCATATGCTGTAACACATCTTATGGTTTGCCAGGCGCCTAGCTGCAGGGTGCATGCAGGAAACGCCATATTGGACTCCCAGGACAGTGATATCATTGGCTGAACCCCCCACAACCCCCCAGGATGTGGACACATGGTCACAGACTGACCATGTGTCTTTTTCTGATGCACTGTCCTTTGTCACCCACTGAGAAGTGTTGGATCAGGGAAAGCTGTATACTTATCTGAATACTGTTGAATCTGTTGTCAAGCAGCATTCAATATTGCATTCAATGCTGTATCCTCATTCCAGTCACTAACGCAGGCGTTCAGCAGTGCAACAGGGTGTTGAATAATAAGTTTTAGATTGGCACGGTGCATGACAATACCAAACAAAGTAGAAGATAATTTATCTAATCGGAGCCAAATTGAACGACAGCTGTTGAAACTTCTTACTACAGACTTGGATTGAAGCCACAGCATATTGCCTATATCTTGGCTATAGCCGGATGGCCCTTGCTGGCCAAGAAGGGTCCCCTTAATATGATTAAGGGGGATTATGGCATCGTCTGCACATCAAAAGAGCCAAGACCAATTATCACCCCACCTTTCAACACGGCAGCTGCTCCTCCCCCTCCGTGCAAATATAGTCAGAACAGAACCTAGCGTTTTTCAGATGCTCTACACACTAATGAATGGATTCATCATTCATTCAGTCCTTTCATGTACTGTATTAGGCAACAACAGTGCAGTTATTGCTCCTTAACTTGTACCTGAAATAGATTTAGTGTCAGTGCTAGGCTAATTATTTGTAGTAATAACAGAGGCATGTAAAAACGGGTAACAAAATGACAGGTAAACAAACATTCCATGTCTTATAGTGATTTTCTTAGTGTTCTTTTTTGTGGGTGCTTATTTTTTATTATCCGTACACACTGTACACACATAGAGATACAAGTTTGTGTGCAGTAGTAATAGCAACAGAGGGCGAAAGAGGCTCTGTTTTACTCAGATGTCCATTGCCATAATCCCCCGCCAGAGCGGGTCTTCCATTACCCCTTTGTGCTGTCTGTATTCATGACAGGAAACCAAATGGACGGGAATTTAAAAAAAAAGCCTTTTCTCCAGAGCATCTGAGCTTGAACGCTTGGACAAAAGTCCTCACTGGATCCCCATCACCCATTAAAGGCAGAGCTGGAGTCGACCCAGAGTCCTGTCAAAGAGTCAGATGAAGCCATTAAAATCCCCCTTTCTCCTGCCCTGACATACACTCATTTCTTTAAGCGTGCTGCCTGCATCCTTTGCCTGCCTCCCTTGCATGCCCGCTTCACAGGGGACAAGCCTTTTGTTCCCTGTCAAAGGAATATTTCAGCTAGCGGAGATGGATAAGCATGAATACAGTTGTTTTTTTGTCATTATATTGGATGGTCATATCTGTTCCTGAAGCTGTCCCCATGTCCATGGTTTAATAAACAGAAGCTTCTTTAATTGAAATCTTATGTTTGAGATAAGCGAGAGATACCCATGCTAAGTGAAGACTTAACCAAGCTGTGAGCTGCTAAACTTGGCCGCCTGTGTGAGGTTAGAGGGATCAGCTGGAAAAGAAGCTGGGTTTCCTAATGCTACTGCTAACCACACATCTTAATGAGAAAGTCACAAGTGTAGTCGGCCAAAGCCAAATGTAATGCAAGTATAATGGCGAGGTTTAGTGTCACCTAGATGTTCCATTGCCTGGCTTCTCTCCGGCTTCCGTCTGTCCAGAAGCTGCTGATTTACTTGCGATTGTCTCGAGTAGTTCAACCCAGTAGCCCAGACTGAAGCCATTACTTACCAGTGCAAATAATTGTGCTCCATGTTCTGAGATAATTCCTATGGGCAGGCTATGCTCATCATATCGCTGCTCCACAGCTGGGCTCTGCAAGCACGCTTTCCAGACTTCCAGCAATGTGGTGTTGTTTAATCCTCAAACCTTTGCATGCCATGCCCATGAATTAAACTACACCCTGGTGCCTGGCCTGTTGCTTATGAATGTAGCACATTTATGTGTGTTGAATGTGTGTGTGTGTGTGACGAGTATACAAATAACATCACAGAAGAAGCTGTGTTAGCATAACTGACATCATTGTGTGCTTGTAGCAGTTGAACGCTCAATCACAGTCACCACAAGCATGTAAACAAGGGCTGAAGTGCCCTGTGTGCACGCTACATACTTCCACCCTAGCTACAGGCTAACCTGCAGTCTGCAAGGGCAGCATTAATAATTTACCCGATCACTCAGATGTGGTGGAAAGCAAGGGAGCCTTGCGAGAAGCACTCTGGTTGAGAGAGGCCATTAAATATAAAAACTATTTGTGGCCGTTAATAGTATTGTTTGCTTAGAGCTTTATACAGTAAGAATCACGTTGATATTGTTTTCAATGGCCATGTTAACTTTTTGACTGTTGCATGTGGATGTAAAGTGAGCTGCACAGCCTAACTCTGACTGAAGCGTAACATAAATTTAGCAGTGATCTGCTGCTCCTTGTGATCCTTTGGCATACAAGTTCTTTGTTGGACAGTTGTTTTGCTAATGGCTAATCTGCATGACTGAAACAAATACGTCCCAGTAGAGGTGTTCTCTGTTTAACCTCTGTCAGATGTTGCAGCATTTAATAGCCTAGCCTACACACAGACACACAGCAGATTGGGGACAGCCGCAACTTATATATTTATACATTCATGGGAGTGCTGCTGCATGTGCCATGACCAGTCCCCCCCCCACCAACACAGTACACACACACACACACACACACACACACACACACACACACACACACACACACACACACACACACACACACACACACACCATATAAATAGGCTTGTGTAGAGGATTAGATTCAGGTTCAGGGTCTCAACTTGGGGTGGGTTTGTGGAAGGATGGATGTAGGGTGGGTAGGTGGGGGGTGTTTGGGAGACACTAGGAGCCCTCAGGGGGAAAGACTGCACGGCACACAAATCATTACTGCTCATCAGCCGCTGCCACTCAGCCACTTATTTACTCACTTGCTCAGCTTGTGCCAGGCTTATACATGCACCCAGACACACACAGAAACATGCCTCATTATGCGTCAGGAGTATCAGCAGGTCCTTCTGAAACGCTTGGCTAATGTTATCCCCCTGGTTGTTTGTAGATGGTTGTGATATATTTAGATAGATTAGCAGGGCCTGGATCTAGCAATGTTCCGTGCTCCTGTGATGGTGTGTGGGTAATACAGTATCTATACTCTGCTAAACACACACAATTCATCATGCCTTCGAAATCCATACTTGATACAGTTTTCAACAACTAATATAGACGTGGGAGAGGACTGCGGAGAGTCTATGGCAACATGACGGAAAAGTATCGCCTCAGCAAGACAGAGGCCCCTATCCATAGTATCCAATAGCTCTCATGTGAATTATTTATCAGCTCTATGGCACATCAGCTATATGTAGCATATTAAATACATAATCCTCTCATCTTTTATTGATGTTCTTTTGATATTTGCCTCACTCAGTCATGAGATTGATAAGTGAGCTTAATATGCAGGCCGGTAAGGAGATTTGCCCTCTTCAGTTGAGCCAATAGTGGTGAAACTTAATCCAACCTTTATTGGTGGTAATACAATTTACAATACACAGGGAAGTAACTTGGGCCAGTAGGATAGAGATTACTCTGCTAGCATCTTTGCTCCCGCTGCTGTAAAGTTAACACAGACAAACACACATGCAGCCATCCAGTGGCCAACTGTTTACACACCTTAGTCTGTAGATAAGAGGGAATTTCAGCCCGCTCTGATCCAATCTGTCTGCCATAGGACACGTCTGTGTCAAGTGCTGCTGGTCTCCGCTTCCTGTGTTTTTGTTGTGAGAAAAGCAACTAGATGGAGGGCAGATACAGAAGGGGTGGAGTGGTGGTGAGATTCCCTTTCATGGAATAACTGTCTTTCCCTCTGCTTGGACAGGCATGCGCACACACACACACACACACACACACACACACACACACACACACACACACACACACACACACACACACACACACACACACACACACACACACACACACACACACACTTGCAAGTAAATAATTGGCAGCCTAGCTAAGGTGATGTCATAAGCCATATAGAACATAGCCACAACATGCTAGCTTGCTAATAGCTTTCTCATGCTAGCTAACAAACAAAAAAAGTATTGGTCTTTATTTTTGGATCATTTGTATAATGTTTTGTTTTAAAATGTTAGATTCATTTTAATTATGTTGAAGTTTAATTTTCAGATACACTTTCAGCATGCGTGAATGTATCCGTAATTGTAACCACAAAGCACGAGTTTAACATTACAATTTGGGTGTTCACTACATTAAAAAACCTATCAGCATCATTGCCTTTTTTATAGTAAGGTGTGGAGGTCAGGGGTAGCTGCAGCTGCAGTGATTAAACTAGAACAGTGGCAAAATGTTCTCTTCAGAAGTTGGCTTTCAATGTCATCACTTCATCAACAATCCTCCTCCTTGCTATGTCATTCGATGGCGGTACTGTCTGGATTTCCCCCCAATAAATCTTGGCACTAGACCAGATGAAAATGAGATCCTCTGCGATTATAAATGCTTTCTTGCTACAAGTCACATACGCAGTCTCCAGGTAACTCGCTTATAGAGCGGCTTTGCATTGCATTGTTAGCGGCTTTCTGTTGTGCTTGAAGTCTGTTTCAGTTCCTTGGGAAATATTCATTTGTTTTTACAACACACCCATGGGTCTGTGCAGCTTTGATGGTTTAATGTTTTATTTGAGAGGATTTAACATTCAACTTATTGTGCTTTTGGCTCTCTCCCCAATTTAGTCGTTCTGCCAATTCCCCCTGAACAATGAACTATACTACACGGTCTCTGTCGCAGCTATCCTCTACTGTTTCCCTGGGGAGTTTATAAACAATCACATGCGTCCTTCAATGCACAAGGAGTTGCCAGATACTTCTTTTCACCTGACAGTGAGGAATTTCACCTGGAGGGTATAATTCATGCACAGTAACAAGCTATATCCCCCAGCTCCACTCCTTGTTGAACAGATGCCTCGACCAATCAGTAGGGGTCACTATTACAGTAACAAAGAACGCAATCCCCTGTCGGCTTCCCACCCACGAACATGGCCATGTGTTTGTTGGCGCATCCTGGCCTAGCCAGACGCACCGTGGAGGAGCTACGTTGGTTGGCGACTGCGAGTACTATGGCTGAACCGAATGCCCTGGCTTTGTCTCTACTTGTCATTGTAAATCCAAAGTTGATGTATTTGGGATTTTATTTTCTGACCATACATTTCAGTACCGTAGCTGCTGTAGGATTCTGTACTCTTTTTTAAAGTGCTCCATCATGTTGTTTTGCTGTGTGATTTAAAAAGTGTAAATCAAATTGAATCATGACCTTAAAATATAAAGGCCAATTGAATCGTGGATATGTAGTATCGTGACATGGTGACACCCTTACGCCTCCTTAATTGTACGTGGTTTTATATTTTCGGGTTGTTGTGAGCTACTTCTCATCCTAGCTGGCATAGTGATTTGGAATAATAGACCTTGTTGGTCTGAGTGTGTACCAAAGTGCTTGCTCTTATATTACTACTGGGACTCAAAAATATATACATTTGTTTCATCCATTTAGTTTTCAGCAACTCGAGCCCTACCCAACAATCACCCGATCAAATAGTATAAATTGTTGGCCCGAACCCGACCCTAGCTCTCCAGGCTGAAAGGGAAATCTCTATGCCTAATTTCCGCGTTTGACAAGGAAATATTTTTCGCTCTTGTAAACTATTTAGGTAGTACCTATACGGCCCACTGTGTGGTGCTCTGCGGCCCACGGTCACCGGTTGAGAATGGCTGATCCAAGCAACGCTGATAAATGCCACATTATAGCTGTGTCATTCTGTGCATGAGCAAATGAGATATTGTTTTTGTCTGCTGTGTACACACACACACACACACACACACACACACACACACACACACACACACACACACACACACACACACACACACACACACACACACACACACACACACACACACACACACACACACACACTCGAAGTGAATGACATTCACCTTGTCCTGTACTACTGGATGTTTCTCTCTGTGAGTCCCTGGCCTGACTGCACAACAAAAAGCCCCATTACTCTGTTGCCACATCACTGCTTCTCCTCCTCACCTGCAATATGATCCACATTAGCATCCACAAAAGCGTGGGCAGCTCCTTCTCTCTGGGCTGACAGGACTGAGAGCAGAGATAAGCCCACTCAGTAATGAGTGTTTAGCCCCTGTTGGGTTGGAAAAAAAGAAAGGGAAGGCCTGCATTGCATTGTGGGCCAGGAGGTAGCCAACGCTGGTTAAATGTGCATATTTCTGTCAAAACCCAGTCTCTGTGACCAAGAACACAGGCTTTGTGTGGGTGTGTGGCAATTGGAGCCCTGTGATTATGGGTGATATTTGTGCCACTCTTCACTTGCATTCACCCAACAACATCCTCCAAGTTCTTTTGTTGTTGTTACACCCTATTTAGAGACTTGCGGAAGACTCATGCTTGATGGGGTTGTACAAAGGTTGTAAAGAAGGAACAAACAAAGAGGTGTAATGGGTGAACAGAGGAGCAGCAATATAAAATATGTATAATGCTGTAAAATGTTTCTATAAAATACAGAGTAACTGAAAGACTGGGAGAGATAGCATCAGTGGAAATAGCTCTCTGCTAATGATGCTGCTGATGATTTTATTTGTATTGGGGGTGGGGGGGGGTGGGGTGCTTTCATAACCTCAAAGAGAGCTTGCCCTTATGCCTCATATGGCCCAACTGTGTCCATAGCACAAAGTCACTTAACCACTTGAAACCCAGCATGCCTATTTTGGGGGGAACATTCGCCAAAGATTGCTATTTTTGGCGAAGAGAATTGTTGTAGATGGAAAGAAGCAGTCCTAGTACCGTACAGTTGCATCTCAGGTCGGTTTCACTAAGACTAGAGGGTTTAAGTCCCTGTAACCACAGTTTGGACGTGCCATCATTACTACTTTGTCTTTATATAGCCCCCACCCCACCCCCCTTCTCTGGAAGCTACTCTGGGTATTTTGACCAGAGTTATTTTAAGGTTTTTGGAAGGGTGGCATCCGGTTTCCAGTAATAGTAATCAAGTTTCCCCCAGTGCTTACTTGAAGCCTTTGATTTGTGTGGTGATTCAGTGTTAGTAGTTGCTTCAAAATCACTCTGAACATGGAGCAGCATTCATCAGCAGTCTGTGAAAAGCCCCTCCTTGCTAGTTTCTGTGCAGCTCCACACCAATACAAAATGAAATAAACTATAATATACTGCATTCTATCTACTACTTTTATTGATATTGAGAGGGAGATGTTTTATTCGCTGGCCAAAACTGTTGGTACGGCCAAAGTATGGAAATATTTACGCACTGTTGTGTAAGTACCGTATGTATCTACTAAACTGTGTTTTTGGTTGAGCATTTGCAAGGCAAAGGGCAGAAATGCTTGTTAGAATGTTTATATTGCTGTATATTTTAGCAAGGGGAAGTTTTGGGATCACTTTGGATGTTTTTATGTCTTGGTCTAGTAATTGACATTGTTCCTGTTATTAGTGAATGACTGAGCTAGACCAGGCAACATATGGTCATCAGTGATAGATTAAATAAATGGCTGCAATTGACCTATGCCAGGACCTGTCCAAAACACTGCGTTAAACTGATATGATACCTCTTCATATTAAACATTGAAGTGGCTGCTGCTGCCCTTATGTAAGGAATCCCAGCAACCCTGCCCATTCCTCTGACATGAGAAAAAGCACACAAAAAATAAAGAAAATGATAGCATTGAGGAACAAAATTGGCAGAGGCCCAGGCTTTGAAATCAGATGCTGACAAATTGCTGGGTGGTTGACTTTGCAGGGCATACTGGATTATTGGGGAGAGAGCAAAAGGGAGAGAGAGAGGATAGAGAGAAACAAGGGCAAGAGATTGCAATATTGTGTTTCATTAAAAAATCCATTGGATATCTGATTACAGCCACATGATTTTCTTTAGCATTAGAGGGTGGAAAAGGGACAAGATGAATGAGCTTTCCTTTCTCAGATGACTATCTCATCTATTGTTGTTCAGGGGGAAAGGAGGAACTCTACTCAATCTGCCCAGCATGTGAACCTCTTCCTGGACAAGATTTCTGTGGACTGATTTTGTGGCTGTATCAGATAGTTTATCCCCTCATGGCCAAAGTTACTAAAATGTCATGGATGCAAAACATCTAAAGAACACAAAGTAAGCATAATTACTAGTCATTTAAACTTTTAATTTCCCCCAACACACAAAGGTAATTAGTGTTATCTCTACTTGCAAAGTGATTTAATTAATGCTGTATATTGTTGATGGATACTTTTTTTTGCTTTTCCCCCAGCAGCTGACTGCTAATGGAAATCAAATAAAATATTATGAATACTGTATAGCAGCCAGCCTATCTATAAGCTGATCACAGAAGATATCCAAACATTTGAATGGTCGGCCCTGCCGACAGCTTGGCAGAGCAGGGGGTGTCATATGTGAGGAGGTTTCATGCTGAGCAGGCGAGGCAGTGATAGGGGTCTGGTTCAGACACATCATTGCACTAATCAGGCGGGGATGCTACCCTTGGATGCCCCCCACTGTTCTCCTTTCGGTGCCTGAAGCAACCCATTTATTTATTTATTAGTGGATTTGGGAAGCAAACTCGTTCGTACCCTGGTTTCTGCTACCCCCTGCTTACCTTATCATCTTCCACAGTCCTAAACCTTTATACTTAAAACTATGTAACATTTGATTTTAGAAAAGGTAGTGTGGTCTCTTATCCATTTGTCAGACAACAGACCTGAATGGATTACAATGTCATCCATAAGGGTAAATTATGAATTGTTTGTGTATTACATTGAGAAAATTCAGTCTGAATAGCATTGTCTTTGATAATGAATACAACATGAGTAGTTGTCAACGTTTTGGTGCTAGGGGTAAAGTGGCCCTTTAATAAAAACGCTAATAAACAGCTTATATTTTGGGAAAAAACGGGCTTCGTCACTGTGTGTATATGCTAATGGTCAATGCCCGTTTGCCAGTTGAGATCAATTGCTCAATCCACTGAGGAGAACCATGTGGAACAGACGGTCTGTCTGTGTGGCTGACGGACAGAGGTTTCCTTATTAGGTTTCCTCATTTATATGTAGGATTGTGAGGCAGCTATCTTTGACATTCACTCACACTGTACCCTTGGACAATCTTTCAAACCAGTTCCCCACCATGTGCTCTGCCGTTGTGGTCACAGTGTTCCGTGGCAGGGACTCTTCACGGAGAAAGAATGTGAACCTCAATCACTGTTGCTTAATTACCACATCTAGCTGAGGTGAGAGAAATGTTCCTGTCACAGGAGTGGGCTTTGCAGCAAGAGAAGAAGGACTATACCCCAAGGATGTTCTATCAAGGAGAGGCAGTTCCGTTCCGTCTCATCCTTCCAGGACCAGAGCATGTTCGTTCTGTTTCTTCTTTTCATGCCAACATCTGTTGTAATGAGTGTTCTGTCTCTCTTCTCTAGCTCCTACCGATTCAGGTCTGTGTATCTCTTCGTTGCTTTCTGTCTTGTTCTTCCATTTCACACCCATTTAGTTTCTCCGTCCACTGCTCGACATCCCCTAATATCTCTCGCACCCATCCGTACAGTCCAAGCACACACGCCCACGCCAGCCAGGCCATAGATATCACTCATATTGGTGGGCTGGCCCTCATTTCATTTATTTGCTCCCGGTGAGCTTCTCCATACATGTAGCCAGAGGGCAGTTCCTTTCCCTTGCATTAATAGGATTGTGCTCTGGATTGTCATACCAGGCTTACTGTGACCCACTGATAATAATGTCATTTAAAATGTGTGGTTTGTCTTTCCCCCATCGCCTCGTTGGTTCCATTGGTTCCAGTACAACATTAGTATGTTAACTGTTGAGCCACGGAGACCATTTAGCTACAGGCTAAACAAGTTTTCAACATTTTCTTCCCTGCTGCTTTTTTGTGCCAGATGCACAAGTTTCTGGTGTGCTCTGCAAACTGTGCTGTCCTGAGCGTTTTTTAAAGTGGAACCCTGTTGAGTTGTACTATGTGATCGCTAGCTCCAAGGTGGTCTTGGATCTTGCTGGGAATCCTTGGGGCAAAACAGGAAATGAAGGGGAGGGGGGGTTACACATTAATTACTTCTGTTGCTGCTGCATGCCACTGACAATGGCCGCGTTTCCCAACGAGATTCGTAGAGATGCTGCGTTGAGCATCTGCGCAGGTTCTACGACGGGTCTTACGTGTGTCCACACAATCTGCGCAGTACCATAGCAGCCACGTAGATTTCAGCTCATGCGCTGCCTACGCAGCCTGCGTAAGAGCCTGGGACCCGGCGAAACCAACGCTCTACCCTCATTAGTAGCAGCTGGTTCTGCCCAACGTGCAATCGCTTCCCACGTCCATGGCGTTACGTTTCTGCTAAAACTACATTTGGGAGACAGAATGGCGTATCCTACTCTCCTCCTACTTCTGCGAGAGGCGTAGCCCTGCAGTGCTCTCCTACGAAGCATTTTGTTACTAGCGCCCTGGGGCGGTAGTAACACCCCGTAGCGAAATAGATCTATGAAAAGACCGACCGACCACACACACACACACACACACACACACACACACACACACACACACACACACACACACACACACACACACACACACACACACATTTAATTTATGTATATGTATATGTATATGTATGTATATATATATATATACACATATATATATATATATATATATATATATATATATATATATATATATATATATATATATATATATATATATATATATATATATATATATATATATATATATATATATATATATATATACATACACATATATATATATACACATATATATATATATATATATATATATATATATATATATATATATATATATATATATATATATATATATATATATATATTGCGGCCGGGCCGGTGCGTAACGACAGCTTGCAGATCTTTTTTTTTTGGGTAGGGTGAGCGTCCTCTATGCATGAACCCGAAGTTTACAAATTGTACTGTACTCTCACGAATGATCTCTGATCTGATCATCTGATAAAAATATTAAGCAAGCCAAGTTAACTAAAGGACGTAAGACCCCAGTTCCCCTCACAAAGTCACAGCTGACGTCTGCAAGATATAAATGTATATGAAAAAAAATTAAACTACCAAAAGTAACGGCTTTCTATATGGTTCGTCCACTAGCCTAGCGGTCTAGGCGTATATCACACAATTTGGGAATCCAGCATGATAGCTGTCGCGGGTTCGACTCCTAGTACCGACGACCTTTACTGTGTCTCTCTCCCCTTTTACTGTCCGTCTATTGTCCTGTCCAAATAGAGGCAAAAAAGCCCCTAAATATATATATTTTAAAAAGGACGCAGAATGTCCCATTTCCCAAGTTTAATATGTATAAATATATTTTTAAAATAGCAGATTGCAAGCTTTTAGATCTGCTATTTTCAAAATATTTGTATACATAGTAGACTCGAGAAATGGGACATTCTGCACAATGAGTACTTTTACTTTTGGTAGTTTAAGTATATTTATGTACTTGCATAAGGGATACACTTTCATATTTACCTTGCAGACATCACCTCACCACCTCAATCTAATTCATGAATCTAAACGTTGTATTTGGAGTGGACAGCTTCAGGACATCTGACAGTATAAAATATGTCAGCGAGACGGAAATTATTTTTATTTACTCCACAGTGCCCTCTACAGATTTTGGTTAATGGTAAGTTCAATCCTACAGATCTGTAGAGGGCACTGTGGAGTAAATAAAAATAATTTCCGTCTCGCTGACATATTTTATTTGCTGCCCAAAAAGTGTATTTTACAGAGTAGTTGGGGTGCTGAGAGGCTTCCCACCTCCGAGAATAGACTTTCAACAACACAAAACAGCCTTTGCTTTGGTGAGTAGCGAAATGGTTTTGTTTATTTTTACTACTCTTGAGCACTCGCAGGGCAGCGGAATTCCTTGTACAATCGCAGAGCGAGGGGTCTTCCAGGGCGTTAGAAGGAACACACTAACGCTCTGAACCAGGGCTGCGCTGCTTAGTCCTTTATGCATGAACCCGAAGTTTACAAATTGTACTCTCACGGATGATCCGATCGTCTGATAAAAATATTAAGCATATGGCAAGTTAACTAAAGGTATATAAATGATGCTGAGCTAAACATGTTTCCTAAATTTCGAAGTTTTATAGTTAAACGTTATGATGAAAGTCCCCAGTTCCTCTCACAAAGTGACAGCTGTTGCGCTCAACATTTTTATGAATGGTTAAAAAATCTTTTGAAACTAGCAGATCTACAAGCTCACAACGCTTCACAAGCTTGTAGATCTGCTATTTTCAAAAGATTTTAATACATATTAAATTTGGGAAATGGGACATTCTGCATACCTTTACTTTTGGTATTTTAAGTACATTTAATTTACTTGCATAATGGGGACACTTTAGTGTTTTATTTAACTTGCAGATGTCAACTCACCACTGTAATTTCATTCATAAATATATTATTCAAAAGTTGTATTTGGAGTGGACTGCTTCAGGACATCTGACAGTTGGCTCTGGTATTTTTATGATCCATTTCACTTTCGCAAAGGGTGTTTAAACTGCAGTGTAGCGGCAGACAGCACTACGTAGTTTACGTCGGCTTTACGTAGACTTCGTCCAGGAGGTCTTTACGTCTATGCTGTCTCGCGAATGTAGTTTTAGCACACACGTAATGAGAACCTACGACGGTGGTGCCTCCTGAAGCCAGTTTAGATGCCACGTAGAGCACACACAGCTGCCACTAATGAAGATAGATCGTGGCGGGGTTGCTACTGCGCATGTGCGTGGAGGCTCTCACGCAGCTTCTAGGCTGCGTCTGAGCTCAAAGTCGTTTGGGAAACCTGGCCATTGACTACTGTCTGTCAAGAAATCATGAAGCAGACCAGGATAAAAATAGACCACTACAACAGTGCATATTGTACACAAGCTTTTAATTAAAAAAAAGCTCAGTCCTTTTATTGCTATTTATAGTCATACAACATACAATAAGACCAATACAATTGAATAAACACACTATAATGTAACCTCAATGGTTTTCTCCGACAGAGGGACATTTTAAATGTGATTTTCTTTTTTCAGACTCTTGCACTCAAAGCAGTTCCTAATCCTATTAAACAGCGACTCATTTGAAACGGATCTATTTCTTCATCTGATTAGAGAGAGTTCATTAGAATGACAGTTTTTGGCAGTTTTCAGCACAGGGGAAGCTGATGTAGTCTCAGTGACCTAACCCCCACTTGTGACCCTGTCATGTTTTCTCTGGGGCTCCAGAGGTTCTTTATGGCTGTAAGCAGACAGGATGACAGAGAACCGAGAGCTGAGAAAATTGGATCCTTTCCTTCTTTAATCTGCCAGTTGAGTGGGTGCCAGCGCAGTGAAGCCAGTGTACGCTGGGCATACCGATCATTTTGTGCAGCATTTTGCCTTGATTTAGCTGCTCATTTCATCAACCATTTATAAGGAATGTAGAGAATCTACAATCAACGGGTCATGGCAACACTGTTCTAGCCATCCCCATAGGCATGAATAGGGAAATGTGAGTTGAGTGGGCACACTGCAGTTCTTAAGAAAGTCTTATTACAGATAAGGAGGGGGAAAATGTGATGAACATTTAGTGCTGTGCAATAGCTTTGGTGTACACCTCTAAGGTTAGAGGATTAATCATGTTTTCAATGCCAAGCATTTTGAACATTTTGAAGCTGGAATACTTTTGCCATATCAACCTTCAGCCACTCTAGATGAAAATCCTTGACTTGATCTGTAGTGTGCACTTGGTCTTTTCAGTAGAAAATATTTGTAGGTTTTCATGGCAATCTTTGATAAAGCAAGCCAGCTGCTGACAGCAGTCACCACCAACCTAAGGTCCAGATCACTGTAATTTCTCCCAATGCGTTTCCTGGTGACAGATGGCTTTTGAGAGGGGTGGGAGAGATGGCAAGATGAAGGGGGACCTGCAGAGGGAGATAGACGGAGATCCAGACGGAGTGGAGGTGCCTAGAAATGAGAGAAAGAAAACATGGAAGGGAAGGAGAGGATGTTTCCTTCCATCAGCCTCCTCCATAGATGGTGTGGCGTAGAGAGAAACTCAAGAGAAAAAAGAGCTTCTTCCCCCCCTCCTTTTGGTTTACCAGAGTGCAATATTATCCTTCCAACCTTACTATCATAAAATTTTGTTTTGCTCTGTGAGAGTAGATTATAGATGGGGCCTGGTTCTGCTCTATGTCGGTGTTCACAGCCACCTACTTTGCTCAGGGCCAGATGATGTTTATTGCCATGGATACCATTCATGGCATTGTATGGAACAAATGCGCGTCATGAATGCCCCCATCGATTGAATATTTCTTCTTACATTTTCCCCATTTTCTCTTTTCAGGCAGCTTTTACTTAATTGTCTTTAGATAGGAGAGTAGAAGCTAAGGTTAGAGAGGGGAAAGATGTTCATCTAATCCAGATGGAATGAAAGCAGAGACGTTGCAACCTTACAGTACGGTCGGTGCACCAACCATTCTTCCACCAATGTGTCCCAACTTGCTCTTCGGTGTCTATTTCCATGGCCCTGAGCTAGCTGAACGTGCACATGGTTAGGCTGCTTCTTTTCTCTTTCTCCTTGACAAGAAAGGAACACAAATGACAAGCAATGCTAAGACTGTGACAATGTAATTTCCTTTAGCAAACAATGATCTACAGTGTGCCTAATTCTGAATTATAATGGCTGTAAATGCTTGTCAAGTACATTAACATGTTCAGTTTTTTGCCTACTAGTCTGAGCCAAAGAAGGCCTCTGTTGTTAAAATCAGGGCTGGTTTTTAACAGTGGTTGTCTCAGTCTCAAGAGTGGCTTAGTAAAAGGTCTGGTCAACATGGCTTCTCTCAGACTGTGGGTCAGTGGGGGAGGTGGCATTCTGCTGGAGAAAGGGGAGAATAGGGGGGTCTTTGTCTGATGGGGAGACCCCCACTATCGCACCCACCATCCACCCTCCCTTCTTACCAATTCCCCCCCCCCCCCTTTTTTTTATAGTCAATGTTTGGCCCATTGACTATGACTTCATGGTATACTTTACATTACCGACCATTTTCCAAAGCATGGATTTCTTACATTTTGGAATAATGACCAAATTTTACTTTTAATACAAACTTATTGAAATTCTACACTTCTCCGGCTGACAATTATGTTGGAGTCAAGAAGCCATGGATATTTTAATATCATTCGTAAATCATTTTTTTCTCCAGGGAATATTTTCGTCTAGACGTGTCAAATCAATCTGCACTTTTAAATGCATTAAATTCACAACAAAGAAAAAATACTTTGACAGACAGTAACGCCAAGTTATTCTCACATCACAAGTTTACATGTGTAAGATTATTCATAAAGATTATTATAAGAAAAGGAAAATGTCAACAAAATAACTATCAAATATACATAAGTGTACACAAAATATAAAGTAGGTTGTAGGTTTTCAGGCATCTAAGACGGTGCAGGCATTGTTGAGCCTTTTTTTTACATGATAAACACATCAGAGTATAAGCAACTATAAAATATAAAAAAATAAAAGACAATGACTGATAATTTGGTATGAATTCAAATAGAATATTAAACAACAACAGTTTTACAGATACAAACAAAAAACAACAGACACTCTTGCTCTCATACTCTCCCTGCACAGATCCTTTGTAAAGAATTGTAAGAAAATTTTAAACACTCCAGTTCCTTTTTTTTAATTTTTTTTAAACTATTATGTAGGAGGGGTCAGCGTGCACTTATTGAAGTGGTCGATGAAGGGTTGCCAGGTCTTTTCCAATTGCAAATAGTGCATTACGACGGGGGGTTTCACTGTGCTTCCGCAAAAAAAAAAAATGTCATCGCGACCCCCGTTCGCTTGTTATAGGCCGTTGAAAATAGCATGTCTCGTCAAAAATGCAGGGAAAAAAAGGAAAGCAAGATACAGCCGTTTCCCCAAATACACTAACCAGGTAATGGATGGAGGAGTAAATCTTGTGATCAAGTGATCTCCTAGATCTCTCTGTGTCTGAGCCTGAAATGGTGGCTCATAGGTTGCGGAACAGCGCCCTATAGTGGAAAACCACTGAAAACTCGTCAAACTCGTGTTTGGCACTGTAGACCAAGTGCCAACGGACGAGTGTTATGAGTTAACCACATGCGTGGTGTGTGCACCAAGTGAGGTCCTCTGCGATGTGCATGCCAAGGAACTTGAGGTCCCTGACCATCTCCACTGTGACACCGTAGATGTAGATGTGGCATGCTTGTACTATTCGTACACTAATACTGCAATAAATGCATCAATCCAATGGCTTTGAAAAACACTGTGCTTTGGGAAATGATCGTCAGTATTGTCATTAAACATAACTTAAATCATAAGACATAGAACAGTACTTAAATATAGTCTGACTCTGATCCTTACATTATGTTGGATTGGGAACGGAATAATCTTCCCATCAGTGCAACTTCTTTTTTTACTTGTCGTGCTGGACATCCTGTCTTGAATTCATGGCAAACTTATGAAGCATAAAGTGTGATATGTACACTCAAGGCAATTTACGCAAGGCAATTCTGTGGACACAAGTTATGTGTGCATACACTGCACACTTTGACTGCATGCATTATGATGTCTCTGAAAGCCATTTTTGAACACAGGATCAAGTTGGGGAATGTAGCACTTATTCACCATCCCCCAGTGTATTTTGTCTCAATCACCCAGGAGTGACAGACAGTTGGGCGGAAAGAGGGCGAGCTAGGGACCCTATCGGGGCACCACCATGCGCTGCGCTCCCAAACCCCTTTTTGACTTCTCAGCAAAGTGGATTTGGGACAGGGGTAACAGCCCATACTTATCAAGCAGACAACCTCATTTTCTAGGACCTTGCTCCCTGCTCCCCCATTTTCACTACTCGCCCAGTGCTGTGGTTCCTATTTTTCAAAACAAACGGCGGCTCCCACACCACTAGGCCCAAATAGATTAGACTTCCGTCACTATAATGTGGTTTCTGACACCGGTTTGCTCTACCCAGAGGCACCTCTCTCTTTAACTCTGCATCTGTGAAATGAAAACCAGCACTATTTCAGTACCAATAAAGGCCTGCTATTAACATATGGCATTCGTTTGTGTGCGAGCGTGCGTAACTTTAGTGAGCTATACTTTGTCTTGCCTAGTAAGTTGTGCAAGACGTCTTCCATCCATAACTTTTTTTTTTGCACTTGACTTCTATTTCCATTTTTATACATTCTGTATCTTCCATCCATATTGATAAGTGGAGTGAAAAACTAAAATGTTTCAAATATAAAAATCCAAACTCTGTTCTTGTTTATGCTTGTTCCCCTTCCTCATTTCATTCTGCTCACACTGTTTTAACAAACTTTGGTTTATTTCACCCACATCCTGAAAATCTATGGTATGCTTTTCTGTCACTGAGTAGTTCAATAGACTACATTCTTTATGTGGGTATCCCCCAGGGAACCTTTCCAGGCAAGTTGAACTTTCCTTGTTACTTGCTAGTTTAAAACGTCTCTATTAATTTGAACGCAAATTTGAAGCCAGTCTCTTATGGTTGAAAATCAGTGGTAGCTCTTAATCATCAGATGTCACAGGTAGGGATCTTTGCTAGTATAGGCTACTACAGGCATGAAGTCAAACTTCAGAAATTAGAATACCACAGAAGCTCACTGCTGTATCATGTTATAATCGTTAGATTGTATAACTGAAATCTGGACAAATATTATAGGTTTGTAGTTTCTGTAACTGTAATAGGTGCGGTATTTGTTCTTATTAATGGTTTCCCAAAATATTTAATTTCTGGATGAAATTGTATACAGGGTTCCCCAAATATTTTGATGAAACTGCTGATGATGTAGTTTCATACTTGAATTGATTTGGCCTGGCTGTAATTCCTACAGGGCCAACTAAAGGTGTAAACAAGTTGGGGAGAATTCAGTATTTCTCCCCTGAACACCATGTTTTCTTCAAACATTATGAATTGACATTCTAGTCATGAAATAACCTTAATCCTTGACTAAAGTTTATTTTGTCATTATGGTTGTTTGGGACAGATGTATTTCAAAATGGAATGCATGCTTGCTAAAAAATAAGGCAGCATAAATTTAAATTAAACAGGATAGGTTGTTTGGAATGGAAGCTTGATGGCAATACAACGCTCAAACCTTTTCCTCATCAAGGTTAATTAATTTAGTTTGTATCACCTCAATGAAGATGGCATTGCTTTGAAAATACTCCATGCTAAACAGCCAGTTATGTTTATGAAACTGACACACTTGTCATCATATGTGATGTGAGATGGGTCTTTGATTGCTGCCAGGATCATAGCTTATTAGAGCATTATGAAGTGGCTTTGTCTGATGCCTGGGTAGCTGTAGTACATTTGTGTGTGGGTACATTTGTGTGTTTATGTATACAATCTCTGAAATGTCTTTCACCTTAGTTAGTGAGGGTCAACACCTCACCCTACCACCACCCTCACCCTGCCACTCCCAGTTGACTTCGGTCTCCCTGCCCGGCTCTGCTGATAGGCGATGTTGTACACCAACAAACAGATTTGTCAGCCATTTTGAACTATCGGATGGATAGTTGAGGCTGTCAGTGCTGCTTCACTGCTCCTACTTGGGTGAAAATCTGTTAAAGGCAGATCCTCTGGCTCCAGCAACCCCAGCAAGCCCACACTGCCTCCTTCTCAGATGGAGAATGCAGGACTAACAAATTCCTCCTGCCACTGCTCCATGCTGGTCTCTCTCCATCTGTTGTGCACAGAGAAATATGTTTGCTGGTGTTCTGTCACAGTCCACCCAATACATACACTTGGCAGCATTATATTTATTGATTTCCTGAAATCAACCACTTGCGGCAGTTTGACCAACATTTAAAACCACATTCTTGGCACTGAGTGTTGGATTGGAAGAAGAGTAACACCTGATCAGAAGAAATTATTTTTTTCCTGCTTGCTGACTGAATTGTTTGATTTTCACATCACTTTCTGCCTTTAGGGTTGTTGTTTATTATCTGGCTGCACTGGCAATGTTTATGTCCTTTGTACAAGGCATTCTTGTACTTCTGTTTATGTGGACATAATAAATATTTTGTGTGTGTGTGTGTGTGTGTGTGTGTGTGTGTGTGTGTGTGTGTGTGTGTGTGTGTGTGTGTGTGTGTGTGTGTGTGTGTGTGTGTGTGTGTGTGTGTGTGTGTGTGTGTGTGTGTGTGTGTGTGTGTGTGTGTGTGTGTGTGTGTGTGTGTGTGTGTGTGTGTGTCACAGTGAGGCTTGCCTGCAAACCGATGCGCAACTGCTGTGTTCAATGAAATATAGGACAAGGTGAATGTCATTCACTTGAGTGTGTCTGTCTGGAGTTAATATCGCAAACCACTGGACTGATCAGTGCCAAACTTTGTATGCACCACAGAAGCTTTTTTTCTTTTTATATTACATTTTTATTTTATAATGGGGGGCACCGATGGCCTAGTGGTTAAGGCTGGTATATATAAAGGGGAGCATGAATTGAAATGTAAATAAACAGGATAGGTTGTTTGGAAAGGAAGCTTGTTGGCAGTGTTGACACAACACTGGTATATAGGCTCTGAGGCACGAGGCAGCCTGACAGTGAGTCCCGGGTTCGATTCCCGAGCCTGGCGGGCCTTTGCTGTGTGTCACTCCCTGACTCTTTCCTCACTGTACTATCATATACGTCATAGACGACTGTAGTCACAGACGACTGTTGTCACGGGCTGGTCACCTAATTTTGCACCTAATTTTGCACGTACATTCCCACTAGGCAGAGGAAGAAATGCCACTTGAACATTTTCAAATCAGCCTCATGGTGGTGCTATAACAGGCCAATTCGTGTTTTGACCATACTGTATAAAAAGAATGGACAGCGTTACGCCCCTAGACTCTACAGACTCTAAATGAAGCCGATTGTTCAGCAATTTCAAATCCGCCATCTTTCAATATCGCGTCATATCGCATCATATCCTGCAGAATGACACCAGACCATTATTCGGTTCTTAAGTCTGACGTCATTTTGTAGTCCGACGTCACGTCCGGGTCCAAAAGGCACCAGCGCCGTCCACTCTTCATTGTAAACAAACATGTTGGAACCCGTAAATCTTTTTACAATAACCTCCTTTTTCAGAAATGAACCATTGAGGGTTAATAAGGGTCTTAATGCTGATATCATAGACAGTAAAAAGTAGGCTAATATATATATATTTATATTTGTATTTATTTATTATTATTAACATTATAATATATATGTTTTTATATTTATTTATATATTTATATATAGATGTATATAAAAAACGATTTCCTCTTCTTTTTGTCGTTGCCAGGAAAGCGGTAGAATGACACTTAAGTCGTTATTTTAGTCTCAGATCTGTTAAAACAGCGAGGGACACAGCACTGCGCATATTGGGAAAATACACACTTGGACTCGGAAGTTATTCTAGCGGGGCGCAACGTCACGTCTTAACAACCGAATAGGTTGGGTAGCTTGTAGTCATTAAGACGGATCCGTACCATCTGTACGATTTTTCACATTCCAGCCTGATTGGCTAATTCCGAACATTGACCTGGCTGAGACCTGTGCTCCGAGGAGCACTTTTTCTAGTTAAACTATGTTCAGCCGTGAAAGTTGCCAACCATATTGGTCCTACTGGGACACGATAAGATCGGTGTTAACACAATGGCCAAAAGTAGCAATTGGCTTCTAGGACTCAAAGTTGCTAATTGGTCTGACCTGGTTGCTGTAGACGGGCACAGAGGTGTCAAGGTCCTACAGTGGGCCAGACAGATTGAGGGCACTCCCAGGTCTTAAACTCCTTTTAGCCTTCTCTGTACATTCATTTTGGAAGAATAACGGCTCTTAAGCTTGAAATACCAGAGGCAGTTTAGTTGGGAACTTGGGACTATCTTCTATTTCTTGCCCTGGATGGAGCAAATATTTATGTAGTTCAGTGATTCAATTAAGCCCTACTTTGTAAGTGTTAGCATTTCCATGTTCATGCACTGCAGTGAGGAAGGAGTAACCAGATTGCAACTGCAATATACGTTCTACATACCTCTAATATACTGCATACCATGCATTACATCACCTCTCTTCAATATACAGTATACCATGCATTACATTATCTCTTTCTTTAGATCTTCCATTAGGGATTTGGTACCTCAGGATAGAAGAAATAAGTTAAATATCTCAACCGTAGATGTAGCCTCTCTTGCTTGTTCTCTCCGGCTCTCTCGCTCTCTCTTCCCCCTCTATCTCTCTACCCATACTCCCCCTTCTCTATTTACCTTTCTTTATCTATTTTCCTTTTCTTCCTTTTTGTTCTCCCTTTTCCCTTGAGGTGTGCCATTTCCTTGGAACATAGCAGGCATATTTTAAACTACATTTAACATTCATCCACTTATTTTACTCTATTCGATGCATTATTAACATACCTTCAGCCCCCTTAATTATTTCACTAGCTCTCCCTTTCCCGGCGGAACTGATAATTGGTGTTATTTATCTAAACAATACCACAATGTGACTCTTAGGGTGGGAGCAGTTGAATAATGGATGAGGACAAATGCAAAGCAATTGCACTTACTCAAAGACTTGTGCACTATCCTTGTCAGTGAGATTTGCCATTTACATTTGCAAAATGGCCACCAAAGTATTAAATGCTTCACTGTTTTCTTATAATAAAACTGGAGATGATATTCACTTGTACACTTCTCAGAGAGAGGGAAAGAGAGAGAAAGAGAGATCTGTGCAGTGCATGGAGCGATGCAATTTAATGAGTCTCTGACTCCGAGTGGGTTAAATTTGTCAGGACCAGGAATGGACATTCTCAGTTTCAATCAATAGCTGACAAGTTTTATCAAGGCGAATCGACTAGTCCAACGTCATCTCTGTTCTATTTTTACAAGACCCTGCATACTGTAGGCTGTTTACAGGATGAAAGCAGTGATGTTCTATTTGTAAATTACTCTTCATCATATTTGGAGAACTCTTGTCTGGCATAATGTCCACTCCACCTTTCACTAGTTGGTTGAATCTACCTCCTCACTTTGCTGTACAATATAATTGAATCAAATGAGAGGAGATTATACAGTATTGACCATAGGTTGCCAGTACATTTTCCGTGCCCATCCCTAGTCATGAAGAATTTGGAGTTGTAGGGATAGACATTATGGCCCACTGGCTCGGAAGTGCTATTTAAACCCTCCAGGCCAGCAGAACACACTTGCCCACTCGGGCCAGTAAAATGAATGCATAAAAAAATAGGGATGGGCTATACGAAATTTCTGGCCGATATCGATATCCGATATAATAATTGCTGTTATGGCTGATAACCGCTATAAACCGATGTCGATATGATCTCATTCTGTATTTAAAAAAAAGAATAATAATTTTGTCTAATCTGAAAAAGGCATATAAACACTGAAATTGAAAAAGCATTGCCTCTCTATTCCAAAACTAGGGATGCACCGTTAATTGAAATGTTATGGCTTGAATGTAGTATCTTTATTTTAAAATGTTCCAACTTGTTGACCCTTTTGAAAGCTTCCCCAGAAAACACTGATAGAATCTGAAGCCTTCATCATCACAAAAGGCTTTTTCAACATAATTAGTATAAAATAAAATATTGTCATGATTATTTTTATATCGGTTCGATACCAATAATGCATTTTAAGGCCAACATTGCCCGATACCGATATGATGATTAATTGTCCATCCATATTGAAAATTAAAACACCTGATTTGACTTCATTTTCCTGTGGTGCTGGTGTTTTGTAATCTTGTTAATTAACGCTGCAACATAGCTTTTCGTGAGCGCTGTGTCTCAGTTGGCTGAAAGGCAGAGGCGTCTGCTCCGTCCAGAAGTCCACTGTTCGCGCCCACCAGTGCAGCGCAGTGGGAGGTTACACTGTGAAAAGGTTACACTGTGACTTAAATAAATGACTGTTGCATCATATCTGTATCATTTTTATAACGAGAGAGTAAATTCCAGCCAGTGATCTTCAAAAGTCACTGCCCTATAATCTCTGTGGTTTGACAACCGAATCTCCATATATGTCTATATGTATGGGCGTATCGGATTTGTTTATGGTTATGTTGAGTCATAGTGATATGTCTATATATGGGTGTAATCGGGTTTGTTTATGGTTATGTCTGAGTCAGAGTGACTTGGCCGTGGCCCTGCCTATATATGGGCGTATCGGTTTTGTTGTTATGTCTGAGTCAAAGTGATGTCAGAGGTCCGCTGGCTGGCCGGCCGGCCGGCCCCCATTAGCCAATTTTAATAGGATAGGATGTCAAAACCTGTGTGGTTCACTTCCTGTCATTGTGGCTGTTAATTTTCTGTTAGAATACTGCAAATAAAACAAAATGTGCTATTGAAATGACTTTGGTTTTACAGCTAAATTTGGGGTTGAAATACAAAAGCAACTAATCCTATGCTACATTCTCTCCACAATGAAAACATCACCACTGATTTACAATCCTATAGGGCATGATGCCAACTCACCTAATCCTCTCATCTCTCTTTGTCCTCTAGTTACGACGGCGCAACCCTTCAGCCCGTTCTGGTTCACAGTGGAGCCCCAGGACATGCTGGCAGTGCGAGGCGCCCCTGCATTGCTCAACTGCTCAGCCCACAGTGACGAGGCCCTGCCGGCACGAGTGGAGTGGAAGAAAGACGGCACCTTTATGAGCTTGGTCTCGGATGAGAGGCGGAGAGTCTTGCCTGATGGCTCGCTGCTCATCACACAGGTCGTGCACTCCAAGCACAACAAGCCCGATGAGGGCACCTATCAGTGCGTCGCCACTATTGACAACTTGGGATCCATCTCTAGCCGGACAGCACGCCTCTCTGTAGCAGGTAAGCGCTGTGAAAGATAAACCTGAATTGGTCGTAAACTGTCCCTCACCACTTGGAAAGTTTGGTATCTTGGAGCATCTCAACCTGGGAAACCATGTCAGGAAAATCCCAAACATGATGCTTTAATGAAAATGTAGAAAGATTCATGTAAAGTAGCAATACGCCATACCTTCCACTGTATGAGTTTGTCCAAAGGGGTCTGTTTTTTTGCCAGGCCTACAGTACAATGTGACCTTGTTCTGCTTTGGGAGCAGCAAGTGGTGTGGGATTATTAGGAGTTTGGAGTCGAGTCACACCACTAAATTCAATTTGCAGGCAATGGAACAGCAGCATTCTGTGTGCTTTCCACTCTGCACTGCTCTGCCAGGTACAAAGATGAGAGAGCGAGAGAGAGAGAGAGAGAGAGAGAGTTCTTTGACAATAGGCTAGTCAAGTACAGGCCTCTGCTTCTCAGATAGTGGCTAGTGTGTGAAGTTGCACTTCTTTTATTTTAATGTTTTATTACTTTGTTTCTTGTCAGCATCTTTTTCATTATGAGAAAAAGAGCTAATATTATTGCCATTCAAGAGCTTTACAAGATCCTTCTTTCCTCTTAGAGAGGCAGGAATAGTACTCATCACTTTCACATTTGTTAAACTGTACATATCCCTGGTTTTCATGTTACAATGGGGGACTTTGTTTCAAGGCAGGACACACCACTTTAAATGATTTCCTTCGTGGTTTTACTAGCGGACACTACAAAGCCAAGGTATGTGTTTAGTATTATGAGAGCTTAATAGGTTTACCCTTTTTCATATTAATTAATTGAACAATGTTCTAGGTATTTTCCGCTGCACACATTCAATTAGTGTTTACTTTATTGATGGTGGTAATAGAGGATAATTGTGTGTGTGTGTGTGTGTGTGTGTGTGTGTGTGTGTGTGCGCGCGCGCACGCTCCGCTTCCTCAGCCCATTCTTACCCCATCACATGGGCTGACCTCATGATCACCATGGGAAATCTACTGACCTTAAGGTCATTTTAACACATCAATATATCACAGCCAACCAGAGCAAATCTTCACTGTGTGTGTGTGTGTGTGTGTGTGTGTGTGTGTGTGTGTGTGTGTGTGTGTGTGTGTGTGTGTGTGTGTGTGTGTGTGTGTGTGTGTGTGTGTGTGTGTGTGAAGTTAATTCAAATGGACCTTGTTGGTACACAGTCGTGCCTGGCTCTCCATCAATGCCTGTCAGAGAAACCTGATTCATGTTTAATGCAGACAGGACTCATGTGGTTGCTGTGCTGAAATGAGCTCTCAAACAGCTTCACAACCAATCGGATCTGCCTACGGGATGTTGTATTCAATCAATTCTGACTTAGAGCAAGAAGCAAGAGAAAACCATTCCACACACATACACTATTCAGAAGAGATGGCT
Source organism: Gymnoscopelus braueri (assembly GCF_963280865.1). Classification (NCBI taxonomy): domain Eukaryota; kingdom Metazoa; phylum Chordata; class Actinopteri; order Myctophiformes; family Myctophidae; genus Gymnoscopelus; species Gymnoscopelus braueri. The sequence goes on along the minus strand of NC_137603.1, from coordinate 37,690,152 downwards.
AACGTCGTACTTAAACATGGCGAGCACGCAATGCACACACACATGTCGTATCATACACCCATACTGACACACACAGAGACACACCAAGCCAGTGATGCGTCTCCAGCATGCTGGCAGGTGGCCAATAAAAAGGTTAATTGCAGCGTGGAGGGAGCAGGCCATTAGGCCACCGTTCGACCCAGGAACGATGGTGTAGGCAGGGAGGAGCAAGGGCCCTGGGCGTGACCTCTTAGACATAATGGCTTGTCCGGTTAGCGTGTTGCAGGGAATGGCGGGTAATAACAATAGGATTGATTACTGCAGGACGTGTCCCCTAGTTCTTTATATAGAAGAACCCTCACTACCATCAACAATGCTCCTTCACATCCCTCTACACCTCTTCTCTTTATCATTCTCTCTTTATTTCGATGCATTTGTTTTTCACCCCCTTTCTACTCTCTGTGTTTATTTTCTGTCTTCTCCCTTTGTCATCCACTCTGTGTGTGCGCGCACGTGTAGTACATGAGCTAGCAGAGAAACATTCGTAGACAGGGGGAGAGTGGCTTAGCCGGGCGTGGGTTTATGTATTCAGCTTGAGTCTCAGTGAGAGAAAGGGAGGGGAGAAAAAAATTATAGGGCAGGGAGAGAGGCGTGCAGTGCATAGAGCGAGATGCGAATAATGAGACTCCCATCTCTACCGTCTAGTCGGCTCTCACACAACTCTTCCCCCTCCTTCTGTTTTCCCGACTCTTTGAACCCACTTCTCCTCCAGTGGCCCATCTCACCATTGCTCGACAGGGATACCCCCTAACGGAAAGACGATAGTGAGAATTTCCATCTGCCCCCCTCCATTGCCAACCATCTTTATCATTCCATGTCGGATTTGATTACTGACCCTACCTGAAGCAGTCGAGACAGGGTTTTCAAATCAGTTGAAGTCGCTCTGTCTGATCTGGACACATTTGGTTACATTTGTCTTCCATCCTGTGTTCAAGGGCTTCTGGCGAAAAATTTAACTTTTCAGTTGCTTTTCACTTACTGTAATCTTCGCGCTCAAAGGGGAAGGGACAGTTCATTATTAAACGTATAGGGGATTTATTTTGTGTGTCTGTTTACTATTATTTCTAGGCTTGAGTACTTGTGATAGCTTAAGCTATGACTTTCAATTGAATATTGATTGATTGGTCTTTATATAGCATACATGGACCGTAAAGTCATAGAGCTGCAAGTCATTTGGAATAAGCTACTTGATTATAAAAAAAAAAAATTATTTGAATTTCTTTCAGTCTGATTTGTTGATATAAAAGTATTTTATCATAAATCATGCTTCATCCATTAATCAGAATTATAATTGAGGAAATAATCACTAAGAAAATAATCTATAGTACGGCGGCAAGAATAGCCGCTAACAAACCTACTGCTTTGGAAAACAATTCCATCACCGTCCCACTCCCAATATGAAGGACGCCCCAAAGTCTTTGTATTGTTCTGCACTTATTTTATCTCTGAATTGTTTCCACCCAGTTGTAGAATCTACATTCAATTCAGATAACAATTGGGGATCGCGTGTGGCAACGCGTGTCTACAAATGGATGAATTAAAATGGATTTGACTGTGTAGTAGAAGTTCTCAAATGAACACATGCATGCTTTTCATATATGTCAACATAACATTTTATGTACTTTAATCTGTTTTGAGAAGCCTCTTCATGACCATGAGGACATAACGGCTGCAAATTGTCATTGTGGCAGCATTGCAAAGTCCTTTATGTATACTATTAGTGAGCCTTCTTAGCACATACAGTAATCTACTATCTCTTCATACAGTGAATACTTAGATGTGAGCCCTGTTTCTGACAGTTTACAGTAATATGGACCATGTCACTTCTCAGGGTTTGTGAGACCATGGAAGAAAGTAGTTGCAACTAGAACAAGTGCTCCTCGGAGCACAGGTCTCCGCCAGGTCAGGTAGGTTATTTTGACCTCCTGGTGGCGCTATAATAGGCCAATGTGAAAAGGGTGCCATTTCTTCTTGGCCTGTCACGGCAATCGGCCACTGCAATCATGATTTGAGGCATTTTGTTCCAAAAATGTGTTTTGCTAAACTATACCTGCTGGTGGCGCTATAACAGGCCAATATGAAAAGGGTGGCATTTCTTCCTCGCCCTAGTGAGAATATGCGTGCTAAATTTCATGGGAATTGAGGCATTTCATGATTTGAGGCATTTTGTTCAAAACGGACATCTCCTGCAAACTTTGGAAGCCAATCTTAGGCAATCAGGATGGAATATGGGAAATCGGACAGATCAGTGTTGATCACATGACTACAGAGATACTGTGTACCGGTTTGTGTGATCTTTGGACACACACACGGACAGGGGGCAAAACATACTCTCTCGCCATGCCTTTTGGTCTGGCGGAGACAATGATATTGAACGATGCCTCTTTGTAATTGGGCAGGTCCACTTTAAACACTTGAGGTACTGTACCTCACTAATGGAAACCCATTTGGGATTGGATGTTGTTTGAGTCATCAACAAATTGGCCAAAATAGACGAAAATTATGTTTAGTTTAAAGCTGTAATGAATGTCATGTATTCTTTCATGCCCTGGGCAGCCTGATATGCAGATGTTTTTCATTGCATAGATGCACAAGATGCACAATCACTGAAAATAGTTCATGGACTCGTGCCTGTTGGTAGATGAGACTGGACACCGGGGTGCTTGTCTCTACCATGCTATACTCCCGGTTGTAAATAGCCACATTGGCTATTCCACTCCGGGCACATAACATTGTTAGCTACTAGACACCTGGGTGCTAATATCCCTATGTTAACCCATTAAGACCTGAGGCCGATTCTACAAATGTCTTCTAAATCCTAACAGTTTTCTGAAAAAAATATTGTTGCTATAATATCTGTGGTTCTTAAACGTTTTCATGTTTCAATTATATGTATTTAAAAACCAAACTCAAAATATTTTGTTCCAGGGACCCCCCCCCCCCCCCCAGTCTCATGTTCAAGATTTTTCAAAAAAAGCAGATCTACAATATGTTGTTATTTATATAGCTCTGCTATTTTTGAATAGCCAAAGAAATCTAAAATGACACAGATGCTTTCCCGGTCTTAATGGATTAACATACAGGCTATTCATACTGTATTTGTTCATAATTTGCAGTACGATCGATTGAGCAATTTATTGAAAATGAATTCAAAAGGATAAATACGTACAAGAAAGCCCAAAGGCTTGTTTCCATTGTGGTCCTTTTGATTATCATACTGCCATTCTACGTGTACTTTATTTCTATCATATCCTGTATTATTACTTGTACTTATTATTAGTATTATTAGTATTGATATTATCTTGTTATATTGTTGTGGCACAGTCTCTGGAACTAACCACCATTTCACTGCTTATACATGTATGACAATGGCACATGATGACACCATTTTATTTTATTTTTTTTACTCAATCCCACGTTCTAGTGATTGCAGGATTTAGGAGGATAGAGTGAGATTCAGTGTGGTCAAGGAGTTTTCCTGTTGTCCATATCACACAGCTACAGTATGTTGCAACACACATAATGGTATTGATGAAGCAGGGTAAACAAACAGATTGCAGGCTCAGAATGCCTCGCTGCATGGTCCTAGCTGCACACCTACAAATAGGGCTGCTCTCTCTCATGCACGCACACACACGCACGCACACACACAAACGGGTCTAGTGACACGTCACGTGGGCAAGGACTGAACTATTCCCTGAACTGTCTGGATCTCTCCCTCTCAATCCATCCGAGTTTCTCTCCTCGCTGCCCAAAATGCACCACGCCTCTCCTTCCTCCTCTCATCTTTCTCCCTGTCTCATCAGCTATCCTCTCTACCTCACACTTTTCATTTCTTTGACCCCCATTCCTTTTCTCTTCTCACCAGCCCCCCCTTTCCCTTCTATTGTCCCGTTCCATCCTCACTGTTATTCTTCTCATTTTTCCCCAATCCACACCTTTCTTTGTCCACAGTGACTGCATGACGCACGCACACACGCACCTTTATCTGCAAACTCCAGAAAGCATCAAATCAACAATGTCACTGCTTCTTTTCAAAATGTTCTCTCTTTTGTGTGTATTGGTGTTGGGTGTGCACACGTTGGCACTTGGCGCGTCTGTACATGTGAACGTGAGACGTTCCATTGTTGGTCAACACAAAATCATTCACAATGCAACTCTGTATTCAATTACCCCCCCCCTCCAAATGACCAATTGCATGGTACCTCATTGCTGAGCAGCCAGGGTTGTCTTCATGACGAATAGCCCTGACCCGGAAATGAGGTCAGGGTCACCATGGCATTCCATTACCCTGATTTTCATCTGTCTCTGGAAGGCAGCATGAAGATCTGTCTCTGGAAGGCAGCATGAAGATCTGTCTCTGGAAGGCAGCATGAAGGAAAGAAGAAAAAAGGAGTAGTTATGTCCTGCACTTAACTGGGGGGTAAAGAAAAGGAAACTCTTGGAGCACAGATGATGATAAAGGGGAAATGCAATGAAACGGCACACGGTTATGAGATTGTGACTACTAGGAGGTAAAGGTATGCAACAGCTGAAAAATATAAGCAGCGGAGAAAGAACTTGGCAGAGAAAGGAGAAGAGTGGAAGGCGCTTTACAGTAGGTGAGGGCATTCCCTGGAGAATGTCTGCCGGAGAAAAGAGTCGCTAGGGAGTCTGCAGGGCTGAGAGCAGACGACAGCCTCCATTTTAGGAGTATTCACTGACTGATTAGGTCCGCTGGGTAGCCAGAGAGGCTGACAGAGAAAGCCCTATCTCTACTCTCCAGACACGTATGTGCGTGCGTGCGTGCGTGCGTGCGTGCGTGCGTGCGTGCGTGCGTGCGTGCGTGCGTGCGTGCGTGCGTGCGTGCGTGCGTGCGTGCGTGCGTGCGTGCGTGCGTGCGTGTTGGCATTGGCATGGGCACACATGCCTGAATCTCTATTTGTGTGTTCTAATTTCCATGTACCTGACATCTCATTTTCTAACATGAATTCTATTCTCATTCTTTTCCCATTGTATATTGAGAGCACAGCACCAATGCCAGGCGAGTAGTGAGAGCTAATTAGCTCCAGAACCGTTTGTTGGTGTCAACAACTTCACAGGTGCTACCAGCAGTTCTGTGATACAGCTTCTGCTCCGTAGGGACAGTTGGGCAGGGAAATTAAATCAGGGAATTCCGTAACATATATTGTGCTACTACTACACAGCTTGGGAGGGGGAAGAGACCAGGTTGCTTGGAACAGCTAGGGTGTCCAAGGGATGAGACTTGGGAGGGACGACAGACTTCCTGAGTTTGTATTACATTTGATTGCTACAGTAGAAGCACATACACATTACAAATTAATGTGGAATACTAGTTGAACACCAACCATGTTTGGTCTGAATTATTATTTTTATGCTGTTTTACTAAATGTATTGTATTTTTTAAGGTCCTTACAATGTGTTATACAAGTTTTTAGCTTACAAAACCCCAACTAAATTCTCTCTGATTTTTTATCTCTGCATGTTCTGAGCATTTTTCAACTAGTGATAAATGACCTGACGTTGTGCCATTATGATGGCAGCGTACGGTCTATAATAGTAATTTGTTAATGTTAATTTCACCGCTTGTCATCTGTTAATGTTACTGCCCTGCCCTGCAATACTGCTGTGGTAAACCCCCCTCATAGTATGACATTCAGTTTATCCATGTTCAGTTATTCCACCTCTGCAGTCCTTCGATTGAATATGTTAACCACTCCAGGATATACCGTATCCGGAACATTAAACTCCAACTTGTGTCGTTGCATTGTTCCGCATCATCTGTGGAAAGCCTGCTTCCCATTTACTGCTCCGTGCTCAGATCTTGTCTAGTGGTCATTTCCACAACAAACTACAGACCGTTTCCGTATCCTCTCTAAACCGGATGGGTAGAAAAGTAACCATGTGAGTCATGAGACAAATCCTTAGCCGGGTCATACCAAAGATTATAAAAATGGGACTGAATGCCTCCCTGCTTGGCACTCAGCATCAAGGGTAAGTCCCTGTGACATACTAACGTCATGTCCAGGGGGTGTACTTGTTCATCATAGCTGGGGGATGTACTTGTACATCAAGTCGACTCACGCTACAGAAACGGGCGATAGGCCCCTGCCCTATGGGCCACATGGCTCAGTAATCTATACCGTAATATTTCTTAATTCCATCATTAAAGAAAAACTAACGGCTTCACAGTGGTGCTGGTCATACCAATGCTGGTGTAACTAAGAGATTTGCTCAGAAATCTATATTTTTAGATACACAGATAAAACATGGCAGATGGGGAGAAAATGTTCTCTCCATGGTGGGTGGGATTATTACAAGAAGCCAGACAGTTACATCACTGTCGGGGAGCAAATCAAACGCATGTCTTTGAGTACACATTTTCAAAAATAGACCACTAATAAATCACTGAGTGTGAAACCACTTTTCTTTATAGCTGGGACGTCAGAGAACCCCAAAAAAGGACAAAAAATTATAATCTAAGAATAAGTGCAACATTTTATGATGGGCCCTTTTTAAATGGTGTTTTCTTTAATGGTGTTTTCTCGGTTCCAAACCTAAAGGAGAGTGCTTGGAAGTGCTGCTGTAGTTGACAAATGACGAAGATGAATTTCCCTTGCAAGTTAAGGTGGTTGAGCTGCCTACTGACTGACTGTGTTGGATTGCAATGTCTCCCTTGACTCCCATGTTTTTCAACCCATAACCCCCCCACCCGTGGCCATGAAGGCCAAAACTAAAGAGACATCGCTCCTTCTCTCTCTCTCTTTGCTGTGAAATGTGACATTTTAACTGGGGGTTTGAGAAGCGATCAGATGGCATTTAGCCTAGTGGTTGGAGGTTTCAGAGAGTGTATTATTAGATATGAAATGTGTGTACACACAAAGAGTTTTGAGCTTGTAGATTGACATTTTCAGAGTGTGACACCGTTGTACAACAAAGATATATACTGTGAATCAGGCTTAATGTTCATAGATGGAGATGCAAAGACAACCAATTCCCTTTGACCTAACTCAGGAAGTTCAAATGACCGCACAAGATCTACTTCCTGGCTGATCTCCCTAAGGCTAGGTCATCCAAGAACTCTTTCTCCATGCATACAATAATTGGATCCCTCATTAGATTATTAACAATATTTGTATCAGATTTATTGCATTTAGGAGAACAGTAAACCTTGGGGGAATAACCTCAACTCCCTTGTTTTTCCTGGCAATTTCAGGCACACTGTTGCACAATACTGACTTGAATAACTGATAATACCTAACTGATTAAACATATTAAACATATTATTGACTGATTATAAAAAATCTGCATTATCTATAATAAGCTATCTATTATTTGGTATTCCATGCATAATTTTTTTTTGCGTCTGCTACACTGAATCTACACTCATATGTTCCACAAATCGTGCTTAGCTGTTATTAGAATGCCTTATTCTTCATGCTAAATCTATTACAATAGTACCAAACCTCAAATAAAATGTTTATGTATTCTTTTTTCTCATTTACACATGAGAGAAATATTTTACTTTTCTTTACTTAATTTCAGCTGATCCATCACGCGATCAAGGGACTCGCTTCCAAATAAAACAGATTCAAGCTGTCAAGGTGTTGGGATGTGAAGCGTTGTAAGCTTGCAGATCTGTTCTTTTTTACGAGAGACGCAGTTGAACTTCTACGTTGGATATTTTCGGTTGCCTTTTATGGTGTTAAATGGGCAGTCGAACAATGCAACAATGCATGAACGTGCATTTGGTTTACGAACAGGTGGGATTCATCATTCTATACACCTGTTATCTGCACAAATCAAGGCTTTACACAGCCTTTCATGAATCGCACGTCAGTCTTTACTTTAAAAAATCTACACTAAAATATAGTAGGAAACATACTAACTACTTTGTGAATGAGGCCCAATGTGTGTAAGTGGACATAATATTTGGAGTTCAATAGACATGGAAAAGTTTGAGTCTGGCTAACCTTATCCACCACAATTTTTAGACTCAGACTTAATACAATGGTTGAGTCATTTATTCCACCCATTTTAACCGTGTTCAAATCAAGACGGCTCAATGAAATGGCAGCATAATGGTTTTGCCTTCAGAATTTCTGCAGGATGCTGTAGTGCACACAGCAGGCAGACAGTCACCACTTTGCATCATTCATCCATTTCACTTGCAGACAAACTGTCTCTGTGCCCTTTTTGAAGCTCCCATTGCTCTACCAGATGACAATTGGCTCTTTTCGACTAACTAAGCGAACCGTGCTGTGCCGTTCTGGATTTGTTTCAATTCGCTATGGCTCTGTTTCAGAAGGTTCTCAGAACCTAATTTGGGCCTTGCTCAGGAGGTAGTACCAACCCTGAGATATTGGAAGCATGGGAGGAGCTAGTAGTGCTGTTACTCTGGATTTAGTCAGGCGGAGGTGACAACACTGGAACCATATCCTACTAGACCTAGAGCAACTCAACACCACCATTTGTATTTTTTGTATTTTTGAACATTTAAACAGCAGTAAAAGGCTAAATCAAACTGAAAAACTTGGAAAAAAACTATAATGTGTTTATAATGTAAAAGTTAAAAAAAAGAAAGAAAAGACTATCACCAAACTTAAAGGGTTCTTCTGGATAGTTTCAGGTTATGGAAGATTCTGGGTTACCCTTCATAGTAAAAAGAAAAAAAGCGTTGCCTATTTCCAAAGATGCAACTTTCAAATTCACAAACCTAACTGAATTACTCATGTCGCTAACTCTGAACTATTGAACTCTAATGGTTTGCTCCCGGTGTATGGACCACTTATGTAGGTTTTTAGGCTCTATAGTCCTATATACAGTATTTGTCCTATTGGCATTGCAAAGCTTTCATCGCAGGCCAAGACCTAATTTGGATCTTCCTGAGAAGTTACACATTAAATGTGCTTATTGTACAAATGTTTGTTTATTTATTCATGGGATTTAATCTGGTTGTTTGACCTACTTTTCTCCTTGTATATGACAAAGACTTGCTAATAAATGAAATGCTGCAAAGTGGCAGGCTATTCATTCTTTATGCAGTTATGAAATTGGGTATTTAGATGATGTATCCTAGCTTTAATTTGATTGGGTTTACTGAATTTAGGTTGACGAGTGATTTTTTTTGTCAGAACTTTGATATTTTAGGATACTCTAAATTAGATTGTATTGAAGACAGAATAAAATGACTGGTTCTCCCTAAAGAGACCTTGTACTGCCCTTTACGTCTACTGGGCGTTTGTTTGGACTATGTTCCTTACTTCCTTCCCTCATTGACATTCACTGTCTGTCTTACCTTCATAACAGTGTGCAGCGGCTAAACAGATACCTAGAAAGGGATACCTACAGTATGAAGTAATGGACCCACGTATGCACTTTTATCTCACTAAAACTAGTATGAGCACACATAAGCCAGCTTTGGGTTTTCATATTGAACCCTCCCCCACACCTGTGTTTCACAGCCGATATGGGATTCACAGGGCTTTTGAAGCACAAAAAGGAGTCTTGTGGGTTTGTTTTGATGTCTCCTCAAGGTTTGGCAGACATCTTTTCAAACGGCTCAATTTTCAGTCAGACGGAGACGGACAGAGAAAGTAAAGGAGTGGAGGAAAGTTTAATTCCAGATTGACACGGTTCACCAGCCAGCCTTGAGTTTTTGATGGTGAAGGCCAATACTCTGACAAGTGTTTTCATTTTTTTTAATCGCTCTGTGCACTCCACCCAGCTCAAGTGACATTGACATCCTATCTTCCTTCCAGTCCAACCCCACTGTCATTGTCTGGTTATGATTTCGGAACCATCATGGCTGGCTGATGACAACCTAGAATTGGCTTTCGTTTGAACGATGTCTATTTCACGGAGGAGAATGTGGAATTGTGGAATGACTGCAAGGTGACACAAAGGATTAGCTTCCCCCCCTGCTTTCTAATGTGAATAATATTATGTCTGAAGTATATTTCTTGTGCTAGGTGCAGAAACATGGTATGACTTTGAGTGTTTCTTTGAATGTTCTTCAGAGAAGGAATGCTGTCTGTTTGGGCACGACTGAACATAATAAAGTATGAAGTGTGTATGTGTGAAGTTGGTGAACTTTTCTTGTGTTGTGTACTTTAGACATGGTATTTTTTATGAGCTGCCTTATTCCCTCCTTTCTCCAACACCAGAATGGGCACCCAAAGACATTGTCACCCCCCCCCCCCTTTTTTTTGGTTGAGGGGGGGTACATATAACATTCTCACACTTGGACCTACAGGGCACACTCAAGGTGTCAGACGTATCTTGCTCTAAATCCCTCAAGACGGAGTCAAAGCCCTAGCTGTCTCGCTCCAACTGCAAATGCATTCTAGCCCTCTCAAACGTGTGCTTCTTCTGACGGAAGAATAACAAATAAATCCCATTTCTCCTTTATTATACAAGCTTTATTGATTTTTGCTGATAGCAAGTCAAAGTGGTTCAAGTCAAATGGGATGCAGCTTCTGCTTTATGATTCTTCCTTGCTTGATGGCCTTGATGGCAAAAAGTTTGTTTTGTTTTGTTTGCTTTTAGCCCGAGACACTCAATCTGGACTCTACCCAGTGTCTCTCAGAACGAATGTGAGAGTGAAACAGAAGAGAGAGGGGTAGGGACTAGGGAGCGGCTGCCATGGAGCAGTGTCGGAGCAGCCGTTATCGTGTTGTGTTCTGCCAAGCTACAGAGGTGAAAATCACGACGGGAAGTAAAGGGAGCAATGGATATGTTCTCCATATCGAAGGGATGTGTTCAGTCATCCTCAAACATAGCTTTTATCTCACGCACAGAGCTGTGAGGAAACAGTCTGCATTGTTCGAGTGCAGGAACTCAATTATGGGGAGAGTGTAAGAAAGAAGCTCAAATGTGTGTAGGATGTGTAAAGGTTTGTGGTTCTCAAACGGTTTCATGTCAAGGACCCCCAAATTAATATGCATTTGTCCCCCATCTGAAAATATTTTGTGCCAGGGACCCCCACACAAGATTTTGTATGCGTGCATATGTGTGTATGTGTGCCCTCATTTCGCGGAGCTGCCCTGAACTCTCTTTGTGAGGGCCCCGGGGAGGGTGTCAGGATTCCTCCTCTCCACACCATGCAGTGCTCTTTCTGACTTCTGATTGGTGCAGGCAAGCTGTGAAGGTGTCAAGTGTGAAGTGTGTGCGTGCGTGTGTATCGAGTCTGAGGTTTGAATGTCGATTTAAAACAAATAAAGGCCTGTTCCTGGTGTTTGAGCACAGAGGCTCTGCTGCTGTAATGTTGATACCGATTTCCCCTTTTCTGCTATTGACTGTATGCTGCTTGTATCACTGTGCAGTGTGCATGTGTTTGAAAGAGTGAGAGAGATTGTGTGTACCTGTGTGCCACACATACACACGCAAACACAAAGTCAAGGGAAAATTTAGCTGCAGTAGCTTCTTTTGACTTCTGAATTATTGCCAGCCATCTCTCTGGATGAATATTACAGTGCACAGTTACATGAACGCACTCACATGCATGATTAAAGCTTGTCATAGAGGATGACCGGTGAAGAGAGGCATTCGTTGTAGCATCTGTTATTGTATAGGTAATTTACTGCAGCTGGATTCGCCTAATTGTTGGATCCACTCTGTCATACTCTCTAGGTGCTCCAGATACTGTTTCATAATTAGAATAACTGACTGACTAGATTTCTAACATCATTCCATTGCCTTTCTCAGCATTGCCTTTTCAGCTTGAAAGGCATTTTTGTAGTTTGAAGAGATATACAGTATAATTATACAATTCTGGCTACCAGGTAGCTTTATTATACTTGCAAACCTAGTTAAACACAATGGACTATGGACTACAAAGTAAATAACAAACCATCTGGCTATTAACAGCATTCAAAAAGTTGATCACCCATTCAGCACTGCACACAGCGTGGCTATCATTTAAACAGGAACGGACAGCCATCGATAGTTTGTTTGTGTTTTTGATGTCATGATGACACAGTTTGTTTTGGGTCTGATGTCATGCTGTCACAGTCAGCATGACACACGCCATATTTGGGTGTAGCTGCAGTGGGAACTCTATAAATGGTTATGTCTGAGTCATAGTGACGGGGCACTGGTCCACCGGCCCACGGATCAGATTCATTATTCTAGCTAGAGGGTAGAGGTAGATGACGGCCAGACAATGCGTTATAAACATTCTCGTTTTAAACTTAAACTGTACATTAAAATGTGTTTCTGAAAACATTTGAGATGAGAAATAGGCAATGAAGTAACAAACTTGATTCAGCACTGCCTTGTTGCAGTGCGCGACATGTGTATTTGTGCAGTGGTGTACATTTACTCAAGTACTGTACTTAAGTACAGTTTTGAGGTATTTTTTACCTTACTGGAGTATTTCCAATTTTCTCTCACTACATCTCAGAGGCAAATACTTTTACTCCACTACAATTATTTGAAAACTTTAGTTACTAGTTACTTTGTAGAAAATAGCCGATCTACAAGCTCACAATACGTTGCGATGCGACGCATTGTGAGCTTGTAGATCTGCTATTTTCAAAAGATTTTTATACATTTGAAAACTTGTGAAATGGGACATTCTGCACAATGAGTACTTTCTACTTTAAGTACATTTTGATACCAATACTTTTGTACTTTTACTCAAGTAAATTTAGAATTCCAGACTTTTACTTGTTACATTTTTACATTGCAGTATTGATGCTTTTACTAAGTAAAAAAATAGTACTTTTCCCACCACTGGTATTGCGTTTAGATCCCATAGCCCGAGCGGACGGGACATTTGGCTGATGAATGTTTTGTTCTCACTGATTCAGTCAGTGAACGACCTGCCCCCATCACTGCGATTGGCTGAGACACACCCAACCCCTGTTTCACTAGGAAATACATCACGATATGGTCACGAAAAGACATTTCAGCTGGTCGTTAAACTGACAGGCTATTGTTAAAACCCTTAATAAGTGACAGGAAAGTATTCCCTATAATGTAACTGTTGAGTGTCCTTAGCCTGCTTAGTTTTTTCTGTTCCAGAATCTAAAACCCATCACTGTTGTTTTGAGCCAGAATTTCCACCAAAGTTTATGCCCATGAAATAATGGTAGTGTTTGGTCCAGGAAGCTGCAATTACTGCTAGAGATGCTGTGTGTATGGTGGTGGAGGAGGTGCTGAATGACATTAATTTACTGCCCTATCATGACCCTAGACGAGGTAAATGATGATGAATGCTCCTCGCTATGTCATGTGACATCATCACCCAGCGCCACAGCTGTGTCTTCAGACCCTCTTGCTTTTGAAACATCTGCTGCTTCTTGCCAGCCAGTCGTAATTTTTGTGCATATGCAAACACAATACACATACACGCAAATGCACTGACAACATTCACCCTATCTGTGTCACGTTGGTTTGACTTGTCCTCTACGTACCTCAACTGTCCTTCTCTCCTCTCCTTGCCTCACCTCTCCTCGCTTCTCCTCTCCTGTCCGTCTTGTCTTTCTCCTTCAAGCTAACCCCATAGGGTGAAAAGGATGCTATGTCAGCTCCTTATTCCTTTTTCCTTCCCTCCCTCCTTCTCATTTTCCTACTGGCTGCCTGGCACGGCTAGAGCATAAACAGAGCAAGGCCACCGATAGCATCTGCAGATGTGCCGCCAACATCCCCAGATAAGCACCAGCAGCAGCATGCCCCTCTCTAGTGAACAATAGAGTCCCCGTTGAAATGTGTGGTGGGAAAGTGTGTGTGTGTGAGTGTGTGCACAAGGATGGGTGGAGGCAGCATGAAAGAGACTTGGAGACAGATGCTGGGAACGAGGGAGAAAAAAAAGAAGGCATAGGGAGGGGTTGATGCGGGGGAGAGAGTTTGGAATAAGGCATAGGTGATGAGACTGGAAAGAAAAGGGGAAGGGGAGTGTGGGAGATTGGACAGACTGAAGGGCTGGTATTATCCCTCTGGGGCCTTATCTATCTGTCCATCATTTGCAGGGGCACGGTTGTGTTGGGATCCTTTATCGGGACAGCCTGTTGAGCTCGGGGATGGTGGAGGGCTCCCCCCTCATTCCGGGTGGGGCCTGAAAGAAGAAGCTAGCCCTTGACGAAAGATGTGAGGACAGGTCACCGATAGCCGTGCCGCGGGTGCCTTTGTAGCCCCTGCACAGGGATTTGATTGACAGGGCCATTTATAATTCCACGTCTTCCACTTCTCTGACATCACAGAGGCTGTTCTGTTAGCTTTCCCTACGCATCCTCTCCTGCGTCACCTTCCCTCCTCCCCTTCTCTTTCTGATAAGGGGCTGAGGGAGGGTGAGAGAGAGAGAGAGGCGGGGGGGATGTGTGGTTGTAGCAACAACACATTTATCTGCACTCGGGCAATGGGAGCAGCCACTCCCTGTGGCGCCGCGGTCTCCCCTGGCAACGACCTCTGCCGAAGGTTGGCCTCGAAATGGGACTAGAATGAGCTAAGTTTCTGGGGATATAATAAGACATTTAACACGATTAAGGACCCTAATGTAATCAGCATTGTTTCAGCTACAACTCAATTACCTGTAATGAAACAGGCTCTTTTCCCTTGAGATGCTGGGGGCGTTTGCTTAGCTGGTGGTCTGACCCCACTAACACTGCAAGAAGAGAGAAGAAACCCATGGCGATATCATGCAAAGATAAATTAACACCACACATGCCAAGAAATGTACGGATATACGCTACTGTGACACAAAAGCACATAAAAACGCACAACACACACAAACACCTCCCTTTGCTCTTACCATACCCCTCAAGGCATGTCACCAACAATGGACTGATGAACACTGGAGTGGTCTCAGTGCAGACATTCCTCATTAATCCGCTGTTCCACAAACAATTATCTGTCTGCACGGCTTTTATGACAATGTCTCATCTAAAGTAGCTGAAGGCACCCCACTGTGCTGGCTGCATCACTCACCCTGTGCCTCCAAACAGGTATCGACAGTCTTGGTCTGTGCAGAGAGTGAGGTGGGGGGGCTTTCAAAGAAACCCATCCATCTCAGGCTAGATTGTCTTTAGTAGCCATTTTGCTTTACGCTGCCTCCATAGCTGCCAGGACACACCCAGCACTTGAAGGGACAATTGTTTTTCAACTTCAATGCATCAAGGTTATGCTCGCAGTAGAAAATGCCCATGTGATTGTGAGGATTTGGGCTGAGAGTGGATAGTCATCAATGTACTGCAATCAGAGTAGAGTGATTTTTCTATGGCCTTGAATTCAGCGGTTTACATTCAAACAATTGATCGATAAAGGTACAGGCATGTGAAAAAAATCCATAACAACTGCATAAGATATTTTAATTTTCTTCCCATGAATGTCAACTAGAGACGTTCCCATGGAAACTGGCCTGTCCCTGTCATGCGTCTCTCTCTCTCTCTCTCTGTCTGTCTCTCTCTCGCTCTCTACCTCTCTCTCTACCCCTCTCTCTACCTCTCTCTCTACCGCTCTCTACCTCTCTCTCTCTCTACCTCTCTACCTCTCTCTACTATCTATGTGCCTCCTTGTAAATTCGCTCTCCCCTCTGTGCCCACAATAGGCACTCATGAGCGGTCAGTGCCCACTGTGCCAGGGAAATAATCCTCATGTGTTTATCCCCGTCTAGACAGGATTGATTGAATACAATTTTATTCTAGCCTGATTCGTTTGTTCTTTGCTCACCTCCAGGGGTGCAATGCTCACTGGACGGCCTTGCACGCCGTGCCGGAACCTATTTGACCAGGAGCACACGCATAGATTTAAAACTAATTTAAATTCGCACCTCAACAAAGTTTCCAAAGGCTCCCGACTCACACCTAACGAATTAACATAGGAATAAGCCTAGATGCATATCAATTGTCCATTGTGTGACTTGCAGTGTAGGTGTTAAGCGACGTGCGCGTCACGTCATTGAAATAGAGTGCAAGAACATACCAAATGAGCATTGCATGCCTGCTCACCTCCATACGCCAAGTGTGAAGGATATTTGACATCCACAATGACCCCATCACAGTAGCAGCTAGTGTGATGAAGGTTAGCTGGACGTTGATTGAATACACAACAAAATGCACAATGTAGTGGGTGGCTTCCGTAATCCAGCAGTAAAAAACAGAGCTTACTTTGGCTGCACAAGTGTCAAAATAGTTGAAAATGCAAAAAGAAAATGAAGTGACACCGCTTCAAAGGGTTTTTGGGACCACGGATAAATTAAGCTTGAGGCATTTTGTAACTGTTACATTATGGTGTTACAATGTAACACCTTAATGGAAGCTATGCTCCTGCTTCCGTTCACTAATAGTCCTAGGGCAAACATCTGGTCTGTACCAGAGTGGTTTAATTACAATAAAACATGGTCATTCACAAACAAACCGCTAACAAAGATGTGAAGTCCCTTTTGAGTTAAGGCAACCTGCAGAAAACATCTATCTACTGCTTAGAGTTACTATTGATCAGAATATGAAGATTGTTTTGCATTGTACCGTGGCGTGGTCTGATTTTGCCACATTTTGGGTTAGGTTAGAAATGCCGTGGAAGACTTGAGCTTGTCATTAGGGGTGTGAAAAAAATATGCATCTTCAAGACGAGGATAGAGGACATTCATAATAAATCTTGTGCTAGTGCTGGGCACTGAGTTCAGACTAGTAGGTGAAGCAGGTCAACTCACAGTCCTACTCAAATTTAACAGTAAGCTTATGTGTCAGTCGGTTACCAGCGGAGGTCTTGAAGTGTGTTCTCTTAAGGTGACAGCTAGTTACATGGTCAGAATATGCCTTCTGTCATCTACAGCACTCCAGAGCACTTTTTACAGTCCAATAGATAAAATAACTACCCCTGTCAGGAGTTCTCTGGAACACCATCCATTCATCATCCGTCTACACAGTTGTGTGTGTGTGTGTGTGTGTGTGTGTGTGTGTGTGTGTGTGTGTGTGTGTGTGTGTGTGTGTGTGTGAAAGTTACACTACAGATTGTGTAGTGTACAAAAATATTGGCTCCCTGTCAGAATAAATATTTTTTGCTGCTCCATTGGGTACACTTTGTTCCTTGCTGTACTTACATCTGCCAAAGTGCTATTGGATGCAGCAGTTATTTTCCTCTTCTGGATTACGCATTGTGAATCCATCACAGCGTTTCTCAAATTTGTCAATGGTTTATTCTCTTTGTTTGTGAGAAGCTCTTCCAAGTCATGTGCTCTACCAGAGATTCTTCTATTCAAGCCAAAATTACTTTGCTCTAGATATTCTGAGAGATGGATATAATAATAGATCAACTGTCAACTTAAAAAGCCTGCACAGTTAAATTGTATGACTGTTCAAGAGACAATTGTATGGTCTATTCAGTTTATATATGTTAAACAAAATATACTTACCCAGGGATTTGATGAATTTAGATTAAACTTTATTTTTCCTGCAGTGCAGTCACACTGTTGTTGAACAAGACAAATCTATTGTGATGACACAAACAGACTGTGTTTCGTAATTTCATCAGCCTGTCAGTCTTTTGAGCCTTTGTACATGATGACAAAGTGCCTCGGTGACAGTTTTTATTAGACTCCAATCTAAAGTCGTCAACTGATCATACATTTTTCACATTGAACGAACAGAAGAGCCCCTGCTCAGACGAGATGGAGCCTTATCTTTCCCTTTGTAACAGAGGATCAGGACAACACGTACCAAACACCTGTTCCAACAGTCCAATGGGAAAACAAGCTGCGTTTCCTCTCAGTGAGCCCTGTTCAATTTGAAAGGGAAGGTCTGTTCTCATTGCTGATTTAGCTACTTAATAGAATATCCTTATTAAGCAATCCAACGTTGGGGTTTCATGAATCAGGCTGTACTAAATCTGTGCTTAATTAAGTATGGAAATAAAGGGTGTGCGACTTAAATCTGTCACCACTTTTGACAGCATCTCACATTCATGCTGAACTACGTAAAAGCTCACTCATGGAGTGTAGTGCTATAAAGAATTCATCGTCCTGTGGTTGTCATGCAATATGCACAGCCACTTAAGAACGTCACCACCTCACCTTCCCACTAAACTGAAATTCACAGTGAAGTGGGTCACATACGGTCAGAAGGGATCATTTTTGTACCTTGCCGTTCATCCCTGAATGCCTTTTCTTCTAGAGCTGAACAGGAACAGAACTGCCGTCTTTGATTTTGTAAGGAAGGTAGTGTTTGGGGTTTCCATAACATGCAATGAATGTTTGATGACAAGTCAGAGTGGAGCGGAAGTGTAAGCATTTGTCTCCCAGAATGGACGCTAGATATTTATGTAGCCTAGGAAGCAGATTTGGCTTCCTTCTCTGTTAATGTGAGCCTTAACCGCCCACAGAGCCTGTTGGTGTTTACTACCCCTCAGCTTATTATGGAGATGCTCTCTGTCTCTCTCTCTCACACACATACACACACACACACACACACACACACACACACACACACACACACACACACACACACACACACACACACACACACACACACACACACACACACACACACACACACACACACACACACATGCTAAAGCTAAGGAGCCTCTGAAAAATCTTCTCCACTAGTGCTTCCTTAGACACTTAAAGAAAATAGCATCCTTTATAATCTATTTATAGAGCAATTTATGTTCTAAAATTGTATGAGAATTGGTACGATACAAATAATGCAATATTCTCTGTATTATTCACTTAAAGAATTACAACAGCAGTTCCAAACATTGAAAACACAGTAATTCAAAATCCCTTCAAACTAAATGGAGAAAAAACTAAAGGAACATATAATGTGAAATGTTCAGGCAGGTTAACTCCATCAGTCTAAGATGAAGGTGATGAAAGCTTTAATCTTTCTGTTGAATACAATGACTTAATTTCCTTTACTCTTTTTCTATACTCTCTCAAAAGTGCTTTGTGACTTGTCTTTTAAAATGCCTTTCCACTATAGGACTGAACAACGTGTCACTGTTGAAGGCCAACATTGAGAATGTGGCCTGAACATTATTCAGCACAACGGAGCAGAAATTTGAAAAGCACGAAAAAAGATCAAGCTCTCCCTGAAGCACTGAAGTCTTCAATTAGAGAATTAATTACCTCTTGCAGTGGACACTTGCAAGTGAGCCAACTGGAGCCAAATGAAGTGCTAGTAGCCATTGAATAAAGCAAAGCAATTATTGCATAGGAGGATTTCATTAGTAAGAAAATTCATTTAGAACATTGACTAAGACTACACAGCTCAAAACCCACATATCTAATGGATGGTTATTGTCTTCTTTTTGAACACTTAACCATAATTATTCCCTCTCTGCTCACAGTATGATCTCTGAGCAGCACTGCCATCGATCAAATGTCTTCACACTTTCACTAACTAACTCTTCATATTGGGATGGAGCTATTGCCTCAGTGACTCAAATTGGTCCTATTGGCAGACTGTGAGCTCGGTGTTGGCTGACACTGCGGAATTGATCAAGCATCCAGCCGATAAGAATCCGATTGTTCTGTCGATGTGAATGGCCGGTGAAATAGGCATACAAAATATGTTGAGGGAGGAAAATACTTTGCGACAAATGGATGTTAGTGAGGGTTTCACATGAAGCATTTGAGTTTATATGAATATAATGTACATGTAAAAGGCTGTACTACAATGTACTACAAAAAAATAAAATACACTTTGCTAGCTATTAAACTCTCAGAGGCTCTCAGATTCAATAACATGTTGAACATCTTTTAAACATTTGTAGTTTTTAGGATAGATGTGATAGGATAGAGAGGCAGACAGGAAACTATAAGAGAACGTGATTCTATGGTCTAGGGGTGAAACAATTAACCAAACAATTGGTTTTGTCAATTAGGTAGAAAAATAACCTAATTAAAGATATGTGAGTGCTTGCCCTTGTTCCATATAATAAAATGACACGTTATATTTTTGAATCCTAGGTTTCACATATTTCATATATTGTATCATGCCACGCAATATTGTGATAAAAACATGACGATATATATCGCCGAGACAAAACACTTTATTGTAATTTTTTTTTGCTGTTGAAAGATACATGAGTGCATTTTGTGTGTTGTATGAGAGAAGTTAGCTTACCATTAACACAGCAATCATTGTTTAATTATCATCACTGGCTGTCTTCCACCCTATCTTTCAAGGGCTTTTTGGGGAGAAAAATGTACTAGTCACAGCTGATGCTTGTTCAACAAGCATTGTTGACCAGTTTCAGCAGCAAGAGGCAATAATATCTTGCAAATAATCAAATAAGCATGCAGCCTTATCTAAGAATGCATCAAAGGAATTATAAGCAACCCTTTTTTCAAGCTATTGTGTTGAAAATAACTACACTTTTGGTTGGTAAAGTTGAGATGACAACAGCATGAGAACTCAGAGCTTCGTGTCATTTATACTGTATGTAAAATGCTGTATTGATACTGTATGATCATGTATTATTCAAATTACATTATGGTCTAAATGAATCACACAGTGATGTATCTAAAAAGTAATTGACAGATTAACAAGTTATTAAATAGTCATTAGATGCAACCGTAACATGGTAAAGTTACTATCCAGTCAGCTACCAGTGCCTTCTCTTTATGGCCCCTTTTTGATTAGTCGATAATAACAATATCACACTTTACTTATTACTTATAAAAGCCTATATTCCATAGGTGAAGCATGGAGGAAAGGAGATGAAACAATACTGTAATAGTCTGTTTTACCTGCACAGCAATGAGTACTGCTCCTGGAATTTACCTCCAGTCTTAGTTTGTCATTACTGGTTTATAAATAATTCAGAAACTAGTCCATAGCCAGGGATTGGTGTGCCCCAACTACATGCAGACTTTGGGGATGCGTGCACCACAACTCTGCGCAGACTTGGCAGAAATGCTAATAAACAGCTTACATTTGGGAAAATGGAAAAATCGGTCCCTGCCAATGCTCAATGTGCAATTTCAGGTTGAATGGCCTACTCATTGATGAAAACATTTGATTTAGACTGAGTTTTCTCAATTTTATAGCACAATATTAAGATCGAGACAATTTTCCGCATGAACAAATATTGGTGTTGTTTTTCGCCAGTACTAGGGGAGCAAAACATGTCTATATGGAGGTCGAGGATGTTTCAGCTCGGCAACTATATAGCCGCTTGTTAAGACTTTAAAGTTGAAAGTTGCTTCAGTCAACAGTGTGGAGGGAGTCTGTGGGTCATCTCTATCTGCCAGACGAACAAAATGGGTTTTACACACACGTTGAGAGGGATGACAGGGAGCTGCAGGGATGTATCGCATCAACATCCTCACTCTCACCGGGAGAGACCGATGTGTTAAAACTACTCACATCCACACCCGGTAATAAAGCCCCTGGACCAGATGGGCACCGGTGTAAAACTGAGTGGATCTGATCAGCTCCTTCTGAAGTAGTCTCTTGTTTATGAAATAACTTGCCTTCCCTGTAATATCTATCCTAGTCACCATATGGAGGTAGTCTCATCAAATGCATATGTGATATTTAAAATATATTCTTCTTTTAAATATCTCTCTCTCTCAGGATGAAAAAAGTTCTCACTTGTCTCCCAGGGAAACTATAAACTCTTATTTCAGTGGTCCTTTAACTGGTACTGATTTAGTCAAATTATTATGTATTTTGTCTATCCAAGGAGAAAGGCAGCCATTCAGCATTAGAATTATGTTGAATCCAAAGGGACATCCCTAGAACCTACCTCGGGTTCCCTTAAGCTGCTCATTGTCATTCTATACAGTACCTGCTTTTAATTAAGAATAGTGTGTGTGTGTGTGTGTGTGTGTGTGTGTGTGTGTGTGTGTGTGTGTGTGTGTGTGTGTGTGTGTGTGTGTGTGTGTGTGTGTGTGTGTGTGTGTGTGTGTGTGTGTGTGTGTGTGTGTGTGTGTGTGTGTGTGTGTCTATGCGGGCATGCGCACACAGTTTGCTCGCAGGCATGGTGGACAGTCATTCTCCTTGTTCGGAGCTCAGTGGCTTCATTCTGCTCTTCTAATCTCTATCTCCATCTCTCGAATGATGGACACATTCTTTTATTGTCATTCATGTGATTAGAGATTTTGCTGGCGAGGCTATGCAGTTGATGTAATGTTCAATGAATCTAATGTTCTGCAGCAGGTTCACTGTCAGAGGAGGGTAAGATGTCCCACTCCTTGAACCATTCCCTGTTACCTGTGCACATGTTACTGTGTTGCAAACCAGGTTATGTTTTTATATTCATGCACTTTGAAATTTGTTAGATGTTGGGTTTTTTGTGTAACAGAAAATAGTTTCCGAGGGATCGACACTGGAGCAGCTCGGACAGTTTAAGTCTTTCATTCAGGTGCAAGTACAAAAAGAAATGAATGACGTTTCGATCTTGCGATCTTCCTCTGAGTCAAAAGGCTTAAACTGCATCTGTTGTCCCTGCTCCTGTGACGCACCGGACTTGCCGTTAAAGGCTGAGGCGCACCGGTAGACTCCCTTTGTTATAAAATAGTTTCGATTTGTAGTTTATGATCGAACATATCTGTACATGGAATTTGTGCTTCCCACTGAAGTCATACTCATCTTGCCAGAATAATGTTGGCGCTGCTGCTCTGGATTTGCATTCAGTTTTGAATATTGCATGTTAGAAACCAGTTCTGATTCCCAACAAGGAAGTAGAGACCACGTGCAAAATCCAATTTTCAATTAAGCTAAGAACCCATATAGCATTAATGCTAACTAGAGTGTTTGTAAGTATGAAGTGAAACTACGTACACTATGGATGAATGAAAAGTGTGGTGTGTTTGAAACTTGTAAAATGTAAAAAACTAAAGAATAACAACATAGACATATTGACATATATCAAAATGAGACATATTGATTTAAATGGAGGAGAACATGATAAACATTTGCTTTGTGTGGCGATCGCGCATCTTTGGCTCACACAGATCAATCCGGCTGAACTATGATATGCGAAGTGATATCACTCACCAGTGATCTTCTCTTCCAAAGCTGAGCGTGCCATTATATTCCAAAGCTAAATGTTGCAATCAGGTTGCTCTTACGACCCAGCCAGCTCAGCCCGCCAGTCACCTGTAAAGACAAAGCCCACAGATAAGAGCAGAACACGCAGAGAGAGAGAGAGAGTGATGGGCCTTCACATCAGACATCATTGGTTTTTGCACTGCAATCACAGGTCTTCATCACACGCTCATAATAAGTGTTGAGATTGGCATCACGGCACCTCTGTTCGATAGATAGCGCCGGCAAGAGGTGTGGAAAATGAAGCACCCACAGCCGATTAAATGGAGAATTGTAATTAATTGTAGTCGATAGTGTTGGCCCCGATCAGCACTTCCTGTCTATAATGCCCTGCACAGTAAAATCATCAGTGTTAATTTATCCATTTGTAACCCTGTGAGTGTACAAATGGAACCGGATGGACGTTTGTACATTCTGATAGATTAATGAACACTCAGGATTTTACCGTGTACCATGATCCAATCCTAATGCACCTGAACACACACACACACACACACACACACACACACACACACACACACACACACACACACACACACACACACACACACACACACACACACACACAGATTACCTCTATAGTCATGTGATCAGGACAGATCTGTCCGATTTTTCATATTCCATCCTGATTGGCCAAGATTGGCATCTAATGTTTGTAGGAGTGGTCCATTTGGAATAAAATGCCTCAAATCATGAACGCAGCATCTGATTGCCGTGAAACTTCACATTGGCCTGTTATAGCGCCACCAGGAGACCGATTATTGGAGAACAATTTTTTTGCTATTACTCCTACAGCTTTTGTTCAAACATCACGCAAATCGGTACACATTATCTCTATAGTCATGTCATCAAGCCAAACCCTTTCATACCCTTTTCACATTTCATCCTGTTTGGCTAAGATTGACTTCTACTACCTGACCTTGCAGAGACCTGTGCTCCGAGGAGCATTTTCTTTATATTTTTTTAGCCAGGATTTTCCTATTGCAATATATTCTTCCAGGGAGTCAGGGTGTAGTGCTATTTTTATTTGGGTAGAAGTGAGAGAGCATGCCTGTGACGCACGCTCATGCGCACAATGAAAACATGCACGTGCAATATGAAAACATTGGGCATTACATTATGAATAGCATTCAAATGTGAATTATATACATAATTATGAATGACAAAAAATACACACATCAGCAGAATACAGCCTGTACAAGTGACAAAGTGTAAATATTTGTTTTAGTAGCCTATGTTTGTGTAGGATGTGAACTTTCAACTACCACAATGAAAACTGCTGAATTCATTAACTGGTTTAAAAGCTTTTGACCAGAGCTTTTTATGGTGATTACTTTCACTAGGCTATCAGACTGCTGGCGAGCTCAGATTTGTTATTATTAATATATTTTTTTGCTTATTTCAGAAAAAAATAAGCTTTTCCATTCAGACACATTCCAGGATATGACTGGTGTCATTCCATAAAAACAATAATTGTTTAGGTAACACCACTGTGTTCCTGCCTTTCTTCATAATGTAAGGGAAAAACAAACAAAGGATTTTGCAACTATACCGATGGGGTTGGTACCGGCCTTTAAGTGGTTAACAGAAGATCGTTTTGCCGAATCCGTTAATTTGGCAACGACTGATCGAGTCATTTAAGGTGAAAATCAGCTGATTTAAAACGGTGGCCGATTGATCGGAGCATCACTAATACTATACATATCTACTATATTCATGCATATGTAATGTATACAGTACTCTCACACACAGACACACACAGACAGACAGACAGACACACAGACAGACGCACGCACGTGCGCACGTGTGTGTGTGTGTGTGTGTGTGTGTGTGTGTGTGTGTGTGTGTGTGTGTGTGTGTGTGTGTGTATAAATGTGTGCATCTCCAGATAAAAAAGTCTTACAATTGTGGTGCGGTTGGCCAAAGAGCCAATAGAATTCACATTCTTTGGAGGTTCGAAGGAACAAGCTTTAATACCATGGGTGCAGTGTAGACGTATGGTACATTTGTGTCTTTTCAAGCTGCTGTTCTCCCAGCGCTAGTGACAGGGTGCTGAGTTTGGACTGTGTCTCAGTCCAGGCCAGGAAGAGGTGTCTCTAGCTAGCGGCTGGAAGCTCTTATCTTTAAGTGTGATTTACCCCAGAGCGGATTTGAAGAGGTGTGTGTGTGTGTGTGTGTGTGTGTGTGTGTGTGTGTGTGTGTGTGTGTGTGTGTGTGTGTGTGTGTGTGTGTGTGTGTGTGTGTGTGTGTGTGTGTGTGTGTGTGTGTGTGTGTGTGTGTGTGTGTGTGTGTGTGTGTGTGTGTGTGTGTGTGTGTGTGTGTGTGTGTGTTTGGGGGGGACAGGGCAACCCACTCATCACTCAACAAGCCTTCAACTCTACTTCCTGGGTATGGACTTTCAGTATAGTTCTAGTGCGCAAGCAACACACATTCTCTATCTCTCACTATCTTTCATCTCTCAACCCTCATCCCCCTCTCTTTTCTTATCCCCTTTTTTTTCACCCTCCCTCCCTTTTTCCCTTTTCTTTTTCTCATCCTCTCTCTCTCACAAAAACTCCCATTACCAAGGAGACAACCACAGCCTACCCAAACATTCAGGAGGCCCTCCATGGTAATAACACAGCATGGAGGTTTTCTTTTCTCACTGGTAGATGAAGTGGCCTCCTTCCTTTTTAGTAACAGCTCCGCTTTCTTATTAACAAACCAGAGTGTCCTATTTGCAGTTTAAGCATGCGTTCCTCTTAATTGAAGCCGTTGTTTGTGATTGTTGGGAGTGTGTCCTGTTGGTGTTGACTCCAGATCAATAGTTTCAACTGTAGGAAATAATTATTTGCACTGAGATGAAAGTTTTGGGGTAGAGCAACACAAGCAGCCTGTGGATCTAGACTTTTTATAATTAGTGTGGTGTCTCTCTGTGCCACATAGCAAATTAGCATCCTCCATTGGGGATAAGTGTTTGCGCTGCACCACTGTGTATTTGTGTGTGGGCGGATGGGTGTGTATATGCAGTTGTGCTTGCATATCTGAGGGGCGGTGAAAGCAGTTGCCTTGTTGGCCTCTCTCACACTGAAGACGTTATCTTGAATATGGAATTCAAATGTTTCACTCACCTATTTTAAAGAACAAGTAATGGCCACTGACCACTGTCATGCATTCAAAGTTAGATGATCATATCATAATTTGTGTTGTAGCTTTGTTGATACGATCCAGAATTATCCATACTAATTGGTACTGCTTCAGTCTAATTTATGCTTCAGCGAACAATTGTTGTGTGCCAAGTAACAAAAAAGAATAAAAACGTGACTTTTTTTAGCCCAACATAGTGTTGTCACGGGTTACGTGATGCATTGAAAGTATGTTACGTGACTCGTGTAAACACTTTATTCCCAGCTATCTACACACAATTTTTGCCAAAGCAAAATTTCACACCCTTCTCCTCTTTCTCTTTAGGTATGCCCAGGTTTAGCAACCAACCAGCACCAGCAACTGTGCATCTGGGTGATAGTCAGGTGCTGATGTGTGACGTCAACCCAGACCTGGTACCCTACACCCACTGGGAGAAAGAACGTCAACTTCTGGAGATGGACACCAGGATATTCCAGCTGCCCACCGGAGCCCTGGTGGTCAGTAACGTCTCGGAGGCCGATGCAGGGCTCTACCGCTGCCTTGTGGAGAATGTAGGACCAACCAAGTCTAGCGAGGAGGCTCAGCTTCAAACTGTGCCAGGTAATCTCTTAAAAAAGCTGTAGTTATATTGAAAGTAAAACAAGAAGGGAAGATACTCTGTGTCGACACCATGCCGCCACAATATGATAGTTGGTTCTTATGGCAATTTCATGTGAAATACCTTCATATTAATTCAGTACTGGGTTGTGTTTCAGCAGTAATTAATGAAATATGCATTGTTGTATAGACATGATTCCAGTTGCTATCAGTTTGTAACATACAGAACCAATTTGTGCCCCCCCCCCCCATTATTATGCTTTCATCATTTTTCCACCTGTATTTTCTTCCACTGGTATATCGTTCGGCATTGTCTTGGTCATATCCATGATTACTGCATAATAACTGCAGCCACATACTATATAATTGTGAACCCTACAGCAAAACAGGTAATTGCACCATTTGATTATAGAAGTACGTGGCGTTCCCATCTGCCCAGCTCATTACCTCTAACAGGAACACATGCACACATGAGCAGACCCAAGAGCAGCACTGAGGTTGAACGACTAAAGGAAAGATAGAACTCCCATTGGGGTTATCAGTGAGGCTGCAGTAACTCAAAGGGGAGCTGAATTCCTCTGTGGCAGCGTGTCTCATCTCCCCCTTCCAGACATTTTATTTACTCAATTGTTAAGCACCAGGCCCCTGCCAGCAGAGAGAAGATATTACAGGTCATAAATCAGCATACAACAAGACCCCACTGAGGGCCTCTATTTTTCTTTATGACCCTGGGATGTGTGCCGTAGTGGCGGAAAGTCTTGCATGTGTACAGAAGGCACATGTGTAAAGCAATGTTTGGGAAACATTTTGTTTGGGTGATGGCAGATGTTATTGTGACAGAAATACATTTGTTTTCATTTAAAGGCCAGTCCACACCAATGATTTACGACGCGACTCCTGGCAACATGCAACTACTTGCAACCATTATCCCCAATGGAATTGTCTATGAAATTAATTCAAGGACCCCAACGGAAACAAGTCCGCAAGGACTTTTTTGGTCGGACCTTTTAGACAAAAGTATTATAAATGTAACTGTGTTGTTTTACATTCTTTTGCCTAATAAAATTTTCAATCAATCAATCAAAGTTGCAAGGAGTTGCATTGGTGTGGACCGGCCTTAACACGGTTTTGTTGCAAGGAGTTGCGACTAGTTGCATTGGTGTGGACTGGCCTTTAGATTTGTCTGAGTCAAAATGTATCGTCTCATCGAACCTCAATTAACTCATGAGGTTCTGCTGAGCGATTTAAATTCCAACTCCATCCCAGTTTTGAATGGAGACTCAGCTTCACTAGAAGTCCTACATGCGTGGAGAGTCAAAGAAACTGAACCCGACTCTGACCTCCTGGTTGTCGCTAGACATTACCCATCCATTGAGTCACACTGGGAATTGCAGTGATCATATTTGAGCCCCCAAAGAGATCGCTCCAGTTCATCTGTCACTCCCGTCAACGTGGACATCAGTCATCGGACCATTTCAGCTGCGGTGTCAGGAAGGGACTTGAGCCTTGAGTTTGTTTTGAATTAGTTTTTTTTAAGACGGATGACACCCACTCTGCACGACGCATCACCGCAGTCCCAACCCTGACCCTACTTTTCTTCTCCCTTGCAGAAACGGGGGATGAGAGGAAGTTGGAATTTCTGGTGCCGCCTGTAGCTGTGACCAAGATGGTGGGGGCGAGCACGCTGCTCCCGTGTGTGATTACTGGCCACCCTGCCCCCAGTGTCCGCTGGATGGTTGGAGACAAGGTCCTGGAGGAGAGGTAAGGTCATGAACGCTGGGTTCTGTACATTGTAGTGACATTGTAATGTGCAGATGCTATAGGGAAATGAAAGAGAAATGTACAACATTTTCACACAAAAAAAAAGGTTTTAGAGGAGCTCTGCTCATATCAATATGGCATCTGGTGTGCTAATGCTGCTAGATGCAAATGCCTGTTTCGGTTATCGGAATAATTTGTTCAACTGTTATTCCGAAGCCAACTGGTGCACTGTAAAAATCCTTACAGGTCCATATGGTTCCATTTGTTCACTCGTACAGTAAGATTTTAATGGAGGATTTTATTGTGAACTGTGTGAATACCATTTTTCTCTGGCTGTCCCACATTCCCAGCCCCTGAGAAGCAGCAGAGACAGTAAAGTGCTGCTCCTTTGTACACCAGTGCCAGTGGCCTTCCAGAGCAAACATGTTTAAAGTGCTGGCGCCTGCTCCCTGAGGTGTTAATGCCATTCTGCCACTTCTGCCCCAAGAGCCCTAGGGGGGTAGGTCCTAGACGTGCCAACACCACCACTTCAGCTCGGAGACGAGGGCTGCAGGGTTGCCAGCTCAGGGGAAGTTCACAAATTAAGTGCGGAGAGAGGGTGTCACAGCCGCCTGTGCCCTCAGTCCTCTGGCTCTCATTAGCTCAGACCTAGCAGTCCAAATCCCTGGGAGACAATTGTATTGGACATTGGAAAGTTTCATTCTCACCAATTAAGAATGCTTACCTAACCCACATAGTGCCCTCAAGTAAATAACTTTACTTAGGTCAACTCAACACCAAACGGCTTAGATCGAGCCCATTCATCTCAATTTACAGACCTAGACTGGAATTTTTCACCATCAGTGGAATTCAATTTGAGACCATCACATGGCACCCACAAGGCTCCAATGTAGTGTCAGCCTGAATACCATTAGTGTCTCATTTTAAAGCTACTGTAATCCCCAACAGAGGAACGTAGCTCAAAATGTAAGTGTGTTTAACACCATATGGAATTGTCAGTGAGTACGTCTGGCTGTCAGCGGGAGCTGGCTAATCGGGGAGTTATTAAATTATTAATTATAAAAACACTGCCCAGAGTCTGTAGCTTCCCCCGCGGGCGCCTCCGTGTGTAATTAGCAAGATGTGCATTTAACAAATGGGCGAGGTCCTCCTCATTTTGCAGTGACCTGCCCCCCACTGGCACCCCACCTCGAAAACACGAAAAGGTGAATTAATTTCATCGGTGATACGTTGGACTGCAATATGGACACTGACAATTAATAACGGCACCAAGTGGAGTGCTTTTTTTTCCTTTTGAGAGATGACTGTCGCTCTCGTGTCTACATTACTTGAGAGAAGACGAAACTGCTGTCAATTAGTAATGGGGTTGTGTGCAGGGGGCAGAATGGAGGAAAGAAAGAGAAGGGGGAATCTACATGGAGTTTCTAATTGGTCTTTTGGATGAGAGCACAGAACAAACATGTCTTTTAAAGTAGTGTCAGCAAAGCTGCAGACATAAGAAGTTTATGAAGACACGTAAACCCTGGCATATGGCTATGAGGCTTAATTTATCCTTCATCACATGACCCTTTAGACAAGCATTGGTTGACGAAAATGACATTTTCAACTATAATATCTTGAAAATACATAATTTTTAACCCATGAAATGGTGACTCCTTGATGGAGCTGATTATACCTGGCTGTAACTAGTAAATCAGCTGACGTGTCCAGGTCATCCTTTCTTCCCTAATTCCCTCTGTCTCTTCTGTCAACTTGTGTCACCCCTATAGCTACTTTTATAAAAGCTGGTTGCAGTCTGAACCAGGTAAATGATGTCTGATCGGTTTTTCAAAAGTGCTGCACATCTCATTAATGGCCAGTTGTCCCCCTGGTAATTACATTTCATAGTCATCCCACTAGCTGACTGGTTCCCTCAGAAAACCTTCAGGACTAATTGTAATCCTCCAACAACAACAACAGAAATCTGTCAAACTTGTACAATTCCAGTCTTCTGTCTTTGAATCATCTCATCCCCATGTTAGTTATGAGATGTTAGAAAGTTGGATGTTGTCTTTTATACTGCAGGCTCCACAGACATATTCCCTGCCACCACACCGTTTGATGCCTTTGATTGAAGACCAAGGCAGAAGTAAGACTTGAGCTGGAGATGTGTGGATTATAATAGTTATTTTGTTTAACGCCATCAGCTCTTAAAACATTGCCTTTCATCAAGTCAGTCAAAATATTTTTAGATTGGAATTTTAATTACAACAATAATAATAAAAGAAAATCCAGTCTGTTATTGATGTTTAGTTTTTTTCTTGGTCTCATTGTTCAATCTAGTGAGTCTGTCGGCATGGTAATGGATACCTGTACTGTAATGGCAGTCAAATAAACCCATTCAATCCGGGAACGCATCTGTGTCATTTTAGATTTCTGTGGCTTTTCAAAAGGCGCTATGAGCTTGTAGATCTGCTATTTTAGAAACATCTCGAAAATGTGTGCATATCTTTGAATATATATATTTTTTCAAAGCGAACATTTGTAACTCAAATCGTTGCTTCTGGGGGGGTCCCTGGAACTAAACATTTTGAGATGAGGGTCCGGGGCCAAAAGCATATCTAAAAATCGTAACAGCATGTTGCTACTGTATACTGTATCAGTGGTTTTCCATGTCAAGGACCCCCAAAATGATATGCATTTGGCCGCCATCTCAAAATACGTTGTTCCAGGGACCCCCAGAGGAACAGATCGGAGTTAAAAATGTTTGCTTCAAAACATACTGTATATATTCAAAGATTTGCACAAATGTTCCAAGATTTTAAAAGAAAATAGCAGATCTACAAGCTCATAGCATGGCACAAGCTTGTATTTGTCAAATTGACCGGCTTCATCGGGAATCGGGCGCTCTCATTTTGCTAAGAGATACGTTCTATAGTTTAATTGATATCAATTTATTAGTGAATTAATTTCCTAAAATCAAAGCGGCACGTATCACAAACACGGGATCCGATCAGCACCGAATTCGAATCGCACGTCGCGCGGCCTCCGACGGTATTCCTCCTGGCGTATTCCTCGCATCCCGGCGACCGGCGTCGGCGCAACCACACTTTGCAATTTCCCAGAATTGCGAATATTCTAGTTATTATTGTTATTCTTTCGTCTTTAGTTTTAAAAATTACTCTGGAAAGACTGGGCACTGCACTCCCTCAGTTCCTCGCCTCCTCTGCGATATGTGCTCCGAGTTTGACGTCGGTCAGTCAGTCAGCTGGCTCTCTAGATACGCCAAGGACAGATTCACTCACACACGCATGCAGAGATTGTGCGCATTTATAGTAGGATAGCTGTGACCTATCCATCACTGTCACTTAGGCTTTGGAAACCTATTACTAGATTGCCCAACATAATGCCATCTCAGTTCAGCAGTATCATGACAGAACATAACCTTGCAGGCTGTTCAGTTAACGTGCTGAATTTGAATCCCCTTCGACTCTGCTTGGTGCCATCCTGCATTCACAGCATGCAGGACTAGAGCTTGTTTCTTTGAATTCTCCCATGCGTTTGGGTTTCCTCTACCTGCTGGTCCTGACTATACACTCATGAAAAGGACAGTCAGCTTTTGTTCTTGTAGGGGGGGAGAGTATCACTCTATCACCTAATAGAATTCCCAAGCAGTCAATAAAATGGATGAATTATGTATGGCGCCGAGCGACAGGGAATTGACAGAGCATGTAAATCAACCGCCTTCAAAAACCTCCAAGCCATCTGTCTCTTCTGCTCCTTGTCTTCATTCCCTCATTTAAATATGATTGTGTTAATTATATTTACTTATGTATGAACCGTATGTGTGTGTGTGTGAGGGGGGAGAGGGGGGGGGCATGTTTGTACTGGGATTGTAACAGGACTATGGTCTAAGCTCCGCACACACACACACACGCATGCGCACACACACACATTCAGTCACTTTCGATGGCCTTGGGAAGTCCTTGTACTGTAGTGAGTGAACAACAGAGCTGGGCGGTGGATGTTTCAGCTGTAGTGAATTTCCACTTAGCCTAGCCTATACAGTATATCACAACCATCTTACGTTTATCAACACCTTGTTTTTAACGTACAGTACAGCATGGTCTTTACTCTGGCATGTTTTTGCTCATACCCACTTAGCCATGCGTGTTTATTAGGAGCAATACACTGTCATTCTTAGGTGTGTGTGTTTGGGGGGATTACCAATCGCTCCTCACCAAAATGATGTGATGGAAAATATTCCATAACAGTCCTGGAGAAATGTTTCAAATGGGATTTTAATCGCCCAGTGCTCAGTGAAGTTGTGCGATCCGCTGTGTTGTGACAGCTCCTTCAGCACAGCACACGTTGAGTCAGTGGTTTTATCGCCCTTTTAAAAGACACTTCAGTTGAGCAAATGCCACAGACTTTTCAGCTAAACTTGGCATCCTATGGAGGTAATCAACAGTGATTACACTGTTGCCTGAGGTTACTTTCTGCCATAGAGATACTCAAAACTTGAACCTGTCTCGCTCTCTGCGCAGATGAAAGCACAGTAACAACAACACTATGAAACCTCCACCCTCAACCTATCACTGTGATTTTTCACAGTTTTTCCAAGTTTGCACACACTCTATCCTCAAAACAATTCAAGGTTAACTGCTTTCTTAAATAAGAAAAGCACCTGAGATGTGTTGCTATAAGACGAATACAACAATGAAAGTGCACTTTTCCACTGTGACACTGTGTAACCCATCAGAGACACTACCCAGCAGTGTTAATGGCTTATGATTTTCACTGGCTCCTTTGTTCAGCATCACTATTAGTAGGATTGATTGCACGTTTCCACCCGGTTCTTAGCTCCCACTGCCCCCTCAGCAGCAAAGTGATTGTGCTATTATTGGTGTTCCAAGTGCAAGGAGACGGCATAGAAGCACATTATGTTCCACTGTAGTTGGTTGGTTGCCAAGCAGGAGTTGAAGTGTCACCAGAAGACCACAAAACATGATGGCGTTTATCTAGTTTGTTGTTAAAGGCATGTGTTGGGGAATTGCAGAATCTTGTCTAGGATGAGTTGGTTGTAATTTCATTTGAAAGTGAAAACATAACAACAAACACACACACACACACACACACACACACACAGTACACACACTGATATATATGTGTGTGTGTGTGTGTGTGTGTGTGTGTGTGTGTAATGCGGGGAAATCAAACTTAAGTACAGTAAGATCAGCTCGAGAGTTTTGATACTTATTAGACATAAAGACAATTTTCATGTAAATAGCCGGCAGCAAATATACTGTTTTCTTTCAGATAGGCATGGGAACTGCGGTTAGACTTGTATGGAAGAGCTCACGTTTCTTCCCCGCAAGTGGAATGATAGATGGCAGCAGTAGAGTGAGCTAAGGTAATGGAGTGCTTTCATTGCCATGTTGGAGTTGAGAAAACAAGACACGCAACACTGTTCTCTGCCAGTGGAGCATGAGAACTCTTTTTAGGCTGTCTCTCTGTCTCCATCACATCACAAAACACACATGCAAACAGACCAGTTCTCCTTCTTGTTTCCCCGCAAGGCATCTACTGTCCTTGTCTTGCCTTCAGATCATTATGACACATTACAAGTATTTAATCTTGTAGTTGGAAGTCATCGTGTGTGTCTTACTTGCTTCCTCATTTACCTACTTTTCCCTCATCTATCTGTTTTAATGAATGAACTCAAGTGGTAAAATCTTATGGGCTATCCCCATGTGGTGCCTCTGGACCATATACTGTAGAACTGTACAATACAGTAGCTGAAGGTTTGGGCACACCGAATCATGTTTGATTATTGAGATGGAGCACACACACACACACACACACACACACTCCCCCATGCAGTAGCATACAGCACATTAGGAAACTCACAATTATGGATATTATGCAGGTTAAGGAGCTGCAGGCTTCATTGTAATATGCGCCAATCAAAAGATTGGTTTAGTCTCGCAGGTCCTCTCAGGGCAAAAAAACAAAAACAACCAAATAAAGTAGGGTATGCAAGAGTTGTTCCCATTTCAGGGGCCCTGCAGCTTTTCATTATGAGCCAGAGGGAAACAAAACCGTTTTCATGGCTGATTCACTCGAGAAGCCGCAGCCAATACACTGTTGTTTATGTTTTTTTCTTTTTTCATCTTCTCCCACCTTGACTTTTATTATTTTTACTCTTTGTGTTTGACCATATGGCGCATTTGGATGGCAACAGGTGAAAGCCAGAAGTCGGCAAGTTTAAAGGCAATCTGCCCACTAGATTTTGAGAAAACTGGAAACAAGGGCATAAGGCTGGCGCTAGAGGGAAAGCCATTGGGTCACCAAAATCAGTAAGAGCCATTCTTTCGGGAGATTCAATATGCACAGATAATTCCATGGCAATCCAGCCGGTAAATTGTGAGATATCTTGTTTGGGAGTAAAATGTGGTGGAAGTGGAAATTCTTATCCTAGTTTGCTATCTGCCAATTGTGAACAGAAAAGATCTGTTCCCTTTTCAAAGCTGTTCCATAATGCATGGCACTGATTACCGATCCAAAGGGGGAAGTTCAGTTCAAGTTCACTCTCAGCCGCAACACCTGGACCTTAATAGTTAGCATTCACAGTGCAGGCAAGCTAGCAGAGGGAGGGACAGGGAGGAAGGTGGGTCAGGAGAGAGACCCAACAAAGTTTATAGTTCCGTACTAACTTTAGCCGTTAATGATAAACAGCCCTTTTTGTTGTGACAGTTGTGATTCCTCTTTGTGCTGCTGATGGCATGGCCCACGTCCCAGCAGCACTGATTGCTCTCTAGCAGCATAGCCTACTCCATCACCGTACGCACGCAACACACAAAGGAGATATGCAGGCAGGGTACTGTTGCCCCGGTGTACTGACCAGACCAGCAGCACGTAATACAGAAGGCTGAGTCACCTCTCAAACTAAAACTTTTCTATTCCCCTGTCCCTCTGTATTGTATGAGTGGTTGGGACAAGCTTAAGGCTACAGTGTAGAAAAATGGAGGGGCTTATGTTGTAGCCTTCTGAATACGTTTTTGATCAAATTTTCTTCTTGCTGCATACTGGGGCGGGACTACAGGAAGAAATAGTTCTGAATTAAACATGACTGGCAATAATTGATTTCCTTTCCAACACTTTGGCAGTGAATGGCACCATTTTATTAGGGCTGTAACAGTACATGCATTCATATTGAATCATACAGTACAATAGGTCCATGGTTTAGAACTAATTTTGAACCAAATAAGTTCAGGGGTCCTTGAGGGGGTTCCAGGGGGTCCCCAGCAAAATAAGTTTATATAGCATCAAAATCTGTTTGACCATTTTAACCCTATATACATGGATTATTTGACAATATTGTGAGCTTGTAGATCTGCTGTTTTCAAGTTTTGGGAATATTCTATTTTAACATTTTAACAAATCTTGTATGGGGTCACTGGCACAAAAAGTTTGAGAACCACAGTCCAAGACCACAGATGAACAATGTTTTGAGTGTAACATCTTGAAATCAATGTAATTAAAGTTTGTATTTGAGAACATTTACTTGATAAACAAACAAATAAGCACAAATAACTTCGATAGATTAAGAAATACATATTTTCCATTTAAACCCTATTCAAAAATACCCGACTCATTGTGAGGTTTGCTATTTTTGAAAATAGTCACCTAATGACATGCCCAAAATGGTTGGAAGTGGTAAATATCAGCTGCATAATTTCCGATACAGATGTTGTAGAACAAAGAAGGAAAAAAACAATACAATAATGGCTGATATATCGGCCAGGCTCTAGAGTAAAACCTATGTACAACTAAATAATATCCAACTAGAAAAAGTGCTCCTCGGAGCACAGGTCTCCGCCAGGTCAGGTAGGTTATTGTGGCCTCCTGGTGGCGCTATAATAGGCCAATGTGAAAAGGTAGCCATTTCTTCTTAGGCCTTGCACGGTAATCGAACACTGCATTCATGATTTGAGGCATTTTGTTCAAAACAATTGTTTTGCTAAATTAGACCTGCTGGTGGCGCTATAACAGGCCAATGTTAAAAGGGTGGCATTTGCTCCTCAACATAGTGTGAATGTGCGTGCAAAGTTTGACCGCAATCGGATGCTGCGTTCATGATTTGCGGCATTTTGTTCAAAACAAGCCACTACTGCAAACTTTAGATGTAAATCTTAGCCAATCAGGATGGAATATGAAAAATCACAACACATCCGTCTTGATCACATGACTATAGAGATCATGTGTACCGATTTGAGTGAAATGTGGATAAAATCGGAAGGAGTAATTTAAAAAAATATGTTGGCCTCCTGGTGGCGCTATAAAAGGCAGATGTGAAAAATGCAGGTCAAAGGTTTTTCCTTGACCTCTAGGGAGTGCGCTTACAACGTTTTACACAGATCGGTGCAGTTATAGGTAAAAACACGAATCGGCCTGTTATAGCGCCACCATAAGGCTGATTTGAACATTTTCAATTGGCATTTCTTCCTCAGCATAGTGGAAATGTACGTGCAAAATGTCAAGGTAATTGCATGCTGTGTTCATGATTTGAGGCATTTTGTTCAAAACGGAGCACTCCTGCAAACTTTGGAAGCCATTTTTAGCCAATCAGGATGGAATCTGAAAAATCTGAAAAACCAGTTTTGTTTAATGACTATAGAGATACTGTGTACCGATTTGTGGGATTTTTTGGACAAAATCTGTAGGAGTACTGTCAAAAGATATGTTTTGCACAAATCGGCCTCCTGGTGGCGCTATAAAAGACCCATGTGAAAAAAATTGGGCAGAGGTTCTTCTGTGGCATCCAGGGAGTGTGTGTGCACAGTTTCACTGCGAGCAAGCCAATGGTGCCGGAGATTAGCTGTCCACAGACAGAATGACACACGGACGGACGGACGGACAGGGGGCAAAACATACTCTCTCGCCATGCCTTTCGGCCTGGCGGAGACAATAAATATATAGTGTGATAAAAACACACCGACTAAGATTTAGTAGTAGTGAAGCAATACACACAATGATAATAGGGTTTGTAAGTGTATACATGGTAATTGGACAGTTACAACCATTTAACAGTTGCAGCCATGAAAAACACATGACTGAGTTGAGATGATATAGTTTGTATTTCTATTAAATGTGAAATGTAAATGAAAAGTATTTTCTCAGGCATTTCTTTTTTCTTAACCATATAAAAAATGGATTGAACATCGCATTGGTTCAGTGCAACATACTGTACAGTAATACTGTATAAATTAATTTAGTGTTGCTTGCTAATAATGGTCGCACATTAGCATACCACCAGAGTTTTTCTCAGATGTATATTTAAAAGATTAAAATGTTATAAAACACTATGACAGAGACGTGTGATTCTATAAATAGAATTTATATCACAGTTGTAAGATTTGCACATCAAGTCCATGAAGAGAGATTGAGGCCAATTAGCAGCATCTCACCCAATCTGCCTAACACCTTCACCTCATTGGGTGTCTGTGCGCACACATGCATTCATCTACTACTCTTCGTGTGAATAAAAAGTGACAGAGAAAATTATGAGATGCTTAAACAGCTCTTTGCATGTGAATACTGAATGATGTATTTTTAATTAGCACCCCTCTTACCTGCGCCTCTTGGCAAGGAATCGGCTAATGCTCAAGATGGCGTATTCCTACAACAAGGAACCTCATTTCAATTTGAAAAGCAGTAAATGGCAAACACCTTGACAATGGTGCTGTGCGCTTCTGCATCTCTAAGACCCATTCAGCTCAAGCCCGTTTACTTCGGCTCTTTCTTTCTGTCTTGATAATGGCCACTTTTCTCATTCTGTGAAGCACTTTAGATTTAGCAATTGGCCCTTAGATCTGCTTATTATAAATGTATCCAGAAATTGTGCAGTAGCTGTTGAGAATGTGTCTGCCTTTTTCATTACAATAGAGCCTATTGACCTCCTCCATGGTACAGTACATGCAACACAAAAGGCCATGAATCTATGAATAGATGCCCAGCTCAGTGACTACGTTTGAATGCGTGTCTCAGTAGACAGGGCCTTTACATGTGGGGCTTTGCAATGAAAAATAACCCATGGCCTTTAGCTTGGCCTTTGGCATTTCTGTCTTGTTGTGTTTAGCAGTGTGTGGAATCAGAGAACAAATAATTATAAATACACAGTACAAATCCGGAGTGTTGATTTACTTAAGGGTCCATTTTTACACACTCAGAATTTAATTACGTCTGTGTAATCTTAAAGAACCTGTAAACCATTGCTGGCCCTCCCTACAGTATGCTTGTGCTTTGTTACGCATGAAACCAACCAGGCGTGCAAGGCAAGCATAAGCGCACGGACGCTGCTTTTCTTCCGCTACATGTTAATGATACAGCCGTTCTCACTCTTTTCCCCCCCTGCTCTGGGTGGACTTTTTTTTGGTCCGTGCTCATTGTCATAGAAATGCATTGTATTTAGGATGACCAGACGTCTCGCTGTGGTCAAGTTTGGCGAGAACAATCACATGCAAAGTGCAAACCTGCGTGCACAATAAAGCATGTTTCCGATGCTTTTTTGGGTGGGTTTGGCGCATTTACAAGCCCTATGATATACAAGCCCCATGCTGCACGTCCCCCTACTACCAGTGATGTCACCCCAGTGACAGCAGGTAGAGAGCCACTCCACTGCCCCACTCCAGGATACAGACAGACAGATGGCCCCAGGGCCAATTCTGCCAACAGTCTGAGTAGAAACCAGTGAGGGAGAGAGAAGGAGGGTGTGAATGGAAGTCCCAGCTAGTCCGCACTTTGTTTAAAGACAGTTCAATAGCTGGCAGAAGGGTTGCTTTCCGCAGAGCGCCTTTCACTGCCTCTGCGTGTATCTCCACCCCTGTGGCAAATTATAGTGGCTAATCTTGCCGTCCTCTGTCACTGCACAGTATCATTCACTCGCTTAGCTCTCTCTGTAATTTACCCTTCTTGAGCCAACCTTGTTATCTTTATCTCTTTCACTCTTTTTTTGTTTCTATGTCTAAATGCACAGCTTTTTTATTGATTTCGTTTTTTTTCCTTTCTCCTCAATGGGAGGTGTAGACTGCTCTCCCTGGTGGCCTGATGGGGAAGCTGACAGCTTGGGCTGCTTAACATGGGGTTGTCAGAAGAATCGGGTTCGCTGATAGAGCGTGAGGTTAGAGTTAGTTCCGGGTGTAAATGGTTATTTTAGGAGTTCCCTGGTGGTTCAAGCTGTTACAGTAGTTCTGTAACCATGTACAGTAACTACAATAACATGTCACAAGTTTGAGTTCTACCTCAAAATAACCTGAAATATGGACAAACTTGTGTCTGGTTCATGATTTTTCTGCGTGCAGGATTGGTGTGTTGTGTGGGATTGTGATAGCCTGGTAAACCCTCCCTCCGGAAATCTCAATTCCATTTCATTTCTGGAGTGAGTCTGGCCTGATCCGCCTTTCTGCAATATTGGCTATGTATGCCAAACGGCCGAACCTATCAGCGTCGTCGCTCATTGTTCTGTGATTGACAGCTTACGTTGGCCAATCAGGTGGCGAGTTCGAGTGAGCCCAAAACACGAACGGCAGCCATCTTTTTCTGTCCGCTATATTCTCCGCGATTTTTTTACTTCAAAAAGCTCTCTAACTTCTATTTTGAGGCACGGAATTTACTTATAAGATATCGTTTGGATAGAATTTAGTTGTTTAACTTCATATAAGTGGTCAATTAATCATGACAAAGCCTATTTAAAAATAAAAATTTAGAGAACCGGTAGGGGTGGGCAGTGACAACCATGTATCCGAATAAGGCAACCCATTTTGGGCCCCGAAAGTCTCAAAAGTCCCGTTGCGTCACATTAGACTGGTGAACTGCTGATTGGCTGAAGGGGAAAAATTATCATTGGCTGAAGGGGTTGTCAGTCAACGGTATTACTCCCGCCCAACTCCAGCCCGCAGCCAATATTGCAGAATGGGCGATCAGGCCAGACTCACTCCTGGAATCAAATAGAAATGAGATTTCCGGAGGGAGGGTTTACCAGGCTAGGATTGTGACTGTAAACATTCCAAATCACTGTCTATGTCATAGTTGTGTCAAATTTAAGTTTATGCACCCGCAGCTGGCACTGTGTGAAACTGACGCCAATATGCCAACTGCCCCTTGAAATACGGAATTGTTTGTGTAATTAATAAAACAAATGTCGGGTCCGCTGTCAAATCAATGTGGGATGCATTTTGTGCCATGTCCATTTAGCGTAGAGTGACAGTCTGAGGTAGGCACAATAATTTCATCTGATGAAAATGTAATATTCTTCTTTCCTACATGCATGTAAGGCAGGAGTTACAGTACTTTGATATTCACTAGGTCAGGGTAAAATGTGTAGGCTTATGACACAGGATTAATTTGTAGAACCACAGAGTTAGAAGCCCCCCTCTGCACATGACACGGAGGCTGTTATATTTAAGGAAAAAAATTTAAGAATGAAATGTTACTGTAGTTAGTTTCATTCTGCAAAACAAGATCTATGTAATAAAGGATCCACAGTTCCTCCAGTGAAGCATTAAAAAGTGTCTTCATAAATCCAGACTGAGGCAAGGTACAGTACTGTATATCAGCAGAGAAACAGTGATGTTCTCATTCCAGAACTCTGTATTATGAAAATGGATTAAAAACATCCCACATATGGTAT
Source organism: Gymnoscopelus braueri (assembly GCF_963280865.1). Lineage (NCBI taxonomy): Eukaryota > Metazoa > Chordata > Actinopteri > Myctophiformes > Myctophidae > Gymnoscopelus > Gymnoscopelus braueri. Next base: position 37,648,962 of record NC_137603.1, on the reverse strand, counting down.
CAGCTGAAGGATGATGTGCAGGGTTTACTAGGTTTTGCAGTGTATTCAATAAAACGCTGTTAAACTAAATATACGTTTTTTAAATGCAATGTGTGTATAGTATGTTAATCCTTTATCTCTGTTGAACCTTGAGATTTGTTTGTCATCTTCTCTTCTTCCGTTTGTGTTTTGCAGTGTGGGTCGTATAGAGGTGGTGGGAGGGAGCAGCCTTCAGATCACCAGTCTGACAGAGGACGATGCGGGTCTTTACACCTGCATGGCAGACAATGCCAACACCACCATCGAAGCCCAGGCCCAGCTCACAGTGCAAGGTATGACTGAAGCCATCGACCTACACTCTCTGCAAGTTATATTGCTGTCAAAACACTACATTCATGCTACATGTAGGGAGTCTCTTCCATCCAGTCATTTTTGCAGCCACTCGCTCACCTGGACTCTCTTAGATACAATCACAACAGAGGGTAGATGGTTTCTGGGCTTTACACAATTTCCTTCCTTATCTACCGGTACGTAACTCTACAGTAGGTCGATTCTATTAGTCTCTGAACAAGCTAGACTATTACATTTGCATTATTCTTCGCTAACATTTAGTTTTAATGGGCTAAATAAATCAACTGCCAGATATATGGAAGGTTTGGTGTTGATGAGTATTAATTACTGCTCCTCTGCAAACATTGACCACTGTTTCCCCATGTGAACACAGACTAATTGTCTCTGCAAGGCTTCAAAAGGCACTAATTTGCTCAATATTTCGGAATAGAAAAATATTTTTCTCAGAAATCTTTCATCTCTGCTTACAGTATGTCATGCTGGCACTCTTATTACAAATAAAAATGTAATTAGCCTTACATTACACAAAGCAAGATTATCCAACTTGGAACGTTGTGAGAGATGGTGAGTCGAATGGATTTTCTGCTGTTCTCTACTGCCACGTTGCAGGACACAAAAGCAACCACTAGTCATTAATTGGGCTGCAACATATGATTAACCAATTAATCAATGTTATTTTTCTGATTATGCAATTTATTTAGACCTTACAAAGATGATAAAATAAGGTAATACATAATGATGGTAAATGCTCATAATGCTCGTAAGTTATCTGAACTCAAACCAACATCTTGAAATTGCTGAATATGTCAATTATGCTGCATTTTGGTGAAATAGTACATAGCACTTTATGCATTTTTACATGATCACTAAGCGGATTATTTGATCACTAACATTTTATTCTATCATTCATCATTTCACACTAGACCCAAATTATTTTCCATTAGACAGTTTAGTTCTTTAATGCTGCTGTCTCGCTAAAGGCTAAATTATACTTGATTGCATGACCCTTTCAAACAAGTGTCACTCGACAAAAATGACATATTTTTAACTGAATAAAATGTCAACATTTGTCGAAAGGGTTGTTCAACAAAGTATAAATGAGTCCTAATGCCATCACATAATTTACCTCATTAAACACGCACACACACATGCACAAATGGCTGCATTATGACAGGGAAGAGAGAGTGTGGGTGTGTATTCCAGATAATGTGACTCCACAGCATTTTGAGCTGAGGGTTAAGAAAAAGGTTTAGAGCAGTGAAGCACTCAGTGAAGCCTCAGCCTCCCTGTTTCACACATTTTCAGTGAATTCTGTTCCTCTCTCCCTGCATCCCCCAGCATCACACTGCCTCCACTCCTTCACCTCCCTCTGTTCAGTACAGCTAGCCGGTCACTGGAAGACCAAGTTTCACCCATCTTCTCCCTCTCCATTAATACTGTATGCATCTGTTTCCCTCAATAGCTCTACCGTTCCTCTTGTAGCCTCCTGCCCATTATTTCTCTGCAATCTCTGTCGAAAGTCTCAGCGTCTGAGCACACGCACGCACGTGCGCACATAATATAGGATTGATTAGCACTCCTTGTGATGTTGTCGAAAGGCATAGGTCGTTGTGAATAATGTGTGGTTATGATTGTTTTCCATGTCCTAGGCTAGAAACGGTTGACTGGTAACACCAAGATGCTACTGACAACGTATAATTGTGCAATCGATTTTCCTTTCTCATCAGAAAGTCTCTATGTGTTTAAAAGACACTGATCCAAGTCTCTTCTTGAAGACCGTGGGGCTTATTTTTCTGCATTAAAAAGGTGGTGTTTGTGGTTCACAGTCAGTGGCTTCTCATAAAACCTGCGCTACGCATGCCTAGGGATTCGGGAACGGTGCAGCAATGTCAGCCCAGGATTTGATATGGGAAAAGATGGTCAGGTTTCTGCCTAGAAGAAAGATTGAGGGGCCTTGAGGCAGCTGGTGCTAATCTGGTGAATTAGAGTCTCTAGTTTGAGGTGTGTAGCTGCAGTTACAAGTAGATGTGGTTACACACGTGAATGTAAGTCATGCCTGTATGATTCGTCCAAGATGGGTTGATTTCAGCTGACCGAATTACGGGGCCTTGTCCCCAGAGCCTGGGGAATTTATTTTTTTAAGTAGACAGGGTCTGCAGTTGTTGCTGTATCAACATGTACTGTACAGCAGTACATTGTCCAGCAATGTTGTTGACTTCACAAGGGGAGATGGGTAGGACAAATGTCATGGCCCGAACATGGACATTTCATTGTTTCATTTCATGTTTCATGTCATCTAATGTCTCTCCCTCTTTACCCGACACAGTCAAGGCAGATGGCCACCCATCCTAGTAGAGTCTGGTTCTGCCTGATGTTTTTTGTTCAACAGGGAGATATCCTTGCCACCGTCGCAAAAATGCTTGCTCAGGGTGGGGGTGGGTGTCCTCTGCTCTATATGTAAAGTGTCTTGAGACAATTTATTGCGATTCAGCACTATAATGAAATTGAATTGAAAATGTTGTCTCCACTTTAAATTCAATAATGACCCCACTAAGACAAATGTATCCTTGTGTGTAAAGAATGGAACCAATCTCAGGCCAGGGGATTGAATATTGTGTCTCTGCACTCTTGCCTTCGCACACATGTGGAAGCACTAAATGTTTGTATGTATGTTCTATTGAGTGTGGCTACGCTGCAACATCTCACCCTTTATTAGAGCTGGCAAGAGGATAAATGAGGCCAGAGGAGGCAGCAGCTTTTGATTATGGCCCTGTTGACTGGGACACCGCCCAGATCTGGACTATGTGTGCTTGTGTGTTTGTAGGACAGAAATAGTTTCTGTGCAAACATATATGTTTTGGAGTTTTTATTGGGCTTAGGAGTCAGTGGCCCTCATTTATCACCGCCTGGTGCTATCATTCCATCAGTATGACTGTTCTTTCCATGTGCGGCTCACATCCAGGAAATGCTTGAGCCCTATAAATGTTTTGTCACCTTCCCATGGACTGAGGAAATTACCAAAGGCAAATTTAGTCTATTTTTTCCCTTTTCTTTTTCTTTCATTTTATAAATGGACTAGAATAATGAAAAACATTATACTCCTATCCTAATTTTAGCTAACAGCTCTAGGCAGACATTTTTCAGTCTTGTGTAAATGGTTCGGCAAATATGTCAGCCCTGACTTATGTTATTACAGTCAGTGATTGTAATCAAATGTCAAGCCTTTCACTGTTTATGCGAGTAGAAAATATTGGCAACTTTAATTGAATTTAGACATCGTGTCAAGGCTATAAGCAAGGAATTCAGGAGTGCAGCCGTCGTAAACCGATCTAGTTCACTGACTTTATTTATTTATTTATTTTTCTGATAGAGATCAGTATAGTTTGCCCTAAATGACCCTGTAGAGGAAGAGAATAATTTGATAATGATCCCGGGGAGGTTTCAGTCTGTTGTTATTATGACACACCATCTTCCTGCCCTCTCCCCAGAGTCACAAATCACTGAAAACAGTAACGGGAATGAAAAAAGGGAACTTTCCATCAGCTATTAAAAGCACAATGAGGGAAAACACACAGCCCATTTCCTTGCTTTATGGAGAGGTGTTGTCTCTTATCAGTGGGAGTTGGGTGGAGAGAATTAATGGTGGGTGCATGTGTGTCTGCCCTTCAGAAATGGATAAACACCTGCAGTTCTCTTCCCTCTACGTTACATTTTTTGTATGAAGTGTACATTGATTTTAGAGCATTTAGGTCATGTTATGTGAGAATATGTTGCATCCATGCTTCATTCTGCCAGTGCTTTGTGTGTTAGCCATGAAAGGGCCAGACTTTTGCGTTTTACATGCTAATGATGCTGAAGGGCTTCTTGTTGTTCATGTTTACCGGTATTGATCCAAAAATAGTTTTGCAGCCATGCTAATAATAATGTCAATTCAAATTCATATTTTTGCATGAGGACATTTGGCTATTAAAAAACCCACTGTGCAACTGTGTCTCGGCTGGTTGGTCAACATAAAAAAGTTAATAAAGAAGACGACAACTGAGAAATCAATATTTTACACAGCCCTACATCAAGTGGGGCAGGAAGTGAAGCTTATTCTAATGCCGCAAGAACGCCGACATTTAGAATAGAAGCAAAGGCTGCTGAAGGAGCGCTAAAACGGTGAAACGCACCCCCCGTGAAGCGTCAATTTTACTCCCCGCGCTGACAAAACGGTCCCGGGGGGCACCGAGACTGGTCGTAGCACCGGGCTCCACGAAGGGTTAATCCGACCATGCCCACATACACCAACTAAGCTCCACCATAATTCCACCATGTTTTTTTGGCAGGCGGGTAAATGTTCTGTGATTTGCATCAACTGGTATTGATGATGGAACACACATCATAACATGTTGCTCGGTGACTGGTGGCTCACGCTGAGGTTAACTTTTACCTGCTCACTCACTCTGCTCTGGGGCTGCTGCTGTTTATCCCTACTGCCTCCTACAGATAGGAGCGTAAATACAGCATAGTATGACTGTAGCGTGAGTGTTGTAGTTGCTCAGCCCCTTCCCCTTCTACCGCACCAGAAGCTGAGAGGTTTGATGCAAAAATGTCTGATGAGCATTCCACTGTTCACTCATGTGCAGAGAGTGGGATTCACGTCTCCCTGCTCTTTGGAGTGAGACCGAAGGCAAGGTGGAAGCTGAACATCATGCTCATTTACCAACACAGTTTCTCCAGCAGCCATGTTGCTTGTTAACACATTGATGTTGTGTTCCAGCTAAGCCAATTGAGACACTCAAACACCAACCTTGCACATAAACTCTAGCGTCCCTATTCTGGGCTTGTCATAATAGGTGCGCATTCTGCGGAAATATGTACACACTAACAACAAGCTGAGCTCTACAAGCTCACAAATTATGCTTCACATCCAATGCGTTGTGAACTTTTAGTCATTTGGTGCAGAGGGGAAAAAGGAGGGGACCAAGTATAGACCCTGGGGTTAAGTGGTAACTATGGTTAAATCCATAGTAGATACATACTGTTGTAACGGTTTAGCTTTGTTTGGGGTTTGGGGTGCCAGTTAGGTCAAGCCTAACACGAATTTAGTCCAGCTTGGACAAAAAACGCTTTTAAAAAAAACCAACCTTACACAGGATTTAAGTGCACACTTGAACCAAATGAACCTTAAAACCTATAACCAGGGATGGATTAGACCCAAAAGAACACCTTTAACTCAATAAACAATAGAATGAAACACACAATAGAATGAAACACACAGACACAAAATAACTCAGTTTTGACTTTGTATTATAAACTCCAGCCCACACCCGAAATCCAGTCCACAGTTTGCCTAAGACCACACAGTTTTAGTGTCAGTTCAATATAGACAGTCAATATTCCCCATCCACTGTTCCTTCAAAACAGGTAATTTACAAATGTATGAAAACCTTTGGTTAACCAAAACAAAATAAAAGAACAAAAGAAAATGCCCCACGGCCTTTACCGTGGTGAACAAACGAAAATAGGGCAACCAGTGTACCGTGTGTGTGTGTGTGTGGGAGAGGGGCAGATCCAGGAATCCACTCCGTTTTTTCCAGTCAGCCCAGCTGGCTGCTCCGCTGCTGGTAAACAAACAAACTGCACGGCACGGCACGGCACGGAAACTCCCAAGGGTTAACAGCTTGGGGTTTGCGTCCTCCACAAGGATCCGGACGTTTTGTAGTTTGCACAACGGACAACGCGGACTTTTTAACGCGGTCGCGGGTGGTTTCCAGGGACGTCTGCTCTGCTTCACTATCACACAGTGACTGACACGGGGGACGCCATCTTGGCTAGTCCATTCATAAAACGTGAGTAACGTGGGGGGGGGTGTGACGGAAACTGCACGTTACCGTCTATACATGGCTCGTGGGCGTGGATAACCGTAGTGGTGTGTGCATGGGGGTGTGTGTGCGATAGCTGATCGCTACATTCCCTCCCCCGTGTGAAAGACCGAGCAAGAGGAGGCGTCAATCTCTAGACAAACCCGGGAAAGTCTTCCTCTTCACTTTCTGCCTCAAAGATGTCCAGTACCTTGCGCCTTTGTATGTCCTCCAGTTCCTTAACTGTCGGGTTGGAGCTGGGGAATCCTAAGAAGTCCTCATCCTCACTTTCCGCCTCAAATATTTCCAGCACCTTGCGCCTTTGCATGTCCTCCAGTTCCTTAACTGTCGGGTTGGAGCTGGGGAATCCTAAGAAGTCCTCATCCTCACTTTCCGCCTCAAATATATCCAGCACCTTGCGCCTTTGCACGTCCTCCAGTTCCTTAGCTGTCGGGTAACAGGGCTTTAGGTGAGATACATGAACAACGCGCATGTCCTCCCCTGTGTCCTCCTTCACCACCTGATAATTCAGGGGTCCCGTTTGTTTAAGGATCCGGTAAGGGCCTTGCCACTTGGGCGCAAGTTTGGCTGTGAATTTCTTTTCAGCTTTGGAAATAGGATGAGTCCAGTACCATACTCGATCGTCCTCTTGCAACTGCAGATCCCTCCGCTTCTTATCATAGTTGCGCTTTTGCCGTAACTGTGCCTTGTAGGTGTTCTGGCTCACCATTTCTCGCAACTCGCTCAGCTGTGCTGTTTTACTGTAGCTAGGGGCAGTGGGTCTGAGGTCCTGAGGCTGCAGGCCTCGATCTAGAGGCCCTCGCAGGGGACGATTCAAGTTGATCTCAGCCGGAGTAAATCCTGTGGATTCCTGCACGGCGGTGTTCAAGGCAAAGCGGAATTCAGGCAGGTACTTATCCCACTGAGTGTGTTGATTGCCCACATATGAAGCAACCATGGTTTTGAGGGTCCTGTTTACCCGCTCCGTCAAGTTTGTCTGTGGATGGTACGCGGTGGTGAACCTTTGGGTCACGTTCCAGATTTTACAAGTTTCATCCAGGACCTCTGAAACAAACTGGGATCCTCGATCAGAGAGTAGGTAGTCAGGTACACCCCAGCGAGTTAAGATGTCCTTGATCAGGACCTGGCTGATGGACTCCGCTGTGGCGCGACGTAGGGGAAAAAGCTCCACCCACTTGGAGTAGTAGTCAACAAATACTAACAAGTACACATTCTGCCGACTGCTTCTGGGGAAGGGCCCCATGAGGTCCACCCCAAGCATCTCCCATGGGCGGGTGACGACAGTCTGTTGTAGTTTTCCAGCCGGTTTCCTCCCTTCAGGCTTGTACTTCTGGCATATCTCGCATTCTCTGAGATAAGCTTTAACATCAAGACTGAGCTTTGGCCAGTACACTACAGAATGTAGCCGTCGGTAAGTCTTAAACCTACCCAAGTGGCCCGACAATGGGTCATCATGGAAGAACCGCAACAACTGGCGGCGAAGAGAGAATGGTATGTAGACTTGATACAGAGTACGGTGCGGTAACTGGACCACTCTGTAGACCTTATCTTCAAGGATGGTCAGTTTGGTGGTAGGATTGATCGTTTTTTCTCCGTCCTCTGTAATGGAATCATATAGGCCCCGCACCTCTGCATCCTCCTGCTGTACTTTCCACAAAGTCTCATCAGTGAAAGGTAATTCAGACTTGGGGGAATCCTGGACAGACAAGATGGTGGCACACGTCAGGGAAGTGACTCCTCCATCCACAGGAGCTCGAGAGAGGGCATCCGGGACAGAATTGTACTTCCCTTTTCGATACTCCACTGCGAACATGAACTCCTGCAGCCTTAGGGCCCACCGGATGAGTCTGGAACTAGGCTTACTGGTCTGGAAGACCCAGACTAGGGAGGCGTGGTCGGTTACCACAGTGAAGTATCTCCCCTCAAGATAATAGCGCCATTTTTCCAAAGCCCAGACCACAGCAAGGCATTCTTGCTCGGTAGTAGAGTAATTACGCTCTGCGGCATTCAGCGACCTGCTGGCGAACGCCAACACTTCCTCTCTGCCAAGCCCGGTTTGCTGTACAAGAATTGCACCTAGACCCACCTCACTTGCGTCCGTGTACACCACGAAAGGATAGTCGAAATTGGGGTGGCCCAGAATCGGAGGTGTGACAAGCAGTCCTTTGAGCTCATCAAATGCCGATTGACACTCTGGGGTCCATTTAAACTTGGCTCCTTTTCGTTTTAGTGCGTTAAGAGGCTCAGCGATCTGAGAGAAGTTGGGTACATAGCGGTGATACCATCCCGACATTCCTAGAAATCGCTGAACGGATTTCAAGTTGGTGGGTACTGGATAACTTTGTACGGCCACGGTTTTGTCAGGGTCAGCTCGAATTCCCTCTGCGGACACAATGTGCCCAAGAAATTTCAAGGAAGTTCGGCCGAAGTGACTCTTTTTCATATTGACTGTCAGTCCAGCTGCTTTTAGGTGGTCAAGAACTGCCTGAATGTCCTCAAGGTGCTGCTGTTTGTTGGTGGAGTAGATGATAATGTCATCGAGATAAACAAAGCAGATCTTCCCTTTAAGAGTTTCCAAGGTGGTTTCCATTAGGCGTTGGAATGTGGCTGGGGCATTTTTCAAGCCAAAAGGCATAACCTTAAAGTGGAATAAGCCTTGCGCACACACAAAAGCAGTCTTAAGCTGACTATCCTCATCCATCTCTACTTGCCAATATCCACTATTCAGATCTATAGTGGAAAAGATGGTTGCTCCGGCCAAGGACTCCAGAATTTCTTGGATGGTTGGAATAGGGTAGGCATCAGCAAGTGTGATGGTGTTAAGTTTGCGATAGTCAACACAGAATCTGGGCTTTCCGATCTTCCTGGGAATAATTACCACAGGGGCAGCATAAGGTGAAGAGGAAGGCTCTATGATGTCGTTTTCAAGCATCTCATCAATCAGCTCCCGGACTACGGCTTGTTTGGTAGGGGAAAGTCGGTAGGGTTTCTGTTTCAGAGGCATATCATGAGTGAGATGGATTTTGTGTTTTAGAACAGTAGTACGTCCCAGTCGAGTGGTACAGACATCTTGATTAGCATAGAGCAGTTGGTACAGCTGGTCCTGTTCACTGGTCTCCATCTGAGATTGTTTCACCGCCTCTATTAAGAGATCCTCAGATGTAGTCAAAGGAGACAGGGATGAGGGCGCAACTGCAGAGAAGAAAGCAAGTGTAGAATGATTCTCTGGCAGTTTAACCCCTTGCTGCAGGAAACTGAACTTTTTGCTCGGGTTTGACTGGAACCAATACTGCTTGTGGGCCACATTTATCTGGATTCCACTGCAAAACATGAAATCCAGTCCCAGAACAATAGGGAAGGCCAGGGTCTCAACAGATAAGATAACGCAAGGTATCATGTAAGTTTGGCCAGACAGGCGAACATACACCTCACTCCATCCCAAAGGTTGCTTAGCTGCCCCGTCCGCCAGATACAGTGGTCCTCCTCTCCATGGTTTCAGGTGATTCTGTGGGGTCTTAACTTCCTTCCACAACTGTTCGTTCAACAGGGTGTAAGAAGCGCCGGTATCTAGAATCGCTTTTCCTGTCCATGAACCTATCGATAAAGGCAACACCAACTGCTGCGGGATTCCCGAGGAATAAGTGGGAGCAGCTGAAGGTAGGTAGGGATGGGTGTGTATGGCGTTGTGGTTAGGCTCTGTCTGGGTTAGAGTTCCTAGAGTCGAACGCTGTGGAGCAAGGTTTTGGGAGTTTTGAGAGTTACCGGGACCAGGTACATGGGGAGGGTGGGAAGTGTTTGGGTTAGATTGTTTGTAACAGTTAGAAGGGGAATGGCCAACCTGTTTGCATTTCCAACAGTACACCGGGGGTTCCTTAGAAGGAGCCTCACTTTGTGGGGAAGGGTCTGGCCTATGCGTTTGCTTGCCTGGGCCCTTTTGCTTGTGCCTATATTGCTGCTGGCTCTCCCGATCCTTTTCAAACTGTTGGCCCAGTCTCACCAGGGCCTCCACAGTGGTGACTCTTCCTCGTAGCTGGCTAGCAAGCCAAGGATTAATATTTTTCAGGATTAGTTTGATTACGTCCCCATCGTCAATGTCAGGCCTCCACCTACGGCACAAAGAGTGAAAACTGTAAACAAAGTCTCGTGCATTTTCCTTGTCCCCTTGGACACGATTCCGCACTCTGTCCGCCAGTTCCTCTGAATAATCCTCCGATAGGAAAGCTGTTATGAACCCGGTCTCAAACTCCTCCCATGTATTGACATTCAGTCTGGCCACATCCCACCAGTCACGGGCTGTGCCGTGCAATACATTTCTTAGGGTGGCCAGTAGTTCCTCATTCGTCAGGGGATTTAGGGTCATGAAGTCTAGGCATTTCTCCACAAACAAGAGAGGATCGGGGTTATCCTCGCTCTTGCCAAAGGTGGGAAAATCAAACTTAATGGGCTGTCTCCGTCGTTCACCCGATAAAGATGAGCTCTGGGGGAGAGTGGTTTGAGATGGAGGGTTTGTATGAGATGGAAGGACAGTATGAGAGAGAGGAACCGGGGCAAAGACCTTATGGACAGCACCCGGGTGCATGGTAGACGTCGGTGGTCCAGCTGCGGCCTGCGTAGGAGGAGTCACAAGAGAGCTCAAGTGAAAAGAAGGCTCGATGGAAGTGGCTACACTGGTAGCAAGCGAGTCCAGCTGCTTTGAAGTTTGGAAAACCTCGGTTTGGAGGCGGCTCACAGATATGGCAAGGGGAGAAACGGCAGAATGCATATCCTTGAGCATGTCTGTGTGGTGTTGTTGTAAACGCCATGTCAAGGTACCCGTGAGCTGAGCTTTCACGTAGTCCATTTGTTTTCCCAGAGTGTTGATTGCTTCCTTTGTCCGAGTTTCCTGCAGGTGTGTTAATTTTTCCACCACATATTCAGAATGTTGCACTTGCTGCCTACTGATTGTTTCCAGTTTATGTAGAAGAAGAGTTCGCAGCTCTTGTTGAGCTCTTCCGAGTTCCAAAATTTCCTCCTGCATAGACAGCGGATCCACATTGCTTTGAGGCCTGGTGGAATTCAAGTCCGGTTCCTCCTCAAGTTCCATGTCTATGAGAGAATGAACCGTTGTCCCTGTAGTCCTTCCCAAAATCCTTGTTGGGCTACTTCCACCAGGCATGAATAAGTCCACTAGGTCATTCACAACCTGCCCACCTGAGAGTAGGCACTCCACATCAGTCGCTGCCAGACCAGGTACTATGCCTGACCAGGTGGCCTCTGCCAGACCAGGTACTATGCCTGACCAGGTGGCCTCTGCCTCACCAGGTGGTTCAGTGACAGCCTGTGCCACTACCACAGGAGGTACCACTGTCACCTCCAGTATTTCCGCCATTAGTGAGAGGGGAAAAATATATATATATTTCAAACACTGAACAAGTTGATTCAAAACTTATTCAAATTAATTAGCTGTTCCATTGAGTCCCACCTGGGGTGCCATTTTTTATGTAACGGTTTAGCTTTGTTTGGGGTTTGGGGTGCCAGTTAGGTCAAGCCTAACACGAATTTAGTCCAGCTTGGACAAAAAACGCTTTTAAAAAAAACCAACCTTACACAGGATTTAAGTGCACACTTGAACCAAATGAACCTTAAAACCTATAACCAGGGATGGATTAGACCCAAAAGAACACCTTTAACTCAATAAACAATAGAATGAAACACACAATAGAATGAAACACACAGACACAAAATAACTCAGTTTTGACTTTGTATTATAAACTCCAGCCCACACCCGAAATCCAGTCCACAGTTTGCCTAAGACCACACAGTTTTAGTGTCAGTTCAATATAGACAGTCAATATTCCCCATCCACTGTTCCTTCAAAACAGGTAATTTACAAATGTATGAAAACCTTTGGTTAACCAAAACAAAATAAAAGAACAAAAGAAAATGCCCCACGGCCTTTACCGTGGTGAACAAACGAAAATAGGGCAACCAGTGTACCGTGTGTGTGTGTGTGTGGGAGAGGGGCAGATCCAGGAATCCACTCCGTTTTTTCCAGTCAGCCCAGCTGGCTGCTCCGCTGCTGGTAAACAAACAAACTGCACGGCACGGCACGGCACGGAAACTCCCAAGGGTTAACAGCTTGGGGTTTGCGTCCTCCACAAGGATCCGGACGTTTTGTAGTTTGCACAACGGACAACGCGGACTTTTTAACGCGGTCGCGGGTGGTTTCCAGGGACGTCTGCTCTGCTTCACTATCACACAGTGACTGACACGGGGGACGCCATCTTGGCTAGTCCATTCATAAAACGTGAGTAACGTGGGGGGGGGTGTGACGGAAACTGCACGTTACCGTCTATACATGGCTCGTGGGCGTGGATAACCGTAGTGGTGTGTGCATGGGGGTGTGTGTGCGATAGCTGATCTTCTTCTTCTTCTTCTTCTTTTGGGTTTCCGGCAGTCTAGACGCCCGTCGGCGTATTGCTGCCTCACACTGTTCGTGTTAGGTACTGCTCATTTTTTAAGCTGTGGCCCTACACCTTATGGTGCATGCCTGTGTCCACAAGGAACTCCATAACCGCTTTCACCACTGCACTTTGTTTTTCCTCTGGTTTCAATATATTCCTCAGTGATATGCACGCCATCCCTGTATCAAGTACTGCAGTGAACAGCACACTCCTCTCCAGTTCATATTTGGCACATTCCATAAATACATGCTGTACAGTTTCCTCAGTTCCACATTCACACAGTCCATCTTCATGTTTACCAATTCGAGCCAGTCCGCCTGCTAGCCCACAGTGTCCAAGCCTCAACCTTGTCATTATGACCTGTTCCCTTCTATTGTTCCCCAGAGTGCCGTTCCCTCCCCTAACACTATTTTGTATGTTATAGTAGAACCTTCCCCTTTCTTCCCCCTCCCATTCCTTCTGCCACCTCCTGGTTATCTCCTCCTTTATCCTACTGCGGTACTCTGAGACCCCCAAGGCTATGCCCACATCCACCTCCTCCCTCCTCAGGGCCTCTTTGGCTGCCAAATCAGCAGCCTCGTTTCCCTCCACCCCCACATGTGCTGGCACCCACATGAACCCCACTCTGCTTCCAGCCCGTTCTGCTCTATAGAGTGCAGTTCGCAGATAAGATCCGGCCTAACCCGTGACCTCCCCCCCTGCAGAGCCATCAGTGCCGCCGCCGAGTCCGAGCATATGATCACATGCTGCGGCCTCACCTCTTCTACCCAATTTACCGCCCATACTAGGGCCACTACTTCAGCTGTAAAAACTGACCCCCCATTTGACAGCCTTCTGCTCTGGGTGATCCGCAGGGAGGGAATGTGTACTGCGAACCCCACCCTTTTACTATTAGGGTCCATGGACCCATCTGTGTACACTTGTAGGTGGCCTTCCCACTTCTCCCGCATCCTCTCCTGCACCAAATCCTCTGGTTCTCCTCTCCCCTTCTCCTTCATTCTCTCAGCTATCATTAGGTCCACCTCCACGTTTGGTAGCAGCCATGGAGGAACTGCAGGCCACACCACCACAGTACCCCCCCGCACCCCACTCAATCCCAGCTCCTCCTCCTCCACTCTTGTTTTGTACACAAAGCTCCCGCTTTCCCCACCTCCCCATTCCCAGCACTCCTTCAGCAACTGCCTTCCTGGGTGGACTTTTTCATGCCCATTTAGTTTGGCTATATAGTGCAAGGCTAGCTTCTTTCTTCTTAACTCAAGTGGCGTCTCTCCCATCTCCACCAGCAAGGCTGGGATTGGCGTTGAGCAAAAAGCCCCGCTGCACACTCTCAGTGCCTTTGCCTGCACTCTATCTAGTTTCGCCAGGTTAGTTTTAGCTGCAGCCCCATATGCCAGGCACCCATAGTCTATGGCTGAGCGGATCATGGCTCTGTAAATCATTAACTGTGTATCTCTATCTGCTCCCCACTCTCTCCCAGCAAGACATCGCAACACATTTATTATCTTTTCACATTTCCTCACGGTTTTCTCTATGTGCTTTCTCCACGTTACTCTCTCTTCAAAAACCACTCCCAAGAATTTGAACTCCTTCACTCTCTCTAGTGGCTTGCCATACATAGAGAGCCCCAGGTTTCCCGTCTTTCTTTTGTTAGTGAATACCACAAACTTGGACTTTTCCACTGATATTTTAAACCCCCACTTCTCAGCCCAGTCTACCACTTTGTCCAGTGCCCCTTGTATTTTCCCTGTTAAAAACTTAATATTCCCCCCTCTCTTCCAAATTGCCCCATCGTCAGCGAATAATGACAGCCCAAACCCTGCCCCCACCTCCTGGAACATATCATTGATCATTACGTTAAATAGCACTGGGCTAATAACACTCCCCTGCGGGGTACCATTATCTATCCCCACTATTTCCGAGAATGCTCCCCCAACTCTGACCTGTATGGTCCTGTTTTGCAGGAACGCCCTGATCCAATTTAGCATCCGCCCTCGCACTCCAGCATTATACAGCTTAACCCCCAACCCCTCTTTCCACAGCATGTCATAAGCTTTCTCAATGTCCAGAAAAACGGCTACCACTCCTTCCTTGTTGGCCTTAGCTTTTTTTATGTCCAGGTCTAGTGCCAGCACAGAATCCATAGTACCCCTCCCTATTCTAAACCCACTCTGAATTGGCGTGAACCAACCCTGCTTCTCTAATTTATATGTCAGGCGGTCTGTCACCATCCTCTCCATAATTTTACATAGCACAGCCGTGAGTGCTATTGGCCTATATGACCCTGGCTTTGTGGCTTCCTTTCCTGGTTTTAGGATGGGGATGACAACAGCATGTCTCCATGCCTCCGGGATAACGCCTTCCTCCCACACTGAATTTATGAGTGCTAGTATCTCTTCCAATACTACATCATCCAATTTTTTATACACCTCATACCCTAGGCCATCTTTCCCTGGGGCTGTTTTACCCCCTCTTTGTATTGCTCTGCGTAACTCATCCAATGTAAAGTAAATATTACTAGGGTCAGTGTTATCCTGGTTCACCTCAAGTTTGTACATTTGCTCTCTTATTACCTCGTTCCTCATCCTTATACCCTCCTCCCCAATATTCACCCCACTATGTACTTCCTGAAACTTTTTCACACACATACTGGCTTTTTGCATATCACTTGTAGCCATCTCTCCTCCTTCTTCTAGCACAGGGACGCTTCTTCCCTTAACCACCCCCGCCATTCGCCGGATCACTGCCCACACCTCCCCTACTGATGTGTCCTCCCCCAGCCTTCCACAGAATCCCCTCCAACACTCTCTCTTAGAGTTTTTTATGACTCTCCTGGCCACTGCTCTCAACCGCTTGTACTCTATAGCATTTTCCTGTCCTGGATACTTTCTTAGCACCTTAAATGCTCTATTTCTTTCCCTCACTGCCTCATCACACCCTTTATTCCACCATGGTACACTCTTACGTTTTACCGCTTTTTTCCTAGGAATGCATTGGTTCACATTATCCCTTATCATCTCACACAGACTATTATTCCACTCTTCTATTGTGCCTTCCCCTTTAACACTGTCCAGTCCCTCTCTACACCCCTCAGCAAATTCCTCCCATTTAGCTTTGTTATAATTTAGTGGCCTTGGCCTCTTATCTTCCTCCACTAATAAGGCCTGGCCAAATCCCACCACTATCGGAAAGTGATCACTCCCTATTGTGTTCTCTTCAATGGTTTCCCACTCCCCTTTCCCTGCTAACTCTGGAGATGCTATGGTTAAATCAATGCATGATACCCTCCCTGTTCTAATATCAAACCTAGTTGGCCTCCCATCATTCATACACACCAACCCACACCTATCCATTAGTTCCTCTACCACTTCCCCATTCTTATCCCTGTCTTTGCTCCCCCACAGTGGGTTATGCGCATTAAAATCCCCCACCCATAACACTGGCGTCCCCACCTCATCTACAACTTTTTCTAACTCATCCACATTAAGCTGGATACACGGGTTATATAAATTAACAACATTCATCCTACCTTGCTCCCCCCACACCCTTACTGCCATACACTCCATAGTGGTTGTAAGTGCCACCCGTTGGTATTGCACCCCTGCCCTAACAAATATTGCACACCCCCCTCCTGTCCCTTCTTTACGATCTTCTCGTATACAGTCATACTCTGGTATTACAAAGTCTAGGCATGGCTTTAACCATGTCTCTTGCACACATATCAGGGCAGGCTTGTCCTCACCAATATCAACAAATTTCTTGAGTTCTTGTCCATTTGCAATTAAGCTCCTTGCATTCCATTGCAACAAACAAAACATGATAATTAACTTAATCATCATCGTTCTCCGATTGATCAACCTCAATTTCCTCTACCTCTTTCTCCTGGTGCTTAGGGTTTTTTTCTTTGTTGCGTGCCATGTACGCATGCAACTCTACTGGGTCACAGGCTCCCATTCCCAAGAACCTTTCTGCTGCCTCAGCCACCACCTTCATTATGTCAGACTTGTTTTTCATTTGGATCTTATCCCTGTTAATAGTAGCAACGTACATCACATCAACCATGAATGCCAATAAACTTTCTTTTTTCACCACAATTGAATCAGCTGGCACAGGAGGAGGGCGTGGGGAACGTGGGGCTACTGAGGCCACCTGCGAGTGAGAACTAACGTACACGGAACCACTGTCTCTTCTTCCGTCTATTTTCTTTAGAGCCTCCGCATACGTAATCTTATGCTGCTCTTTAACCTCCTGGACCTGCTTTGCCTTTTCAGCGTGATGGCATCCCCGGAAAGATGCCATATGAGAGCCCCCACAATTGCAACACTTTGACTCAGTCACGTCGCATTCCAACAGATCATGATCCCCCCCACATTTTGTACATCTTTTACTGCCGCGGCATGCCGCAGCAACATGCCCAAATCTTTGACATTGAAAGCATCTAAGCGGTGGCCTCTCATATTTTTTCACTTGAAATGACAAGCATCCAAAAAACACTCTGAGCGGCAGACTATCACCTTCAAAAGTTATCAGTACTGGAGCGTCTGGATTACCACCATTCCGTGCTTTGAATCTCCTCACTTCTTTCACTTCTCCTCCCCTTATTTGCTCCTTCATTTCTTCCTCAGTTATGTCAGCACAAACACCATAAATAACTCCTTTAGCTCCCTCCACTCTGTTTGAGATAGACACTTCCACGCTTTGCCCAGCTATCTTTTTAACCGCATCGGCTTTCTTTTTTGTTTCTGCACTCTTACATATCACCATAAGCATTCCATTAGCTAGGATTCTTGCCTCCACTTCACCAACTCCTTTTAGTGATTCCGCAATTTTCAGCGGATTGACTGCTCTAAACCCCCCTTTTCCTTGTTGCTCCTTTAGTTTGTACATAACTTTAAACTCGGCGCTCTCAGTTTTCCTCATTTTCCCTCCAGTTAACTCTCCGTCTTCTGGAGCAACTCGTTTGCTTCCAGCTTTTGCCCCCCCCTCCAATCCCCTGGCCGTAGCCATAAACAGCTTTCGCACTGCCCTCCTCTATAGTACAAGTCCTGTCTACAAAATTAGAATATAATAGTCTGTTTTCAATACACGGCCAAGCCACAGTCCATGAAAGTTTCCGACTTAGCGTTCGCTCTCTGACAGTCCTGTCAAACCGGCGTCCGACGTCACTTCCTCCACATCTGGCTCCTGTCCGTCCAGCAACAGCTCCGACTCGCCCACCGGCTCGTCGTGAAAAACTATGACGAAGCCAAGCGATTATCTCGATCGTTCACGATAGCTGATCGCTACACTGTACAATATAAAAACATGAAAATACATAATAATATACAAAATAAAATGCAACATAAGATTAACAGGTGTACAACGCAGTGTTCCAGGCTCTGATTGAGACAATTCACCATTATGACCATAATAGTAGTAGGCCTAGTAGTGTGTGTGTGTGTGTGTGTGTGTGTGTGTGTGTGTGTGTGTGTGTGTGTGTGTGTGTGTGCATTTCAACATCACATCAATGAATCATTAATTACCTTTAGCCATACCTTCATGAAAATAACAGTACTGGGTTTATTTTCAAGGGAATGAACACGGCACTATCGACAAGGAAGGTCATATAACCTTAATTATGTTTACCTCTGGCTGTAATTTGCTTCCAGAGGCTGCTCAGCTTTGCACAAATAGATACCTAGTGGCCCTTATTATGATAGCTGACACTGATAGCATGGCTGTTTCCAACACGTTACCATATTAATTATTAAAGTTGCCATGTGTGTGCGTGGAATGTGGATAGTGGCTCAGCCAGTTAGTGCACAGACAATTTGTTCTTTGTGAACTCCAAGGACCCAAGTTGGAATCTGACGCCCGGTGTTTTCTCGCATGTCTCTCCTCTCTCCCCTTGCTTCCTTACCTCTCCCTCTACTCTCTCCTATGTAGGAAATATAGTTTAAAATGCTGAAAAAAATAGCACCATCTTATACGCTGTGTGTTTGCTTTTCACCACTTAGCTTCAGTAGACTTCTAATTAATGTTTTATGTGATGGAAAAAAGGCTTGATTTATTAGATCGGTGAGAGACACTGGACAACATATTGTGTGAGGATACAATGGACAACACATAGAAGCACAATATGTTTTTTACAAAGAGCATGCTTAACTTGCGATTTAACTCATTCACATCTGTGTTTTGTGATCAAAGACCTTTTTTGCTGGAGGTTCTCATTACCTCAAGATGCAACAGATACCCGTCTGTGGCTCTGTACAAATAACTTAGGATGTGAATGCCACAGAAACATCAGCCAGCCTCAGTGAAAGACTTTGATACTGCAAACTGTGCCTTTTTAAAGCTGCAAAAATCCTTTAAATATCATTCTCAGACAAGGCTTGCCTTGTGGCAGACTAGACAACAAGATCTTGACTTGACACAAACATGACTACCCTTTCTATCACTTCTGTCTTCAACTGGACAAAGCGCTGTTGTCTGTAGTCTGTTCTACAACTGGGAAACGAGCATCAAGCATCTTAAATGCTTTACTGCGGAAGCTGTTGGTTTTGATGGGGATTAAGAATAAAGCCGTTATCTTGGGAAGAGCAGTATTGGTAATTAGAGTGTTGCCCTCAGAGTAAACCCCGGGTGCCCGCTGGCTTTTGTTTGGCTCCGTAAAGCTAATGGGACTCTGGTCAAACTGTCAAAATAGTAACAGGTCTTTTTCAATTCGGATGCTTTGCCTCATGTTTAACAGTTCTAGTATGCCTTGGTAGACCAGTGCTGTAATATGATTTTCTGGGCTTTGTCCAGTTAAAAGAGGTGTTGACCTTTTTGTTTATTGACAAACTGGCTGAAGTTTCAAAATCTTAGTTTTCTCTTATATTCAGTTCAACCTAAGGGTCAAGATGTGTACAGTATAGTTGCGCGCGTGCACCTAGCATTTGACTTTTCACAAATTCAGCTGGAAGCAGCCATGTAGTTAGTTTGATCTCACACACACACACACACTCTCACACTCACACTCACACTCACACTCACACACACTCACACTCTCTCACACACTCAGATCACCCCTCTTCAGTCCTGACGGCTTCTGGGCCCCCTGAAGCTTTATTGGTATATTTAGGCGTTTGTGCTCATTGCCCAGTCAAATAGGTTCCAAATGTCTGAACTCCATTTAGAGGAAATGGTGCGTGTCATCAGGGAAAGACAGAGCGACGGCGGGCTGAGTTCGACACAGAGGTGAGGTGACAGATGTGAGATGTTATACTGCAGAGATGGAGGGACGCCACAGATAAAGCAGAATAAGGAAGGAGTTCAGGAAGAGATGGAACATGATAGAGACTGATTTAAGATAAGATCCCTGGAGGGAAATTCAGATGTCATACCAGCAACAGCAGTGAGATGAAACACACAAGATGTACAGATACGTGTAAAGAACAAAACAAAGATAGATAATTAAAAAAAATTATACCGATAAAATACTGAGCTGCTGGCACTAGATCTCTAGACTGGATCTCTGAATGAGTGAAAATATATACAGTCAGTCAGGAAATACTGTATAAAATGTACAGTACAGTGAATACTGAACACACACACACACACACACACACACACACACACACACACACACACACACACACACACACCCACACCCACACCCACACACACACACCCACCAAGGAAAGTAGAAGAATCCAGACAGAAATATGAATAGCATAGTGTCAGTCAGAATGTCAGAAGGCACATACCCAGACAGAAATGCATTCACTGTCCTTCATCTTCCCATTGCACAACTGTACACGTGTGTGTACACACACACACACACACACACACACACACACACACACACATTGATTTTTACTACCCCCTATCCCCCCCCCCCACACACACACATACATTGATTTTTACTACCACACGCACACACACACACACACGCACACATTGATTTTTGCTCTCTCTTCCTTGCGCCCTCTCGCTGACACACCAAGGGTTTCACTTGGTTGCAAAGCCACTAGAAGGAAATATCCAGACCCCATACTGTGAGCCACATTATTCACCACTCAGTCAGAAATCCCTCAGCAGGGAATATGCCTGCCTGCAAATATAGATAGAGACACACAGACACACAGACACACACACACACACACACACACACACACACACACACACACACACACACACACACACACACACACACACACACACACACACACACACACACACCCACACACACACACACACACAGTTGGCCTGGTAATGACCACTCACTCCAGATGTTTTACTGTATTCATTTCCATCACTGCCTCCATCAGTGTTCCATACGATGGTCCACAGGGGAAACATTTGTAGAATGTCATTAGCAAACACGTGACATTTGGCATGTTTACTGTTTTAATAGCTCTGCTGCATTAGCATTACACATTTAGCATTGAGAAATTGAGTTCAAAACCTAGATGAATAGACACAACAATATCCAAGATAGGAGTCTGTCTCCCAGGTAGGCTGGTTATAAGGAAGTCATTATGGATAAAGACTAATCTGCAAAGTAACGGTTGATCTTGAAGTAAATTAACCATAACCAATTATCCTGCCAAGTAGTGGACTTGAAGCTACTATCTCCCTAATCTGCAGGATAAATAAATAGGACATTATCCTCTATCATTATCAACATCCAATTAGCCAATGTGAATTGGATGCTAATAGGAAGCTATCGCCACGCCCAGAGGTCAGTGGTAATGCTCAACATGCTGGTGGTACAAATGTTTAACTATGGTGGTTAGTGACGCACTGTTTATCAGAGAGCACTTGGAAGCTGAAACACACCTGTACACTGAAGACTGCACACACAATCACATACCTTCCATACGTGCGTGCGGACGAATACATACATACAGATATTACATACACACACACTGGGGTGAATCAATTAATTGAATAATCAATAGACAACACCAAGTAAATTAATTATATTTTATTTACAATAACTTAATTTAAGAAATGTCAATATAACTGTTTGGGTTCAGATGACATGTGATGAGCATTTACCATAATGTGTACTATTACACTCTTTTAATATTATGATATTTTATAAACTAGAAAGGTGCGCACAGTTGTGTGCAAATCCCTCTCATACACATTAATTGTCTACCTTTCTCTTTCTGGGGTATGTGATGAGAATATTTTGGGGTTTTACATGAGTATGAAAAGTCATGGGGCAATGGGTGGCAGGGTTATGATAAGGGATTGTCATTACATCACTATGGTGCAACCAGGGTGACGGGCTGTATGAAGACGAATCTTTGGACAGTGAACACATTGAAAAGTAGCGTAGCAGGTTATCCTCACTAGGACAAATATTATGTTACAATGTTGTAGCCTAAAGGCTTTACCTAAGTGATTGCTGCCCAAGTCGTCAGACTTGAGCGCCGGGGGAGCAGTAAGGGGTTAAGTGTTTTGCTCAGGGACACCTTGACACATTGCCGGGGCTCGAACCTAGGACTTCCTGCTTCCAAGGTGTGCTCTCTATCAATTCAGCTATGGCAGCCCCCATCTTGGGATGGTGTCTAGAAGTCACAGTCCATGTGACTATTTTGAGTTCAAGATTCTTATGGATTGGGGACAAAAACTGTATCTGAACCCTAATATTCAGAGTGAACAGTTCATGGCTCTGCTTATATACCCACAGAGACACAAATACGCTGCATATGCCTGTTACAGTGACATCCTGCTTAGGTCCTGTGCTCACTTTGACCTCCTCTGTTTGTTTCCCCTTTGTGTCTCTTCTTCTCCATCTCTTTCTCGCTTTAGTTTCTGACTCTCTCACTCATGTACAGTATAAAGTGCTCTTGCTTGATTGTAAGCAGAACTTGAAAGATCTGCAAAATGCACAGCATAACAGAGGTAGTTGGTGCTGATTTTGTTTGCTCCAAAGAGATTTTCAAACTCTTGTCATTATCTGCTTGGTCGATTCTGAAACGCCCTCTGTTTAAAGGGTCAGAGTTGTGTATGAACAGTGTTTGATATGCCTGGTTAGTTCTGACAACTTCTGTATTGAATTTCTGATGAAAATTCACACACCTTCAGCTTCCTTGTTCCACCTTCACCCCAAACTTGATTGTGTAGTGTGACGTATGAAGAATTATGACAAAAACCTGCTGTACAAGTTCAAGAAGTGTGGCAATGACTATGTACAGTAGCTTTCTGCGGGAGGCTACCTCTTCCAATTTAGTTTCTGTCAAGTAGCCACTGTGAGGCGACTTGTCCCGCAGTGGTCAATGTGCTGACAACCACACACATGCACACACAGTAAATGTCTTTTCTCTGTCTTTTCTCCCTGTTTCCCTTTTACAGCTCCTCCAGAGTTTGTGAAGCGGCCGGCCAACATTTACGCCCGTGAGTCCATGGACATTGTCTTTGAGTGTGAGGTCACTGGTTCCCCGGCTCCCACTGTAAAATGGGTGAAGAATGGAGATGCTGTGATCCCCAGTGACTACTTCAAAATAATTGTAAGATTACTGACACACACACACACACACACACACACACACACACACACACACACACACACACACACACACACAGGATTCCCTGTGTGTGTACATATACTGTACATATAAACTTTATTAGTGATACTCTCTTTACAACTGTGTCTGGCTTTACATTTGTTCTTACTTTTGTTCCTGCTTTCTCTCTCTCCATGTCTGCCACCATCACCCTTTCACCTTCATTAGAAGGAGCACAATCTGCAGGTGCTGGGTCTTGTGAAGTCCGATGAGGGCTTCTACCAGTGCCTGGCTGAGAACGATGCAGGCAACATCCAGTCCAGTGCCCAGCTAATCATCTTGGAGCACGGTACGCTAGTCATCACCTGATTAAATACTTAGTTGCTTGCCGGTGCCGCGCTCAGTAAATAGCAGATCTACAAGCTCACAACGCGTCACGATGTGAGCTTGTAGATCTGCTATTTACCACAGGCAACACCAGTGTGCAACTAAGTATAAATCAGGCATGAGCTGTCAACTGTCCCTTCCCATGTATCGTCACTCACTGCTCCTCACGGACCTCCAGTGGTAAACACCTTGTTTGGTGTTAACCCCCGAGGGTTGAGCGTAGGAGAGTTCCCCTGCACACGATCTTTGAAGGGGAGTGAGTGAGAACTCACAGTCGATAGCATAGTGGAATGGACCTGTGGTGGGGTTGTATGCAGAACATGAGAGGAAATTAAATAGATATTGGCGGCCATGTGTTTTGGTATGCCCGCTGCCCATTCCACATCTAGCTTTACAGTGTGCTGCAGATGAGATCTAAGAACTTCAGAAAGCATCTTGATCTAACCACACAAAGAAAAGTACTTTTTATTTTTCTTCAAGTGGTATACTTGACTTTGAACACACACACACACACACACACACACACACACACACACACACACACACACACACACACACACACACACACACACACACACACACACACACACACACACACACACACACACACACACACTCACTCTCTCTAGCAGAATGTAACTGACTCAAGTGCTGTGCACATTCCTTTATTAGCTGTCTTTAATGCCAAAGGCAAGGATTGTGTGTGCACTCCCAAAGTGGAGTGCTGGGCATGAACTACAAAAAAGCCAACATCAATGACCTGCTAGGAGTGTGAAAAGATGCAAACACTGCCAAAGTCTACAGTGAGAGCGGAGTAGAAGCAAAGATAAAAATAGAAACTCCACTCCGTTGTCATAATTTAGTCACCAAAAATTGAGTTTGGTGCAGAGTCAGATATTTAAGCAGTTGAAGTTGTGCTGCGCTGCTTTCTGATTTATCAAAAGAGATGCTCATTTCTCTTTCTCTTGAAAACCACTGTCATATTCATTCAGAGTCTACTGTAAAAAGGTCCATTTTATAAAGGGGAGACAGTTGAATGTAATTGAGTGTGAACCCCCCTCACTCCAAGCAGGTGGCTACTGGATTAGCATATTTAGGAGGCCTGTCCAACCAGGACCCCCCAGCTGTATTCACACCCTCTCTTTGCTGGGCACTAAGTCAGAAATAATGATGACCCACAGCTCATAAAACACTGGACAGCATTATGTATTTCATTCAGACACTGGGCAAGGGCTCAGTCGTGAGCTATGTCCCTCTTTTCTTTTCCTCTTCCCTCTGAAGTAAAGATAAATATACATTACTAAGGCAGCTGGCCTTCTTTCTACACCCATCTGCCCCCAGCAGCAGTTCAAAGAGATGAATCTCAGTATAATCTCTTAATATCACCAAAATATGTTTTTTATATGTGCATCTGTGTCAGCAGTGGATGTATTTTACTTCAGAAATAGACTTGGCAAAATGATGAATGCTAATCCCATCATGCTTGACTGTAGAATATCACTCTTGCTTGACTGTAGAGCCACTCTTTTAAGAATAATTGATTATCCTTATGCTTTACTTTCCACAAACGCTTGCTTTACTTTCCACAAAGTACCAACTTTTCCCTCTCAAAGGTATCAGTCATATACATTATGTCACGTTTTTATGACACCTCTATGACACAGTAAAATTCTCAGACAGTGTTAATTTAGCTCTGAGAGTATAAAAAAAGTTTACACTCTCAGAATTCAATTAACACTGAGTATTATACTGTTTATTAGATGAATTTGACTCTGATTGAAAGCTGAGTTGTAGCTCTCACGAGAGAATCTGATCATTTATTTTCTCATCTCTTGTGCTGCATGTTACTGACCCACAGCCCCGTAGCCATCTGCCACCTTTCTCCTTTCTTCATCCCTCTCTTTCGTTCTCATCTTTCATAGCCACCTGCTCACTGCCCCTTTCTTTATGCAGCCCACTGGGCCCAGGGCTAATTTTGCTGTCCAGAGCAAGACTCTTTATTTACAACCAGGCACACATAATGAACCCTCCACTCTCCTGCCCCTGTGTGGACCCCCTTGGTCAGGTGTCCCTGCTTTAATTCTCTAAAGCTTAAATCTGGCCTGATAGGGCAAGGAAAAGCCCCTCTCCAGTGTCAGCCTGTATGTCTGCTGTTTCACAGTGGGGTAGATAAGCTAGATACTTGCCACAGAGATAAAGCTGTCTGCACCAAACAGGAAGATCAATAGGGAACTGTTATCTAAACACCAACTCCAGCATATTTGCTCATATTCATTAGTGGTCCTGATCTTTCCTTGTTGACACTACCAGCTTTACTGAAATGTAGCTTTGCTGTTCATTCCTATGTGTGGCTGATTGTAAGGAGGACAGCTGTTTTCTATTAGCATATAGTATTGGCAGTTATTTATAGGAATGGGTGCTCTATCAGTTGTGTTGAACTCTGGATTGCGCTGCTTTCAATGCCAAGAAATCTTAGCGCTGCAAACTGTGTGTGTGTGTGTGTGTGTGTGTGTGTGTGTGTGTGTGTGCGCGTGCGTGTGTGCGCAACAATCTCACATCTTAAATCTTAATCTTGCCAGTTCAAAAATAGCCCTCAAATTGCAGTCCATAGCTATTTTCTTGGACATTCCACAGACGTGTGCAATGTGGGTCAGCTAGTTACAAACAGATGTAGGTAAATGGGCTCACAAAAGCCAAAGCTGGACCTCAAGGCAACCTAATTATGCAATATACATATATTGCCAGTCAAGCCAATGGCAGTTAAAGTGTGAAGCTTCCACATTCACACTTCAATTGTCTCCTAGAAGTGTGTACTTCTCTTCTTTTAAGCAGGTGTCTGCCAGTGCGCTGCAAGTAATTAGATTAGACAACATACTGTAGCCCTGCCACTTGTGTTCATTCTTCTGGAAATCCATAGCGGTTCTCCTTCAGCTCAAAATACATACACAAATCACATCATCACAATGTTGTTTTTTCGATCTTCTATTGTGAGATCTCAGTACACAGAATGCAGTGTTGTTTTGTTTAATATGTCCTTATTATTATTTATTTGCATAAAATATTGACAAAACTCCCTTTTAATGTTGAGCCATGATGACCTTCCTAATAACAAAGAAAAGAAAAGCCTGTGCATACATGGTAAGAGATTGTATATTGTTTTAGGTTTGATATATCAATTGCTATTTTGCAAGTACAGCACATGACAGACTTTGAACTTGAGCAAAGTACCCATTGGTCAATGACAGCAAGCTGAGGAATACAACTGGATTTACATGGATTCTAAAACTGTAGTCAGAAATGGATAGAATGAGTTTCTTTATTCGTTTTGTTTTCTACTTTTTTCCTGCTGGCATTAATTGAAGAGAAGCACTTTCATTTGCATGTGAAAGCTTATTTTTGCCCCTTCAACATGTTGTAGTGCTAGCATGTAACTCTGCACGTCACTCTGACTTGCCCCTCTGCCTCCGTTCTCTCCTCTCCTCTCTCCCAGCACATAAATGATGTGTTGACATTTTGTGGTGCCAAAGCTTTGAGCATCACCGTAGAACTGGAAAGCTCTCCCTAGCTGTAAAAGCTGGAGCACTTGAACTGCTTAAGCCCTGGCCGAGTTGAACCAAATACTGTCAAGCCACCGCATTTTCAGAAATTGTCAGATAAGAGTGAACCCAAAAGAAAAAAAGCAAGAAAATAAAAACTTTTTTTTCAATACATAAGTTTTTTTTTACCTGTCAGCTTGAATTCCCGGCTTTGGTATGGATTTGAAAAGAAGATGCTACACCATCACATCTGATGCAAATATATTATTTGAGCCATACAAACACATTGTGCATTCCTCTTCTCTCACATTGTGTTTTCTTTTTAAAACATAATTTTTGCCACCTTTGTGTCTAGCGTCCACACTACTCCGGCATTTCTTTTCAAACCCCTAAAATTGAGACTTTCTGAAAGACAGCTGACCCCGTTTTACTTTGAAAAGTCAAAGCAAAAGACATTGCATTTTAGCCTGAGCAGGCAAGAATAGAGACTTTTGAAAATGATGATACTTACAGTGGCTTACTGATTGGGTCATATCAGTCACGTTGTGTCCTTCCCTGATTTGTCACGTCCCTATCACGTGACCCTATGTCCATTTAGAGACAAGCTTACTGTAAACTGTCCAATGTCTTGCATTTTCTAAATGGTTCAAATAACCCTTTCTAAATCCACAGAGAGGGGAAACATTGTTCCAATGTACAATCGTCATGTGACTACAAGTACTGTTTCATTGACGTTGTGGTCAAATGGCTGTCAATGTTTTCAGGTGTGTAGCATGGACAGAAATTATTTCTGAAACATGCTCACAGAGATTGTTTTCATTTTAATCATCTAGGGCGTCCTCGGATATCCCTCCCAATTGTGTTTACAGTCATCTCAATCCTCCATTCATCTAGTTGCCAGTACTTTCTAGCTCGGCATCTTTGTTTAGTATGTACATGTACATTGGTGCGGGACGCTCTCATATTTTTACTTTACTAGAGTATTTAGAAAACTAATTTACTCAAGTACTGTACCTAAGTAAAGATCTGACGTATTTTTACTTTACTAGAGTATTTCAACTTCAAATTGAATTAATCTACTTAAAATGGTTTATTATTATTATTATTATTATTATTATTATTATTATTATTATTATCACAAATTGCATTGTTTGTTTTTAATGTCAATAATTAAATTAGCTAATCTTCATTAAAAAAAAATAAAGTGATATACTGTTATGTCACAGCAGTGACTGAGATGTAGTGGAGTAGAAGTAAAAGTACTGGAAATTGGAAATACTCTAGTAAAGTAAAAATACGTCAGATCTTTACTTAGGTACAGTACTTGAGTAAATGTAATTAGTTACTTTACACCACTGTTCTATAAATCTAATTATTTTACCACCCACACACATTACCAGGTATTGTTTAACTTCAAATTGAATTATTCTACTTAAAATGGTTTATTATTATTATTATTATTATTACAAATTGCATTGTTTGTTTTTAATGTCAATAATTAAAGTAGCTATTCTTCTTAATACATTAAAAAAAAGTGATATGCATAGTTAGTAGCAGTGTCTGAGTGCGTGTGAGCGCGCATGTGCGTCCGCAACTGGTTCCGGCCCACCTCAAGTCACCATTTGACCAATCTGGCCCCAACCCCAAAATGAGTTTGACACCCCTGCTCTAGTAGTATGACAACCTTGGTTTTCTTGTCATTTAGCCAAAGACAAAATTTGGCCCACTCTGTCTCCACTCTGATCAAGAGCTTCTGCGCTACACGTCCAGATAGTTGGTAGATATCATCCGCATAGTCTAGGTCTGTTAAGACTACAGCATTTTTTAAATCAGTGTGTATGTAGCTCTCTCCTGTGTGCCCAGCCTCCCTGTTAACCCCCAACACCCCACCCTGGAGTGGCTCATCATCGTAGTGCCTTATCTAGGGCTACAATTACTCTTCCTTCTCCCCAGTCTGCTGGCAGCTAACAGAATAGTACTGTCATCCCCTCCCAGCAGTGGCACCAGGCCCCCACTGAGAGAAGACCATTACCTGCTCAATCCCCGCCTGAAAGCTACCGTTCTGTGTCCCACCACCACCGAATCCTCTACCCGCTTTCACATTTTGTGTGTGCGCACGTGTGTGCGTGCAGGCAGGTGTCAGGAGTACTGACATGATGGATTTAAATGTACGGTCTACCAATCCTTATGCTTGACGGACTGACGGATCAGGGGTGGTATGGGGAGAAGTAGACTTTGAGATTTATACATTTTGAAAATCAATTAATTAGGGGAATTATGCACACAGCCCTCACCCTAAATGACAGAAAAAATATTATCTACATTTTGCAAATTAGTTTATGCTGCTGAAGATCAATGTTGGATCTCTTAGGAATGATCCAAAACTAAGGGAAGTGCACATGCATTTGCAGCGTACAGAATAAATCTACTTACCAGTATGAAGTATACTTCCGCATGGCAGTGAAAGATCTGAGAGATTAAGCAAATGGCAGTATTCCATGTAATTGGAATAAATGCTTCATATTGATATATCAATCATTATTAGAAGCAAATCCTTATCAGCGGCAAATCTTTCCGTAAGTTCACATATGCCAAAATGACGTCTTTCCACAAGCACTTCCTGTGCAGTGCTCACTAAGTTCAACTTTGTCAAATGCCAAAGCAGTAAATAAACAATGAGAGGAAGAGAGACAAATTAATGGAAGGTATTCACCTCCACTAAAATGGAGCACCACCATTGTTCCATGTTTAACCCAAAAGGTGAAAATAGATTGGTAAAAATCTCTACTAATAAAAGCTCATGCTCACATAAGGGAATTTAGCCTGATTTATCTTCTGTTTCCAGGGTCAGGGACAGGCCAGTGGCAGCAAGTGTGTGGTGGTGTCAGCATTTGTCTGTGTCAGCGCAATTCGTGTTGGCTGCTCAACTGTTAGCATTGTACAAGTGCAAAAGCAAGTGCACAATTGACAGCAGACCATGTACAGTGCCTCTGTTCAAATTTGACAGTTAAACGTGTTGGTTCATGCGCACACACACGCACACCCACAAACACACGCACACAGGCAGACATTCCATATGGCTGACCGGGCTATTGCCTTGGGTCTCATGATTTCATTTAGTTTTTAGCGCAGTGACACCTGTTGTCGTCAGAGTTGGACGGT
Source organism: Gymnoscopelus braueri (assembly GCF_963280865.1). Taxonomy (NCBI): domain Eukaryota; kingdom Metazoa; phylum Chordata; class Actinopteri; order Myctophiformes; family Myctophidae; genus Gymnoscopelus; species Gymnoscopelus braueri. The sequence continues at coordinate 37,618,759 of NC_137603.1, read as the reverse complement.
CTGGGAGGATGCTGTAGCAGTTGACAACCTCGGTTTTCAACTCGGCAATGCAACACATTGTGAGCTTCTACACTGGCTATTTATTTACAGCATAGATATTTCGTGTAGTAGAGCCCTTGGTAATCCGGTCAAGTGGTAAACCTGGCAAGGTACAAAGATGGCACAAAACAAACAAATGTCCTGAAAGACCATCACACTACTTTTACAAAACTTTCGTCCAACAAGAAAACATGCTTTGTTCATCAGAAGGGGGCTTACACTGTGTCACAATGAACACAAGATGACTTTGATGGAATATTACACCACTTCTATTCATTAGCTGAAAGAGACAAATAACCTGAAAACTGATTTGCTAGCATATTACCCAAGAGAGGCTGTAACTGAAGAATCACACATCAACAAGGAGCCTGCAGGCTGGCTCTGGCTGCCAATGTCATTTATTTTACTGGCATATGCACAATGTGCAACTTGCTTTAAATATTCATTTGATTAACAAGATATTCAAAGGGATTATGCAGGTATTGCATTTACATCAGTGGGATCACTTTAATGATTTAATGTGATCATGAAAAAATAAGGGAGGACAGAAATGGTGCACGTTAAGAATAATCTTAATTATTATAAATTCTAATGTGTTCTGCCTGCTGGTGAGATTTTGGAAATTGTTAACAGCCCTAAAAAACACACACGCGCGCACACACACACACCACATGCAGTCTATCTATCTTCACAAGCGTAGCATGTGCACACACTCCATAGTGATTAGTGAGGGTGTGTCCTCCACTGGGAGTTGTAGGCGGCTGATCAGAGGGAATGCACCCAAAATTGATTGTGAAGCGCTGAAATCTGTCTCCACCGACCAAACTGTTTACAGAGCCATCGATGGCACTGAAAGTGTTTAGATTGTACTTGGTCTCTCTGGGACTCAGCTGTGTGTGTGTGTGTGTGTGTGTGTGTGTGTGTGTGTGTGTGTGTGTGTGTGTGTGTGTGTGTGTGTGTGTGTGTGTGTGTGTGTGTGTGTGTGTGTGTGTGTGTGTGTGTGTGTGTGTGTGTGTGTGTGTGTGTGTGTGTGTGTGTGTGTGTGTGTGTGTGTGTGTGTGTGTGTGTGTGTGTGTGTGTGTGTGTCTCTCCAAGCTATCACAGCATGGAATTCCTGTAGATTGAATTGACTCTACTATGGTGAAGTGCTTTGCTGTGTAGATATGGCCTCTAAGCACTCTAACATTTGAAAATGAGCCACAACAGTTCCCATTCTACCCTTGTTTTGCAGCGGAAAGATAAATGATGGCTTAAAATAGCCCAGACTGTCTGCGTCAATTCACCTGCTGCTCTCTGGAGTTCGGCATTGTTTTCAAAGCCAGTTTTAGATTTGACCGTGTGTGGGTGTGACCTACGTATCTTTCCGACCCCCCCCCCCATACGTTTCAGTCGCAAACACCCTCAATTACGATATCCACCTACTCACTTCAATCGCGCACATCCAGGATTTGGATCTGCTGTTTTTGGACACAGGATAGCCCCCTGGGTACACTTTCAGGGCTTTTTAACTGGAAGCGATATGTAGCGCAAAAACAACACATTTCCATTCCATACCCTTCCTGCAGGCAACACCCCCAAGGGTTCGGTCCCCAGTCCCCCTGCCTCCTCCACCCCAACATGAGTGATTAATTCCTAAAAAAATAGACTCTAGCAAGCAAGCTTCATGGTTGGTGGTGGGTAACCCACTGACTGCTAGCCTTGTGTGATATCCGCCCCTCCTCTGTCCTAACCCCAGGTGGTCAAGCGAGCTAGCTAGGTGAAGTCTGATTAGCTGCAATGCTTTCCTGAACGTCTCCTCAAAGGGGGCGGGGGTGGGGGGGCAATTCCACAGTCCATTTGACCTTTTAGGTCCTCTCCGGGTGGCTGTGTAAAACTCCCCACACATCATGCTCGAAATGTTACATGTGTACACATACACGCACACACATACTGTATGTACTGACTCTCTCACACACACACACACACACACACACACACACACACACACACACACACACACACACACACACACACACACACACACACACACACACACACACACACACACACACACACACACACACACACACACACACACACACACACACACACACACACACCCACACACACACACACACACACACACACCGTGACTGTAATCAACTGCAATTTTCCAGCTTGATTCGTTCTTTTAGAATGGTTTAGATGTGTACTTACACAGCGTACTGTATGCCTCCAAGGCAGTGTCAGTAAGACAAAACAGCAGGCATCAGAATAACAAAAGGAAGGATACATCGTTGTTCATTTCTGGGTAAAAATGCTGCAGAGATTCACACACATCACTGGCAGTGGTGGACAGTAACGAACTACATTTACTTGAGTACTGTACAGTACATTTTTGGAGTATTAGTTTTATGTTTTAAGGTTTTTGCAAGCTGATTACTTTGAATTGTACTTTTGACTCCACTACATTTCTAGGAAGGCACAAACTTGCAAAAATATATCGTGAATAAACCACTCAAGCCCTATTTAAAATGTAGTGAAAATAGTCGATTTCCAAGCTCAGCTTGTAGATCTGCTATTTTCACTATTTTTGAAAAATTCAGACAATTTCAATTTTTAATACTTGCGTATTTACTCAAGTATATATACTTAGTCCACCACTGATCCCTGGTTGTTTTTGATCTGCCTGAAAGGTGAGCCCAAGACGCCTCGTTTCCATTAGCCAGTCAGCATGTGGAACATGTGATGAATATGATGCCAATTTCCCAGGGGGGTGATGGTTACCGTACGTACATTATGACTTCCCACATCTTCCTTTACATATTGAGTCATGTAGCTGGTGCCCCCAACATCAGGTGTCATGGTGTGTGCGTGTCATAAGAAAGCTTTTGTTGGATCAAGGGAGTACATGTTACACACACACACACACACACACACACACACACACACACACACACACACACACACACACACACACACACACAATGTGATATGGGACCCTGTATATGCACATAGCAGCTACTGTGTTAATTATTGATGAAGCCTACTCCATTCATAGGGGGCATATTTTCCCTTTGTGCTGTGTTTATTTGAACTGAGATGACTGTAGGTTTTCTGTGTTGTATTTTGTGTATCTGCATGTCGTATGAGGCTGTGTGTTACATGCTAACACTCTGCCTAGGGAGTTAAATCCCATAGAGCAGGCGGATCTTCAATTACTTTTTGAAGCGAGCCACATTACCGAAATGTAAATTGCCAAAAGGTTTACAAGACAGGGCCAAGGACGCAACCACAACACACATTCACAGAAATGCCTTCTACTCGCTGTTGAACAGATGAATGGCTCTATTGTTGATTTAAACTCTAAAAGATATTTTTCAGGAAATGCAAAAAAAGAACATTGTTCCACTGGATCCAAAGTAGTTATTATTTAGTCACAAGCTCTTGTTAATACTTTTCATTGGTTAAATATTTATAAAAACCCACAGACAGACCTGGCGTCCCTATTTTGGGCATGTCCTTGTAATTTGTTTTGAAAAAACGTTAAAAGATGAAATATGGAAATATAAGGTTCCTGCCCAACAGCAACGGTATACAACCAAACCATGTTGGACACATGCTATGCTGCTTTAGCATCCATATTTCCCTGAAATGGAAACTAAACTACAAAAGAAGGCTAGGGGTTCAACCCCTTTTAAGGAGAAATTGGTTTAACAAAGATTTACGCCAGTTGATGTTGGACCGTTATGTCAGTTCAAGCCTCAATTTGAGGTTTGAACTGAGCTTTGATACTGACTAGCTCTGATATCATATCGCAGATTGTGGGGGTGGGGGGCACTGATATACCCTTGAGCTGTCATCTGTTTGCCAAGCCTCCTAGGCGATCAGATAGTATACAGTATCTCTATCAACATCCCCATGGCACGTGATAAGCAGGCTGAAGACAACCTGTGATTCATCTCGCTGTTTTGTGTGCTTAGTATTTCTCTTTCTTTTGTTTTATTTGTTTTTCTTTCATTTAACTGTGCAATACGATAGTACTGTAGGCATCATATAACAGGAGAACATACACAACATCAAGACAAAGACACTGTGTAAACATAGTCCGGGAAGTGACGGAAAACGTATAAACCGCAAACAAAACAAAACCAAGAAACAAACAAAAACATGCTTAGTGTGGTTTCAAATTCATGGACGGGTCTGCTCAATGTTTCTTGTACTTGCCAGATTTATTTATCGGTGCCTCTTTTTTATTTTTGTTTTATGCATGCCTGAATTTTTATAGTATCTTACTGGTTTTCATTTATAGTCTTACCACTTATGTAACTTTGTAATGGAAAGTTCCTGTATAAATTGATCACATTGTGATGTCATATTCAGAAGAAAATGCAGAGAACAATGATCTGTGACGTTTGGTCAGCCACTTTTATCTTCACTCACCATTTCTTCCTGTGCTTCTCACATGAAACATTTATCTTCCATTTCTAACTTGGTTTCTTTTGTTGGCAGTTACTTCAATTTTCAGGAGGTGTCAGGCTTCCTCATACAGTACCTTTTGTTGCTTTTCTATTGAAGCTTGAGAGAGAGCGGAGAGGGAAATGGAGCCAGAAAAATGTAGTTAAACTGTAGTGATTATCACGTTGCTCTCAACAATTGATCATATACTGAACAAGTAGCCCTTTTTTGTGATTAATTTTTTTTAAGAAATGGGGAATTGAACCTACACTTGTACCCATTTGTCCACATGATGTCACAGGTAAAAAAGGTTTTTGCACACATGAAGTCTTTATGACAGGTACATATGCTAAGTATATCTTATCCATTAAAAGTGAAAACAGTTGCTGAATCATTAAATCATTATTACAGCCATTTCAGGCTTATCCATGTCAACCACAGAGGCCCCCGTCTGTTTTTTGTTTTTTTTTGGGCCATAATTATTTATTTTCCTTGAGATCTATGAGTACTTTCTTCTGAAAAATAGTCTTCTTAACTTTCTGAATATTTAAGAATATTTCCAGCCCTCCATTTTTGATAGCGTCCCACTCTACCAATACAAGTGCTGGCTCAATAACAGAACACAAGCTGTGTACTGGGTCTCGGCTCTTATACAGAGATACCATTATCCACCACGCAGAATATCAAAGCGAAACTCAGTTTAATTCTAAGGGGGGGGGGGGGGGGAATTGCAAGAACCTGGCTATGGTCCACTGACTATACCCTGGGAAGGCTAGTTACAGGGCTGCAGGTGATGCTGTCAGAGAGCTGGATACAGAACAGCTATGCTGTCTCCGTGGAGTTGCAAAATGCCAGCAAGTGAGCTACAGTTCCTGATGGGAGGCTGCTGAGGCCAAGTACAAAAATCACTTGGCAGAACTTTAAGATTAGTCTTGCTGGGACACAGGGGGAAAGTAAGTGTAGTTAACGGCACAAGCAGAGCGTTTTAAGTGCGAGGGATTTATCAGAACTTTAAATAAATGCTATTTCAATCATCGCAAGTACGGAAACGTGTGTTTTTCTCTATTTGATTATTAAGATAAATGATTTGCTATGCATCTCTTTGCCTTGACTGTTTTTTTCATATTGGTTACCCAGATTCATTATGCAGATGTACAATAACCTACCTCGTTAAGGCTTAATGCCAGCCATTCATTACCAAAGGCACAGAGACTAATGACGCTATTAATCAGCTATGAATAGAACTTGGCAGCAAACAGTGGGAGTCTGACACTTTCTTACTGTAACTGTCCCAGGCCTGGCAGTAGAAGACTGATTGTCATGAGAACACTGAAAGCTGCCCTGCATGGCAAATCTCCACCGTGGACAAGGTGTCTCTTCGAGACGTAAACCGCAGAGCGATGGCCAAACCAGGCTTCTCCATGCATCTTTCTACCATTATTTTATGTACATAATAGATCATTTATTTAGATTATTTATGTGATAGAATAGGACGCCACCTTTTCATCTGGTGTATTTTTAGACCCAAATGTGCACTTGTCAATATCCTCCTATAATTTGAAAAACCTCTGTAGTCGTGTAGTAGTCGCGTCTGTAGTCGCGTCTGTAGTCGTCGGTGAAGCTGCCCGGTTCTCCTCACTGGCTGAAGCAATTGCTCTGATTTTGCACACAGCCATTGCCCATTACCATCTGAACTTAACTGCGAAGCCCCTTTCTCAATTCCATCAAATTTATTAGCCATTATGTGTCAAACAATGGGAGATAACGTTGCCAGGTTTCGTGGGTTTCGTGCGAGAAACAGGCAGCAAGGTCTGTACTTTCGCCTGCGCCCTTCACCGGGGTTTGGGTGCTCATATCCCCCTACGGGTATGGTCTAGTAAAGAATAATGGTATTATAAGACAAGACATGGCGGTACATGAACATGCCTCAGCTTTTCCATTGTTTTGACAGTCACAATGGGCTAGTGTACAGATGGACAAATGTACACAGATGGAGAATTGTGCCACTGACCAAAATCGTTATAGCAAGATGTGTGAAGCACAATATTGGCATATTGCCTAGAGCTAATTCTGCACCACAGAACCTCTTTCTGTCTCTCACTGTGCTCCTTTTTCTCACCCTTTATTCACTCATTCCTGGCATGTCGCACACACTGTGCTAAAGGCCCAGGCTTTGACAAATGTAATCCCACTACCTGAGCTGCAAAGCTTTCAGGAGTGGGGTGTCAAATGGAGGTGAAGAGGGCAGCGTGCCAGGAAACAGAGGAGAAACTCACAGGGCTGTGCAGCTGTGAATATAACGGTGGTGTTGGGATTGATTTTTATGATTTCTTTTGACACATTTCATTTTTAGGTAAAGGTTTTGCTTACCTGAGTGTAGGTACAGTAGGTAGGTGCATAGGACAAGACCCTGGGTCGACAACAGTGAAACAAAGAACTCTCGATATGATCTGCTGAAGGTCATTGAACTGAAACATTGTTCTTGTCAATAAAAGAAGAGTTTTTTTGTTTGTTTGTTGTAAACTTTTTACAGACAGAATTTTATAGAACCTTCTCACTAATCTTATATTATCTTAACTTCCCCTTTTCGTAGAGTCACATTTTAGTTTTTTGGTCCTTAACCCCGGCTCGCAGTATCTAGATCATTCTGTTTTTACTCCATACCTAGTATTAAGCCTGATTTATACTTAGTTGTGTGCTGGTGTCGTACACCGAAAATAGCAGATCTACAAACACAGCACTGTGAGCTTGTAGATCTGCTATTTTCAGTGTGTGAGATGATGCGTATATAACTCAGGCTTTAGATTGCAGTTTCTGTTATTGCTCCACCAGAGTTAGTTTGGTCTCTGTGTATTGTTTAATATTACTCCATTCCATGAGTAAATATGACAGTGTTTGCTTTGATTGATTGAATGAATACTTTATTAACAGTTTGCAAATAGTACTGTGGTATGATTATACAATGGTGCTAAAAGGAAAACATAAAAAGCCCTGAGGGCTTATTTCCATTGTGGTCCTGTGTATTCAATTCATAGAATTAAATACATGTGTAGTCATACCTCAAGCAGCCAATAATGTTCTAGCATGATGATGATTCATTTGGCAAATAAAACCCCCCACTTCATACCATATAAATTAGAATCATCGAAGACTGCACAAAAATGTCAACTGTATTTCAGTTGTGGTCCTCATGATGTCTTCCTGCATGTGCACGAGCGTGTACAAGCTTGCATTACAGTTTTAAAACAGTGCATTTGTCTGGTTATGGTTGTATTGTGATACCCTCATCAGTACAATGGTTGTGTGTGTGTGGATGAGGGATAATAGATGGGGATAATAGTTTAGCCTCAAGCAGTGTTTGTGTGGTGCAAACATAATTTTTCAGTCTAGTGCTCTCGGTATAGAAAAAAGCAAACGCACACATACACACACACACACAATAGCATTAATGTGGAGCTGAAAGCACGCTTTCTTCTAGGGTGTGGGTGGACACACAAGGTCAGCTCTTGATAAACAGGGTTATTACTAATGCCATTCTTGCTATGAAGTGTGTCTCCTTGCCAATACAAACCAATACACCAATGACAGTTTCTTCAAGTACTTAGCCTATATTATGTGTACACTAAACTTGCTATATACATACAGTATATATATACACACACACACACACACACACTCACACACACACACACACACACACACACACACACACACACACACACACACACACACACACACACACACACACACACACACACTATTATTGTTTTTTAAATTTTGCCTTCACTCGATTTCCCTGACCTGGAAACAAATGGAAATGCCATAGATGCTGACATTCTTTCCATATGGTTTCATTTCGCCCACTTGCAAGTAAAATGGAAAGCAGATCTAGCTGTGTCCGACCACAGATTGTTCCCCCAGAAAACACCAAATGAAATCTCTGGCATTTCTGTGGCTAGACTGTGGAATGTGACAGCAAAAGTGCATAAGACCATTCTATGCTGGGAAAAGAAACTAGACTTGAAAATTAGCTTTGCGTTCACTATATTGAAGACTGTTTTCTGCTGTTTTTGTCCAAGTTTGGAACATGTCTTATAGACGGCTTTCTAATGTGCACATATTGCCCTGCCTAGAACATGGCACATCCCTTCTCAAAATGGCTTGTGATAACCATGGAAGCTAAGGAGCTGATCCATGCTGAGGCTATGTGATAGAACAAAGACTCACATACAACTGCTTACATGACATTTACAATAGACAATTATATCATAACTTTTATTTTAACAAGTGTTTCTTCATTGTGGAAAATATGTTCCTGTCGGTACGACATGAATTGTTAACAGGAATGCCGTCTATGATGTTGTAATTCATGTACACTGCTCTGTTCCTGCTCCCATCACACTAGAAAGAAATGTGTGTAGATCTGCATGTGTAGTCTCCCCTCGTACTGTTGTATGTGTAAACATGTTGTGAGTAGAATAGTTTTATTCCTGTGGTTCCTTGTCATGCCGAAAGTCCTTTTTTTGTTATGTTGGTGTTATTTTGTTTTTTCTTCTGTTTTTGTTTCCTCTCTTTTTGTTTTTCTGTCACTTCCATCTCAACCCCCCCCCCTCCCCCCGTTTCTCTGTCTGTTCCTTTCTGACGCCTCCACACACCCCATCTCACCCACCCTCACCCCACTTTCCTGACCCCAAAGACATAGCCCTGCCCTCTGCCCCTCCCCCCTCACTGACTCCTAACACTACTGACCATGTAACACCAGGCTCCGGAGATGCGACTGGGCCTACAGGTCCCACCCCCACCGGCCCACGGGATGTCGTGGCTTCGCTGGTCTCTACTCGCTTTATCAAGCTCACCTGGCGACCGCCGGCCGAGCCACACGGAGATGAGCTAACCTACTCGGTTTTCTACAGCCAGGAAGCCACTGGCAGGTAGGGTGCAAGTATCCACTCCTGCTAGCCTAAGATGTATGTGTTCTCTGTAGGCATAAACCATGTAGTTTGAACAGACTGCTCATGCTAGAAGTTATAGACATTTTTAAAGGTGGGGGCCAGCGCAGACATTTCTTTTGCATCATGACAACCAGGTCCCACATACAATTATCAATGAACCAGTTGTACACGATGAGTTGTACACGAGAGGTTGGCGGTTATCATTGTTTTTGAGCAATCAAACAGAACTAAGTCACTTGGCTGAGGTACAGTCAGAAGACTGAGAGAAAATTATTTACACTGCAAAGGTTGTATACAGTACATGTACTCAAGTGTTCTCTCTTGCTTTCTTACTCTCTCTCTCTCTCCCTCTCTCCCTCTCTCTATCTCTCTCTTTCTCGTGCTCTCTCTCTCTCTCTCTGTCTGTCTGTCTCTCTCCCGGAAAGCTTCCGGTCTGAAAACCTATGGCAATGCAGAAGTGACTTAAACCTACATTCTCTTTAATGGCCAGCAGGGGGTGACTCCACTGATTGCAAAAAAAGAAGTTTGATTGTATAGGATTTGTTATGACAAAATAGCCCTACTTTTTACTTTATTCATTAGTTAAATAAACATTTTTCTAATGAGTTTGTTCTCAATCACTAATTTAAACTGTATGGTGTTAATTTTGTAAGTTATGGTCCCGTTTAGAGTAAAATAGACAATAAAGTAGGGTATGCTTTAGGTCGTGGTTCCATTGTGATTGACAAGTTGCTACCATAGATAACCACAGTGATCAGGATAGAGGTGTAGCAATGCATAGCCGTCGTCCATTTATCCATTTGCTGACTCGAGGCTTCAAAATGGGAACCACAAACCATTGGGTGACATCATAGTCTATTATTTTACAATCTATTATCTTAACTATGCATGCTGCTGCTTAAGTTGGACCTTTGCATTTACTTGCCTTCAATTCTCTTTTTTAAATCGGACTTGTATTCAGTTACGGTTACTCAAAACTCTGTCGCATTTTTCAGAAAGATCAGTGCTACATGTTACAGCAGGATTTTTTAAAGACTTGGAAACATGTTTACCCAAACATTGACAGTATGTTGACTGCAGCCTATTTGATTTTGGTATATTTATGGGAACTCAGAAAGTTCAAGCATCTCATTGTTGTTGCTCGGTCTTTGACTTGTGGGGCAGTAACGTCTTAAAGTGGACTTTAATTATTGAAACATTTTATATTTTACAGAATACAGGTATTTGCGACTTAATATTTTTTACCCTCTTATCCCCCCCAACGCAGCACCATTCGTCTCTTAATAGTCCACTGTAGTTGGGGCAGTAGTTGGGGCAGTTTAGGGTCAGTTTAGGGGCGGCCATAGCTGAGTGGTTAGTGAGCCCGCCTAGGGAGCCAGAGGCCCTGGTTGCCCCAGGTACGATTCCAGGCCAGGCCAGCAAATGTGTCGATGAAATGAAATTTGTCCCTGAGCAAGACTCTTAACCCCTAATTGCTCACAGGCCCTCATTGGAAACAAGACCGTAAGGACTTCCGTGAACGGACCTGTTAAAGGAATTATCCTTAGTCACTTTTCCGTTTGCTGTTGCTAGGACAGTACAAGTATACGCAGTACACTGTTTACCAGGAGTAGCCTACAGTGCTGTGTGCGTACCCAGCAACATATTCTGTACAATACAATGAATGTATGTGTGTGTGTCCATCCCAGGGAGCGTGTGGTGAATACCAGCCGGCCTGGAGAGATGCAGGTGGCCATCCAGAACCTCATGCCAGACACCAAATACCTCTTCAGAGTTGTGCCCCACAACATCAATGGCCAGGGGGAGAGCTCTGCAGTGCTCAGAGTGGCCACCCAGGCTGAAGGTACAGCATACACACACACACACACACACACACACACACACACACACACACACACACACACACACACACACACACACACACACACACACACACACACACACACACACACACCTTCGTTTGTGTACACTCAATAAACACAACACATGCATACATATAAACACAAACTAAAATGCATTCATTGGAAATGCACTCACACAGACATATCGAGACAAACAACACGCACAAACACAAATACTGTGAAAAGAAAAACTATCCCACAAACGGATACAAATATACATACTCACTTCAATCACATAGCTTCTACCACCAACACACACACACGCACGTGGACCACCCCACAGCAGACCTCAGCAACAGAACCGTCTCTTCTTCTAAGCCACCTCTTGTTTACTCCTCTATATTTATTAAGCCCACTGTGCGTGTGTGTGTGCCGGGGGGGGGGGGGGGTACGGTATGAATTGCATTCAAATGCCTATCATACCTGTGGCAGAGTAAAACATTTTTTCTGGAATTAGTATTCCACATCCGTTCTGAAACAGCCCTAAGCCGTTCTTTCACCCAGGCAGTGTGCTCACTCTATACAATACAATCCCACTTGGGGATGTTTTGACTGCAGAATGCATGAACGCAGGTGCTTTTCCTCCCTTTTGGGGATGGAGAGAGCCCTCTGGCTAAGTGCACAGAATCATTACATTCCACACCAATTTGAAATTGGGGAATCCCCAGTTTACTGTGGAGGTGGACTCCTTCCCCACATACACACACATATCTGGTGTGTGGTGTCCCATTCTGGATTCACAACAGCTCAGTCACTGTCAGTTTCTAGGTCAACTGCCGTTTCTCTACCTGTGTCCTTGGTGCAGGGCAGACGGACACACACACACACCATAATGCCCGCCAGCAGGAGGCTAACCACCCGTGGGAATGGTAGTGAGGGCAGGCAGTACCCATACAGTGCATCTCTGTCGTGCATATGGACTTTCTGTGTACGAACATGTTATGAATGGGGGCTTAAATCCTTGACCTGCTTCTAAACACCAGGCCCAGATGTACAGTGCAATCTCATATTGCTTCTCTTCAGAGAGAGAGAGAGAAAGAGGCTCCATGCCCACACACAGCCTCACCTAGTACACTTTGTTCTGTACCTGCATTGTAAAAGCCTGAGTGTTCATTTAACTCTGACAGTGTATGCATGTATTTGGTTACACACTCAGAGTTAAATCAACACTCAGGACTTTGCTGTGAAGGCACAGATTGACAAATGAGAACCTCCCCACACGCAGACATACACGCACATTAATTAAAACACTTTTGGATCTCAGAATATCACTGTCTCATGCATTCATTATTTATTTACTTTAAGACATATTTTAAAAGGCATAATTTTTCACAGGCAAATTCAATCTACAACCAGGTTGGGTTGTAGCAGGTGTATTTGGCTGGTTGGTGTTTTTACTGTTAAGCAAACAAAGACTTCCCATTGATCTCTCTCTCTCTCTCTCTCTCTCTCTCTCGCTCTCTCGCTCTCTCGCTCTCTCGCTCTCTCGCTCTCTCTCTCTCTCTCTCTCTCTCTCTCTCTCTCTGAGATGATGAGAAGCCTTTCAATCAAGTATTGATTGATTGATTTGATTGATGTAGTTTATTTAGAAAGACATGAGAATAGTACATGACAGTACATAACAGTACATGGAAGTACAAATTCACAATACAAGGTCTACTAAACTGGAAACCCTCATTAAGCATTACGCTTGTTTAAGATGAGGACCCCATGCACACAAATCATGATGTATCAATAGTATCAATAGTAACAGTAGCAATATCGGTGTAACAGTAAAGGAAAATGTGCAATTAAGGCATAACCATATGTGCAGATACCTTGTGTATATACTACAGCAGCAATAGCAACAGTTATCTTGTATTATATACTATAATAGCAGCAGCAGTCACATCAACATAACATTAACAAATATATATGCAAACATTACATTAGGCATAATAACCATGTGTACCGATATACAGTATGTACAGTACATTGTGGAATGTTGTATTAAGGAATCTACGTACTGTATACACAGTTCCAAGTGCCATACATTTTTTGTTGTTTTTTCACTCTATATTTCCTGCTTTCCGTGTCCTTGTTTATGGCTTTAACAGCCACCGGGTATACTGTTTTAGGGTCACTGTACAGTATAATTGTCACTGCATGGAATAATGGTATTCTAAGCAAAGAGACAGCTGTCCAGCCGTGAACATGCTTTGGTTACCGGCATGTTTTTCAGGTTTCACAGGTAATAAGTGTGCAGATGGACAGATTTACACATAAGGAGAATTGTGCCACTTACCAACATTTTTTGTAGCAAGATGCCACACAGACTGTGTCAAGCACAGTAATGGCATAATGCCTAGAGCCAATGCCCTTCTACCCACCATGGAGTCTCTCTCTCTCTCTCCTCTCATTGTCTCTGTATCGCTCATTTTTTCCTCTTTCATATTTTCTGTACTTTTGCTCTAGGGATGTTTTGGGTTCTCATACACGCAACTGCTTTGCTGCTATGTTATCAACACACACACACACACACACACACACACACACACACACACACACACACACACACACACACACACACACACACACACACACACACACACACACACACACACACACACACACACACACACACACAAAAATTCTCCTGGCCCTTTGCTTGGCTAACCAGACTTAAAGACTTAATTACTGTAAACAGCAGTTGGAATAAATCCTTTCATAAACATAAAAAATACTGCATGCTTTCTCACACAGAATGTCACAGCAAGCTACAATATGTTGTTCTAGGGAAAATGCCCAGAAATATGCCATTGTTGTGTGTTTAATTTCCCTGTAGGAAATGAAGGACACATTTCTTTTGTCATTATAGCCTGAAAGCAAATAGTCAACATATTGATTGATGATGCTGTAGTGATTTCTGACATTCAACAAGGAGGTTTATTCTGATTGAACATGGATAACACACTTACATGATGCTTGTCTAAATTCTGCTCTTCTGTTCATTTGTTTTCCCAGTCCAAGTCCCCGGTCCTGCTCCTAAACTACAAGCGGTCTCAAATACACCTACCTCCGTTTCTCTAAGCTGGGACTTGCCCCTCACAGGCAACGGAGAGATCCTCACTTATAAGCTCTACTTCACAGACAAAAGCCTGGGCATCGAACAGGTAGGAGGTCCTTTTCTGGCGGACAATATACAGTATATCGCATTGATTTGTTAAAGGGCACCATCGCCTATTGATCTATTGCAAGTACAACTTGTGGAAATATGACATCAAACCACTATTTTTGGGTCACTCCACTACCTGCGTAAATGCAAGGACAAAGCATACGTTTTTAAATCACTTGAGATTCAAGAACGAGGTAGACACACCGACAACGAGGCCTTGAGGCTTGTGAGGCACGAGTGAGCGAGCCACTAGGCGAGCAGGTGCCCACGCCGAGCAGCTGGTGGTCTTGTATGTCGACAAGTGCACGTTGTGGACAGAATTAGGTTAGTGTAATTAATCGGTTTATCACGTGAACCAAAAAAATAACCAATCGCAGCAATTAGGGGCAGGGTTTGGAATGGCATACAGGATATATACAGTACTTGTCAAAACGCCTCCAGCCTACATACAATTTCCCCCTTTTTACATATAGGCTGACAGAGATTTTCACCTAGAGTAAGCTCTGGAATCACAGAACATATTGGGAAGTTTAACAGTATGTCACATTTTAAGATGTCCTCCTCACAATAGGAAAAGATCCTGGTTATAAATCAGCAAGGTTCCCCCTTTAACTGCCAGAGTTAAAACATCGTCTATAGCTGCCCTTACCAGCGATTTCAAGCGTTTTTACTAACCTTTGAAAAATCATAGAATATTATTCTTCACAACGATCCACCCGGCGATCGCCTCAAAAGACGTAGGGGGGGTCTCAGAGAATCAGGGGGAAAAAGCGTGCCGTCGCGATAATCCTTGTGGCTTGTTTTCGCCAAAAAGCAACAGAAAGCAGAGACATTTTTATTTTTATAAATCCTATAATGCTAAATGGAATCATTCACAGGCTACGGAAGAGCACCCTCTATTGTAAACCACTGAAAACACCACATGACGAGAAATCTCGTCATTGGCAGTCTGAGCTTGAGTGAAATGAGGAGAATGATCTCGTCATTGGCAGTCAATGAGTTAATGTACTGTCGTGTTTTGCTCAACATGCAGATGCAGCTGTCTTTAACCTAGTTTATTTGTTAACCCAAATGCTAAAAGCCAGGTAACATCACTTAACCCATTAAGACCTGGAACGCATCTGTGTCACTTAAGATGTCTTTGGCTATTCAAAAATAGCAGATATACAAGCTCATAGCGCGGCACCGAGTGCCGCGCTATGAGCTTGTAGATCTGCTATTTTTGAAAAATCTAGATTTATTTTTTTATTTTTTTCCAAAAAACTGTTAGGATTTAGAAAACATTTTTAAGAATCGCCTCAGGTTTTAATGGGTTAAATAACTTTGATACTCACCATGGCACATTGCATGGCAAAGATTATGAGACACATACTGTACCTGATTCAGCAGATTCATTCAATCTCATTAGCAGTCGTCTGCCGATGATGCAAACATGATATATATACATTTAACTTTCAGCAGATTATGCTGTTGTAGTTATCTACTTATAATGTATAAAGACATTGTGATTCTCATTTTGTATGTGCAAAAGCAACTTCACCCAGACTTTTCTCGACAAAGTGGCATCTAGCTGGTTAGAGAGTGAGTCAGCGCCGGCAGTAAGCGGGTGGGTGAGCCAGCCAGGCGTTAAAAAGCCTTTAATATGATAATGGATGAAATGTCAGCCAGCACACTGAGTAATGATGCCTCAGCTCTCTAGAGGAGAGAGATAGAGATGAGACGAGGAAAAAGGGGGCAAGAGATGAAGAGGCTGACTGAGGGTGGGATCAAAGTGGCCTACTGGGCGAGAAAAGCTCCTCTCTCGTATCTTCGAAAGCGAGGGATAGAACAAAGGTGAAGGCAAAGACAGGAGGCAGTGTGTTAAAAGGAAATGAAATATTTAAGGTCAAGGGGAGTAGGTGTGCTGTGATAAATCATCACCTGACCAGAGCGCTGAGGCTGTGATTGGACATCCCTGAAAGAAAGCAGATTTGTGCTAATCAGTTGTATAACTAAGCTCAGAAATTGTCTTGGATGAAGTTGCTACTGTAACATTTTTATAATATGTAACAAACTTGAGGACACCTGAACCACCTGAAAAAAAACTCTTGGGTATGTCTAATGAAGGGCTACGACCAGTGGTGGAAAGTAACTAAGTACATTTACTTAAGTACTGTACTTAAGTACTGTACTTAAATTTTGAGGTATTTGTACTTTACTTGAGTATTTCCAATTTCCAATACTTTTACTTCTACTCCACTACATCTCAGAGGCAAATATTGTACTTTTAATCCACTACAATTATTTGAAAACTTTAGTTACAAGTTACTTTGCAGACATAAGTTATGATATTACAAAACACACATTAACCACTTTAGCCTTATTTTATACATAGGCTATTTGAAAATAGCAGATCTACAAGCTCACAACGCGTCGCGATGCGACGCGTTGTGAGCTTGTAGATCGGCTATTTTCAAACATTTGAGTACTTTTACTTTTGGTACTGAAGTATATTTTAATGCCAATACTTTTGTACTTTTACTCAAGTACATTTTTAAATCCGGACTTTAACTTGTAACAGAGTATTTCTACATTGCAGTATTGATACTTTTACTTAAGTACAAAATGTGAGTACTTTTTCCACCACTGGCTACGACCGTAATGTTGCATTAAAGTGTGGATGTTTGCAAGCAGTGGTGTTGTGTGGGACTTTCACAATAAGTCCAATAAGTGTGTGTGTGTGTGTGTGTGCCCAAAAAGGAGGCAAAAAGGCTGGCAAAGTGTGCTGCTAAAGTGTGCTGCTATAATTGGCACTTACTTCTTAATGTTGAGCTCTGGTTTTTGTTTTGTTGTTTTAATTTTTGTTTTGCAACTATAGTAGAAAGCAAAACTAGCATACTGTCTGAACTCGATCCAAACTGACTCATGTCTTTCTCTTAGGACATAGACATAGGTGCTCTCTCCTACACCATGGCTGGGTTGAAGAAGTACACGGAGCACAGTTTTCGTGTGGTGGCCTACAACAAGCATGGTCCAGGGGTCTCCACGGAGGACGTCGCAGTTCGCACCCTGTCTGATGGTTCGTTCGTTTATAAGATAGAAGCATTTATTTCTATAGTTGGGGAAGTTGTGTAAGCGAAGATTGTTTTGCAGTTTAGCGAAAATAGCAGATCTACAAGCTCTACTATTTTCAGCGAGTGTAGAGGGAAAAAAAGGGAAGGAGCTATGATAGACCCACTCCGGTCTACTATATAGTGTCTAAGTGGTTAAAACATACAGAGGAAAGTTTTGAGTGTTAATTTAAAAGTGCCATGTGAAATGTACAGTACACATTCATCTGTATGTTACTTACACAATGTATTTATTCACCATGCACTCTTGTTTTCTTCACAGTTCCAGGTGCACCTCCTCAAAACCTCACCATAGAGGTCCAAAACTCAAAGGTAAGCCCTTGGTTATGTTATATCATTATGAAATGACAAAGATAGGCATGTCCTAATACCTTACAAGATCCACACACCAATTACCTTTCATTTTGTGTGTAAATAAAAAAATTATAAAAGACCACATAAACAACCTCACTCTCAGACACAGTGGGAATATTCACATCATTAGATCCTCAACCACAGACACAACACATCTCTCTCTCTCTCTCTCTCTCTCTCTCTCTCTCTCTCTCTCTCTCTCTCTCTCTCTCTCTCTGTGATAGATAGCCCACGGGCCAGAGCACACTCTTTCCATGTGGTTAGGTGTGTCAGAGACCTGTAGCCCCAGCTGGTTGGGAGGGTGTGTGAATCCTCATCGATCCTTTCATCGGCTAGAGAGTCCTTGTCTGTCAGACAGCTTTAACCTCTCTATCAGTCTCTATCTGTATCTGCCAAAGACCGTGGGGCTCAAGACTAAACGGGTTCTCAAAGAACTACTCAGAGTTAATAGTAGAAGCAAATCCAAGAAGCTACTGTAGCTGGGGAGAATCTGCAACATGCAGTATATAAAAGACTAGACTGCACTGTAAAATGCAGTGTTCTTCTGAGTGTGTAAAAATTGACCCATGAGGAGTTAAAGCTGCCTGCACTGTGTAACTTTCCTCTTCTACCCTGGATTTGAACCCGGTTTCCTGCGCAAGTGCTGACATTTTTACCATTGAGCCGGCCTGCTTAATTTGGGATAAATTGAATATTGACCATCAGGTCAAAATTTGTGTCAGATCCTGTGTCTAGGTGAGACATGACCTTTGACACGATCTAAATGTCTCAATAGAAGGGCAGAGAGACAAAATACAACCACCCCAATTGTATAAGTTATATTGTATTAACCTACTCTACCATACAGATTGGCTAAAATTGATGTGTACCACACATAGTAAATTAGGCATTCTGTCATTTGAACACAATCAGCTTACTGTATTTTTTAAGGTGGCAAGAAGAAGCTATTTGAAGTAGATTTTAGTGATTTTAAAAGTTGGATTTGATGTCTGGTTACATTTCTAAAGAAAGAATCCAGTTCATTACAGCTCAACAACTTATCTTTCCAGAACCTAATTATATTCCAAGTATGAATAATTAAATCTTCAAAACCTTCCTGCAATCGAACATATTCACATGGTGGTCATTTTGCTCTTACGTCATACTAAAACCCATACTAAAAACCATACTGAAACGCTAACTACACAACTGAACATTAAATGTGCAGCTGACATTGGTAACACTTATAGCGCATGTCAACCTTATAAAAAGACTTTGACGGGATACGTTTTCCATGCTTTTCTTCCTTTAACATCTGTCTTCCCGTGTTTCCTGTGATTTTCTGAAACTCAATTAAACACATTTTCTAGAATTGGGAGGAGCGTGGGGAAGTGCAGCACATGTAACTAACAAGCTAGGACCAACACCATAATAAGGAAAATGGAAATAATTGAACTCACTTAACACATATTTAATTTGCGTTATTCCCTTGACTCAAGATGGGGGAGGAGTGTGCATCAGTACTGTATTCAGAGGTTTGTCGCATCACTGCAACAGTCGGGTAGTGTTAATTAACTGCTCTCCCACACTGAGTTACCCCCCACCTATCACTGCACACACACACATGCACGTGAGCCCGCCAGCCAAGAAGCAGCATTCATCTCCCTGCCTCAGTATCCCTGCAGGGAAAACTGCACCACCACACATGCACACGTCTCTCTCAACAGGACCACTCAGTATCTATTATTCATACATTTATTTCTTCCTAATGTGTCTATCGGTGTTGCATCACCCTGTTTGTCTTTCGGCGGCTCCCCTGCTGTAGCACCACTGACAGGAGGATGGGAGAGGCGCAGGTGAGATAGTGTAGTTGAACAGTCAGAGTAAAATTAACATAGCTATGCAAAGGTCTGCGAGAGAAGGTTTTATCGTGGCTGCAAAGCCCCAAGGTCACCTCCTACAGAAAAGCATTCACAGGGTGTCAACTTGGGGTGGACAAGGTTGACGACTTGTGAGACCATTTTTGAACGGTTCAATGCCTATGTGTTCCCTGATAGGGAGTTCCTCCTTACCGCAATGCCTCTTTATCCCGTTCACATCACTGTGTTCTTGTCATGTCCGCCCCCCCCCCCCCCCCCCCCCGGCAGAGCATCATGGTCCGCTGGCAGCCCCCACCCCCTGGACTACAGAACGGGGAGATCACCGGCTACAAGATTCGGTACAGAAAAGGAACACGGAAGAGTGAGGCAGCGGAGACCACTGGAGGCACCCAGCTTTCACAGCTCATTGATGGTACCAGTGAATTTGTACTTTGATTATGGGGAATGAGTAGCAATTCCTGCGGTTCAAATTTTGTGTACGTCCTCTTCACATTATTTAGTCATCGAGAGATTGAGAGCTTTGTCTGGCTATCAGCATTATTTTAACAACTCATGGCTGCGTGTTGTCGGATTTCTGTTTTGCTCATAGTGGCTGTAGTTCTGAGTTTAAATGGACTCTAACTCATTCACTGCCTCTGACGTAATTGACGTAATTAACCAATACTGCCACTGACGTTTTTTTTTTTTTTTTTTTTGACCCAAAGACCAAGGAGATATGATTTTTCGAAGATCTAGACTCCCATCCACTTCCTTGTTAACTTAAAACTTAAAAATTCTGTATCTCGGCTCCTGAGTACTTTTTTTTTTTCAATGAAAAATCTCTGGCAGTGGGCAAACGTGGCCAGCAATAATTCTGGCAGTGAATGAGTTAAACACTCACCTACTGTCGGCGTCTCTTATGCTCACCGCAGCCACAAATGTGGATGGTTTCACCAGACACACTCAGCAATGCTGATTAATATTACATGTGGTCTCAGCAACTTTTTAGTGGCCCAGACTCATGCTGTGTGCTGCATCAAAGAGAACGCACACTTACAAGTTGATTTTTGAAGAGATTCTGGTGGTGAAACAGAGGGGGATGTTTGTCGGTTCAAAGGCATTTAGAGGGAGATGTTGTAGCCTGGGAGGCATGAGTGGTTAAGCAGTCCTCAGACATTGCCCCCAGGGGTGGCCCAGATTAGTTGGTAAAGAGGAAGAGAGGATGACAGGATTAACATGTAGCATACCAACAGGGACCATGATGATGATGATGATGATGATGATGATGTTGATGATGAAGATGAAGAAAAACTATTTCAGCAAATTAACACAGCCACACATAATTTATTGTCAGCAGGCATTCCCGCCTATTCTGAATTCCAAATCTGGTCCCTGCTGTGAGACAGTTGCCTCCAAAATAGACTGAAAAACAGAGCTAATTCAAACTTCAAGAGATGTGCATCTCCCTTGGAAATATATTTTCTTCCACCAGCTGCACCAGCACACTTTCCCTGCAATGACACATAGTAATCAGTGGAGAAAAATACATCTCCAACCCCTCAATGATATTGAATTGAGGAGAAGTGAATGAAGTGATCCCCTATATAGTGCCTCAAGTTGAAAGATTGGTCTTTGGCTGATCTACTTTCTGACATTATTGACAAACCCTGGCTTTATACTGTCAAGGTTTGTTTGTTTTTCCGATATAAATATTCTGATTGTGATACTTTGAATAGTCAAGGTAAAAGCATGTTCAAACATTCTTCCTAATGCAGTAAATTATCCTGAATGGAGTGGAAAGCGGCACTCCAAAAATAAAAAATGCAAGACAAGTAGCTCAGTTGACCATTTTCTTTAATTAAATTAGGATTAAAGAAAATGGTCAACTGAGCTACTTGTCTTGCATTTACATTTTGGAGTGCCGCTTTTTCCACTTGGTGGATTCCTTTTCTAAGTATCACTTGTTAGCTGAGCACCCACGACCAAAAAGGCAAGCAGAGGAAGCGCACATGCTCCACAGCAGTAGCATTAATATTATAATTCCCTTTTGATACGATATGGACAAGGATTAAGGGGAATACGCTTGCTACTTTACTAAAACAGATGAATCAGTCTATTAATCAGTCTGAATCCATGAATCATTACTTCAAGATTAAATTGCTGCTGGTAATTTGCGGTAATTTGCAGTCTCGAGTCGGAGTTGCACAGCTTTTGAAAAGTAGCTGTGTGTGTGTACGTGTGTTTTCGTTCCTGTAGGTCTAGAGCGAGGAACGGAGTACACCTTCCGAGTGTCGGCTGTGACAGCGAATGGCACTGGACCTGCCACAGACTGGACCACCGCGGAAACGTTTGAGAGTGACCTGGATGGTAAACAGAACTGATTTACACACCACACATGTATGGTCACCAACCACTAGAATACATTTTAATGAGTAGCATTCAGTAGAGCTTAGTTCACAGGAGAGATCCTGACATTGCTCTTTAAATTAAGCCATTTTGCAATATTAGATCAGCTGACTCAGACTTGAACATGCCCCGATTAAGCCGACATTTTCTCTTCTAACTCCACCAGAGTCCCGTGTGCCAGACATTCCCAGCTCACTACACGTCCGTCCACTGGTAAACAGTATCGTGGTGAGTTGGACACCGCCTGAGAACCAGGATATTGTGGTGCGTGGTTATACCATCGGATATGGGATAGGCAGTCCCCATGCCCAGACCATCAAAGTGGATTACAAGCAGCGCTACTACAGCATTGAGAATCTTGGTAAGAACAAACCACTGCTTTTCACTTCTTTTCTTTTTTTGGTTATAGGTTAACTGATGGAGGTCACAGTTCTCAGATTGCACCACAATTGTTTACTATTTCCTTCCTAGACTTCCTAGAGTTTTCCTCTGGTTTGA
Source organism: Gymnoscopelus braueri (assembly GCF_963280865.1). Classification (NCBI taxonomy): domain Eukaryota; kingdom Metazoa; phylum Chordata; class Actinopteri; order Myctophiformes; family Myctophidae; genus Gymnoscopelus; species Gymnoscopelus braueri. Next base: position 37,596,070 of record NC_137603.1, on the reverse strand, counting down.
GTTGTGTAGCTAATAGAGCATGCTTTAGTGTGTTTACACAAATATATTTGAATTGACTGTTCAGTGTTTTTGTTTTCTGAGTGCATTTAAGCATAAACTCCCCCTGCAAAGGCTTCTTGTGGGTTTTGTATTAGCATTAGCTGTACTTTGTCTTCGAATCCACCTAGCCCTTAAGAAGTCGAGGCAAATAACAGTTAATACTGACATAACAATTCCAATTGAACACAGTATTCCCATGATGCATTTGCTTATTTGATTAGAACAGTGCCTTTCAAAATGGCACAGACAATGCACAACATGACAAACATTAAAATTATGTTAGGATCTCGGAATCGCAATTAGGTACTATAGAATTAGAATTTATACTGAACCATTGTTTTTTTCCAACATCATAACAATGGAGAGCACAGAATCATTATCATGGTAGCGATAATAAATTGACAAGCAGTGGTCTTTTTTTTCTCTAAGAAGATTAGAAAACCCAAACCATGGGGAAAAAGCATCCCACATATTTACATCCCACACACACTGTTGCATCAGCGACGAGTTGTGAGCTTGCAGATCGGCTGAGGCGGAGCTACAGCTCAACTGCATGTTGAAGGGATATGACGGCTGTGCGACAGAAAGGGGCAGAGACGAGAAGAGCTGAGCTCCTCTACATTACAGACGGACAATATTACATACAAACTTTTGCTGTTGTCATAATTATTAAAGTTTCTTAAATGTAACTTTCAAGTGAAGTTTACGGGGGAAACTTTAAGGGCTGAACCAAAGTGGTGTGTCTCAGCGTGACCAGAGTCAGACACACACAGGCGCGTGGCCGAGCGTGGACAACATGGAGCAGCGACGACGTTCTTAACTTTCTGTGTGCAGTGCATGCACTCAAACTTTATTGTTGATCAGGCGTGACATAACGAAAGCATTAGTTTTCGCATTGGTTGGTCGGGAATAAAATTAATAAATAAATAAATATATATATATATATATATATATATATATATATATATATATATTTTTTTTTATATATATATATATTTTTTTTTATATTATTTATTTTTAACTACATTCAAATGGCAATTTTGGCATTGCAATATAATTAATTTTTTTTCACATTCGAATTATATTTGAATCATGAAATTCGTTCTGACAGCCCTAGCTTGCAGCATCAGTTTATCTTTCCTTTTCATCTCTCTCTTTCCTCCATCCCTTCCTCTCCCTCTCAGACCCCAGCTCCCACTATGTGATTACACTGAAGGCCTTCAACAATGTGGGCGAGGGGATCCCAGTGTACGAGAGCGCCATCACCAGGCCACAGTCAGGTAGGCCTTGCCCACACCCACCTACCTACAAACACACAGGAGCAAACGCAAGTACTTACACTTGCTGCACAAATCAGCAATGTTCAATGCGATAGATTGATTTCTAAATGATTAAATGCTGTCAAAATTACGTAGTGCAGTTTCTTTAATCGATGTACTGATGAGATGGTCTCGTTCATGTCTTATATGCATCTATGGAAGACTCTATACTTCGTCTCTTGAGCTCACACCCAACGAAATCCATATATCAGTCACATTACTTTATTGATTTGTATTTACTTAGTTTATTACGTAGAAAATAATATAGGCAATGGTACATCCCAGAAGAAAATGTATTCCAACATGCATTTTATATCCATGGTCCCAATGAAAGGTTCAACTGACATTAATGTTGGCTCTCTCTCACCAGATGTCATTATCTGGCAGAATGTGTCTAGGTCCAAAATCCTCAACAATATAACTGCCGGTCTTAACCAGGTTTCTCTGCAATCCAATTGAAAATCTTCTTCGTGACTATTGTTACACTTCATTCTTCTGTAATTGGTTGCTCACAGTCATCTAGAGTCTTTGACATTGGTCAATAATAGGTAATAATCCTTGCATGGTACAGTTAAGGTCTTGCAACAGGAGACAGCCAGAGTTAATATTGTTTGAGAGCATTCAGCTTGGCTGGCTGCCGATCCATAATTCTCGAACACTCAGATCATTGCTCTGCTTGACTTGAATAAGCAGTAGAACTCGAGCCACACTGTGCCTTACACAGATCATAAACGTAAAGAATGACAAACTGTCAGAGTTGGTTGTAGCTAAATTCAGACATCTAAACCCAACCAGCCCTGTCTCTCTGTGAGTGCGTGCGTGCGCGTGCGTGTGTGTGACACTGTGCGTGCGTGTGCATGCATGGGCATCTCAGAATGTGGGCTGTACCCCGTGTCTTCAGGAAGCCAACCTCCTGTCTCCCAACTCGCACCAGTTTGTCTTTGACACAGCACCATCGCACCGTGCACCGCTGTGCCAGACGGGGGTGGGATGCCGGAAGACAGGAATATCATCAATATGCTGCAGGGGGCAAGCAGCCTAAATACACACACATGCACACATCACAGTATATATACACACAATCAGTAAGCCCTTACATGCACACATTTTTGAAAGAAGCTCTCTCTTCTTCACACACAATACACACACACACGCCGCCATCACCACACACAAGCAGACCCCCTGTCGTGGCTTTGGCAGCCCTCCGTCAGATACAAACGTTGCCTCAGAAAGCAGAACCAAAGCCCACTGCCATCATCTTCCACTGTATCCTCCAGGGTGCATTCCCGCTAGTTTGTTCAAGTCAGGATTAAAAAGATGAGCTGACCTACATAGTGCGTGTACTTTTTGAAAAAACTTGGAAAACTTGGGGAACTTTACTTGAAAGCTTGCTTGGTTGAACCTTTTACAACAAGTAGTATCTGCATTGAAAAGGGTAAAAGATTATTACAAGAGCATGAGATGCGAGGGAATGGTAGTGGTATTGTACTGTTCTCCTGCAAGTTGGGCAAATATGCAGCATGCATGCAACTCTGACCCCTCAGTGTGTCTCCACAACCACATGAATCCTTAGATCACACACATACGCACACACACACACACACACACACACACACACACACACACACACAGTCCAGCAGGCCAGACAATATAAACAGAATATAACGAGCAGTCCACTACACAATGAGGTGTCAAATGGGGTGAGTTTGAGTACCAAGGTCCAACAAGTAGTTGGTAATTGAGGAGGCAGCCCCTCGTGGCTGACTGACCAGGGGTTTATTTTTTTCATTTTTTTTTTCATCACCACTGGACCATGTTCAGAGCTTGGAGCACCCAAGCGGCTGGCTGATGGAGAGCAGAACAGAGCGTGGCCAGCAGCCTGTTCCAAGTAGCCATCTTGAAGCATTTATTCCTCAACATGGCGGCAATGGATGTGGTCAGGGAGCCACTTTGAGCTGCTGTCTCACACACACATTTACAAGGCCATAATGAGCAGTCACTTCACACATGTTTTTATCCACACATGTACACATACTGGCACAAACACACCCACACACAGGTTGTTAGGCAACAGCTTTTTGTTACACATTACATGGAACACAGGTGTTGGATTGCATAGTGTATTTTCCCTTAAATGGAGGACATAATGCTAAATTTGAACATTTGAATAACTTGCCTGCTACTGTGCTCTACAAAACTGTACTAGTGAAAACTAGTAACTGCTTCCTGTAATGAGAATTTTGAGATGAAAGAATAGGACTTCATTTGGACAACAAAAAGGTCTCTAATGCTTTTGAAAGTGACTTTCTGAATAACATTGATGTATTTTCTGCTTCAGAATTGATTGAGATAATTAGACAATTGCAATAAGAATAAGATATAAAAAATATGTTTATATCTCCCTTTGGGAACAAGCTAACTGTTTAGCTGAAAGCTGAACCAGTTCTGCACCTGTTCCCAAAGGGAGATATTTAAGCAAAATGTAGGGTTCACAGATGTTTTTGACATGTCATTCTTATTGCAATGGCCTCATTATTTTCACATCGCAACTAAAAACTCAGGGTTACGGATGTAACCCCGGTTTCTTTAGAATTCGGAGTAACATACTCACAACTGATTCGAGTGAAAGACTTGAGGGGGAGAAAAAACATTCCCTACAAGATGTGGAATGGTAGAATACCCTGCGTTATAGAGCCCAACAATAGGCACATAACATCTACCACTTGTCCATGACCCTTTTCTGTCTTCAGCCTGTAGGCTTCAAGTTAGTTCTATGATGGATGCCTGTCAAGGACATTGAGTATAGCCTATCGTTATTGTTGTAAATGTTCATGTGAATTCCATTCGTTTTAGTGTTACACACTGCACCTTGACTTTGTATAAAGAAAATATGGTTAGTTTTGTGTATGTTGTTCCTAAATGAGTTATGACTTCTATCTTTATACTGACTCTTACTTTCCTGATAGACCTAATGTTTCCTTGTGAAGGGATTATTATCTTTCCTACTGTCAATGATAGAAAATGTATGTGTTGTACTGTACCCTCTGTATAGCAACCCAGTCTGTAGATACTGTAGATGTGGTTTCGTATAGCAGTAGTAACCTGTTCCTAATAGAAATCTTCTCTCTCTTTCTCTTCACCCTTCCCAATCTTGTCCCTGTCACAATCTTTCTCCTCGTCCTCCTCATTTCCGTTTGTCGTCCTGCTCTGCCATTTTGTAACTCATTAACAACCCCCTCTGATCCACCTTACCACGCTTCTCTGTTTGTTTTTAATTTGAACCCATTTTAATTTTGTGTTGCGTGTGCGTGCGGGTAAACTGCTGGCATGCAGACCCCATAGACCCCGATGTTGATCTGTATGAACTCTTCCATGCTCCATACACCCCAGTACCAGACCCTACCCCCATGCTGCCGCCTGTGGGCGTTCAGTCCTCTGTGCTGAGCCATGACACCATCAAGGTGACCTGGGCCGACAACTCCCTGCCCAAGAACCAGAAGATCACAGATGCCCGCTACTACACAGTGCGCTGGAAGACCAACATCCCTGCCAACACAAAGATGAAGGTAAGTCCTTTCTTTTCTTGTTTTTTTTTATTTAGACAGGACGGCGCACACAGGTAGGAAATTGAGTGAAGGCTGAGAGGGAGGAAAAACATGCAACAAATATCTCCACCCGGAATGCCACACTTTCTGTTCAGTCAATTCAGAAAGTAGATTTTCTCTATCGCTCGCTCGCTCGCGCGCGCACACACACACACACACACACACACACACACACACACACACACACACACACACACACACACACACACACACACACACACACACACACACACACACACACACACGCACACACTTTCTCTCTTTACATTTTGAATTGAAAAGGAATTAAATGAATTTATTGTTGAAGCTCACTCTCCCGTTCAGTTTTAGGTCAGCACTTTTACGCTCTGAACGACTCATTTAAATTCAGTTTGGTGCAGTATACTGTACAGCTCACATCAGTCCAGCCTAATCAGACCTTGATATAAACACATTTATTCAATTCCGTTATGCTTCCCGTGCAGTTCAGTGCTATGGGACTCTGTAAATCCCCTCAGGCTTATACCTACCAGAGAAATTTATTGATATTCTGTAAGTAGAAATGGCCCAAAATAAATGATGTACAATAGCATGCTGATGTCAAAATACTCACCTACATTGTGTGTGTGACTGGCCAGTGATCTACTTGACCTTTATAATGCAACAATACACTAGGACTAGGCTCTCAAACACTGGTATATAACAAGTGTACAAAAGGATAACAATCCCACTCCTACTGCTGTCTTTTGTTAAACGCTGTACTGATTTGAACATGTCATGGTGATCTTACCATGACTTGGCATATGAAATATAAATCCGTGTAATTTTAGAAAGAGTCAGAGTGTATCTATTACTGAATTAGCTGCAAACTAGAATAGCATGTGGTAGTATCTTCACCGCTTAACTGCTGCCAGAACCACCAAGATATCTCACCAGACTCTGCCTAAGGTTGCCGTTTTTGTTAACCGCATTGTTAACAGAGACCGACTTGGCAAAATCTCATCGAGATTTTTCTAACCTGACAACCCGAAGTGTTTGCCCACCACCCTCTTGATTAAGTGCATCGTTTCCTAAATTGTGTGGTCTTTCAAGCCGGATACGGGCAATCACTTCAGCCTCAGATGCCCAGACCAGATTCACTGCCATCGACGGCCGCGCTCGCTATCCTAATCAGATGACGTGACGATGAGGTCGGCTACCTTCCCAACCATACAGAATATCTCCAGAGCATGAAAGTGGAGATGAGGGATGAGATGCGGCACATGCGAAAAGATATGCACTTGCAGACCAAATGACTGCTACAAAACATGCAACGTCTGATCTCTATTGAACAGAAAGGACTCAACTCAATTGATTTCGTGTTTTATGAATCGGATAAATCCAGAACACAATAAATCCACATAGTATTTAGTGGAACCAAAGACCTCAGTCCCATTTAAACCACTATATAATTGTCCATAAACAAATTAAAAAACAAATTACATGGCAAATGTAAAAAGCCTTGAAAATACATGGTTTCTTCCCAGTTACATTTATTCTGTTTATCACATCATGGTCTAATGACTTATTCCAGCAGTCTTAAACAATTCTGTCTCTCTTGTAAATCTGTAATTTATATATTTAAACATAATTCTGTTGCTCAATGAAACTTTTTATATCGTTGCTATGGGGCGGAAACTGTATGTCCAAAACCGTTACTTTCCAGTAAATAGAAAAAAAGAACCTGTGTGCCAGTGTAGTTATTATATGGTCAAAGCTACTGTTCACTAGGCCACAGTCAGGTAGGACTTGCCCACACCCACCTACCTACAAACACACAGGAGCAAACGCAAGTACTTACACTTGCTGCACAAATCAGCAATGTTCAATGCGATAGATTGATTTCTAAATTATTAAATGCTGTACTGATGAGATGGTCTCGTTCATGTCTTATATGCATCTATGGAAGACTCTATACTTTGTCTCTTGAGCTCACACCCAACAAAATCCATATATCAGTCACATTACTCAGACTTTATTGATTTGTATTTACTTAGTTTACAGACATGCAAAAGTGTCACTTTTCAGCTACAGTCACCTTTTTGAACCCAAATAGGGCAATTGTGTGACACCTGACCCGAAAGAAAGCAACATGTTGTCACCTTTTTCACCTCTGGGCTGTTTGCATGCCTGAGTTTATTACTTAGAAAATAATACAGGCAATGGTACATCCCAGAAGATAATGTATTCCAACATGCATTTTATATCCATGGTCCCAATGAAAGGTTCAACTGACATTAATGTTGGCTCTCTCTCACCAGATGTCATTATCTGGCAGAATGTGTCTAGGTCCAAAATCCTCAACAATATAACTGCCGGTCTTAACCAGGTTTCTCTGCAATCCAATTGAAAATCTTCTTCGTGACTATTGTTACACTTCATTCTTCTGTAATTGGTTGCTCACAGTCATCTAGAGTCTTTGACATTGGTCAATAATAGGTAATAATCCTTGCATGGTACAGTTAAGGTCTTGCAACAGGAGACAGCCAGAGAGTTAATATTGTTTGAGAGCATTCAGCTTGGCTGGCTGCCGATCCACAATTCTCGAACACTCAGATCATTGCTCTGCTTGACAATAAGCAGTAGAACTCGAGCCACACTGTGCCTTACACAGATCATAAACGTAAAGAATGACAAACTGTCAGAGTTGGTTGTAGCTAAATTCAGACATCTGCCATGTGCTATTTTGACTGCTTTTGACGACAAAGTAGCATTGATATGCTTGTTTTGGTGAGTTATTGTCCCTCATAGTTTTGGTCGTTTGAGGTTGATGCTCAATGCCTATTTCTAGAAATCTCTACATTGCAAAAATTATCTGAGAGCAGCAAATGGATATTCTATTAACTGACCTGGTAGACCAGTGTGCATATGTGGATGCAGGCACAGTAACTTCTGGCAGCTGAGGCATACAAAAGCATCTGATCTGAGCCCTGAAGCTCAATTAACAACATACATTCCATTTACTATACAAATACTGGATAGTAAATGGGATGTACTTATGTGTGCATGGTGCACGTGTTTGCAGGGAGCGGAGCACAGATAAAGCCTTGCATTTTGTGATGAATTATTCATCAAGGACAAGAGTGGTGGAAAGAGGCTAAAGACGTGACCATGCATTCTGAATACGCCTGGTTCACTACAGAGTACAGAAACTGTTGTGCCCAAATGGGCTTGAGATGGATGATATAAAAAACAATGATGTTGCAAATACGTTGAATGTGCCTGAGTCCTGCTTGGACTGACTAATTTGGTTGATTTTCTGTCTTGCAACATTAATCAATAGGGTCTGCTCTACACTTATTTATGGCAACTGAATTACTGGTCTGTTTTTGCACAACAATTGTACCTGTACCTGGAGGTACTGTATGGAGATTCTAGAGATCATCATGCACTATTTAAGCATTAACTTAACTAACTAATGCAGCCAGAGTAGTTATAGTATGCTGCAACATCCTGAGTGTTAATTCTGAGAGTGTAAAAAGGGACCCTACTGATTTTTAAGTGTATAGTTTTACTGTATCGTCTTAAAAGCATCACCAACCATCTATTGAGTTTTGGGTGCACACCTTGATGTTGGCTCCCTTCAGCTTCTTACATCAGCTTTTAGAAGCAGCCATAGAGAAACAGCCTCATGGATTATTTAAGACAAGGCTGACAACACACTGGCTGATTCTAAAGAACAGAGTTCCTTTCCTATGACCTCTGGTTGACATCCCCCTGATGGAGAGTTAGTACAGTACGTTGTTGTTACAGCACACACTGTCATGGAGAGGATTGGATTGACAGAGACCAGCTAACCTCACTTGCCGCTAGCTACAGTAGCTAAAGCAACCTTGATGTCAGTCGACTCGTTCATGCTCGCCAAGCTGAGGAAAAGGGATTAAGAAATTCAAAGTACTGTAACTCCAGAATTTAGGTCTGTAAAGCTAGTTTGGAGTTTGACATAATATCCATATAAAGGACATCCCTGCTGATTTTGAGTATTGTGGACATGCTCTATTGTGGAGGCGGAGCACTGGCGGTTAAGCCAATTAGCATCAAAAACATTACTGCAACATCCCTGGTTCGATTCCTTGCTTGGGACCCATGTTGCTTATCATGTCCTTCCTAGTTTTCCTGTTTTTTTTTTATGTTTTTATTTTTTCCTCTACTCTGTCCTAGTACAAATCTGTATGCCCTTACAAATCTTTCTGTGCTTCTTAACACATCGGGTGCCAAACACGGTCTGAACCGTGTTTGCGCAGAGTAGCGGTCCGGTGCCGAACACGGTCCAGACCGTGAAATATGTCTTTTTGTTTTTTTCGTTTTTCTCCACACGGGCGGGGCTAGAGCAGCTCTGGGAGTACCCATTGTGATCTTGAGAAGGATAGGCCAGATAGATCACCGGAAAAACAAAAACATGGCTGCCATCCACTTCCTGTCTATTTCCTTCTTTAAAACACCTATATCTCCGAATCTGTTTCCGGTGGGGAAAACCGGTCATGCGCGATGCGCGATCCCCCCCCATTGTAACTCGCGAGTGAAATGTTATCGTTCCAGGTTGTAGCCAGGGTCATCGCGCAACATGAATGGATGTTTTTTTTTACATGGATTTGCTCCTCGTGGAGTCTAGAGCTTTAAACAGCAAAGCGCAGTCAATGGGGAGAATGCTGGCACCCAACGTAAGTTGTTATGAAAAAATGCTGGCACCCAATGTGTTAATTTATGCTGGTCCTGAATTTGAGATTCGTGCTAATTTGTAATGGGAGTTAAAGCACGCACATCCTAACGATAAAATCTCAGGTGCTGGACATAAGAACAGTCTAAAATAGAAAAATAAAGTCTGCACACTGGATCATGCTCCCATAGGGATTTTAATGATTTACCACCAAGGTGGGTGACGTTTCAAGCTTCCTCAGAGTCGGGTCTGTGGCTGAGCAAGAGCTAGAAAGCTCCAAACATCACCCACCTTGGTGGTAAATCATTAAAATCGCTATGGGAGCACGATTCAGTGTGCTGACTTTATTTCTCTATTTTAGAATTTGTACCTGACACTGACGGTTTGTCTTTGTGGCACTCATAACATATTTCTCAGAAAAGCTAGGTGAGCAGCTTATACTGTATTCTCTATGTAAAGGTTTGGGTTCCACTCAGTGGCCAAAGTGTGTAATGTACCATTGTTGTGTGTGTGTGTGTGTGTGTGTGTGTGTGTGTGTGTGTGTGTGTTTTTGCACTTGTGTGTATGCCTCTAGACGGCCAATACCACCAGCCTGAGCTACATGGTGACGGGACTGAAGCCTAACACGTTGTACGAGTTCTCGGTCATGGTAACCAAGGGCCGGCGTCTCAGCACCTGGAGCATGACAGCCCAGGGCACCACCTTTGAGAACAGTAGGAACACTTTACCCCCCCCACATATACACAGCATGTATATATACTTTCTCACAGACAACCAAAAAAACAGTTTTTTTCAGAGTCATACAACATGACATGTATAGGGATGTCAATTGATGATGTCAATGTCAAGAAGATCAATTATTGATTAATACATTGTCATAAATAACTTATGAACAATTCGTCATCAAAGGATAAGACTGATTGTATTTGAAAGTAATTCGTTTTTTACGATGCATGGCATCCAGCCATGAGCCACGTACTGTAGCTCAACTGGGCACACCTCTAGTTTGCCCTTGTTTGAATTTGTACTAATACAGGACAGCCATTGTGGGAGCAGTCTTGACCTGTTATCAGGACCAATGTCAATATAATGTCCTGATGCCATTATCCCTCCACCACCCCAACCTAGCTCCCAGCTCTGCCCCCAAAGATGTGACAGTGGTGAGCAAGGAGAGCAAGCCGCGCACCATCATTGTGAACTGGCAGCCGCCCTCTGAAGCCAACGGCAAGATCACTGGTCAGTTTATTTCTATGTATTTCTTTCTCTCTCTGCCATGTCTCTTAAAACGACAGTCCTGAGGAGTTTTTATTAAATAACATTTAATTATATTTCTTTGTAATACCAGGACTACAGAATGAAAAAGTGTGCTTTTAGTGGACAGATCAAATCATTACGTTTAAGAATAAGAAATTGATTTATAAATGTCCTTTTCTCCCCCCACCACCACAATGCCTTGTCTAGGCTACATTATCTACTACAGTACGGATGTCAATGCAGAGGTCCACGACTGGGTTATTGAACCGGTGGTCGGCAACCGTCTGACACACCAGATCCAGGAGCTCACGCTGGACACCACCTATTACTTTAAGATCCAAGCCCGAAACTCCAAGGGCATGGGCCCCATGTCTGAGGCTGTGCAGTTCCGCACTCCCAAGAGTAAGTTGGCCCAAGTGTGGCCCAAATCCTGAGGGACAATAGTGCATCTAACGCCCCGAACCCACCAGATGCGCATGCGCACATGTGTTTTATTGTGCACGCGGGTTTGTGGTCGACAGTTCTCACCAGCAGCTTTTTCAGAGCACATTTGTTACTCACAGAAAGCAGCCAGTGTGAAAAAGTAAATGTTTAAATCCTATCAGTATTATTCACATAACTGATTACTTTTATCTATTGTCTCAAAGCCTGTAACAGAATATGTCAATATGTCATAGATATGGGAACGTTAAGTCAAGTTTTACTGGAACTGCTTTTCGACATTCAGTGATGGGTTTTGATATGTTCATCCTGGACTCGTCTTTGCCCATGGACAATATTTCATAAGGGCAGAAGTAGCTTATCATATGCTGATAAAACTGTTTGGATTTAATTTAATTTAATGAAAGCATGTGGCTCATGTAGACTAACCACAGCTGACGAGGTAGGTCTACACATCAGATTCAGAAAGTGTTTTGGGTTACAGTAGGCTAGTATGCCATCGATAAATAACAACTTATTGAAGGTCCCTGTTCCGAATTCATGGCCAGATCTGTGATGGCCCACTCAAATGTGTAGGTAATTATTGGTATGGTTTAGTGTCCTTTATCAATGGAGAGTCATTTGCCGCTTGCCAGACCTTGTGCTCTCAAAGGCTACCTCGATACAGTGATATAAGTATAATAAAAACAGTAAGCATTGTCTTCATTCATTGAACATATATATTTGTATACTATAATAAATAAAAAGGCATGATAAAAACAGGAATACTGGTTATATGCTAAATGTATGACTTGATTTAACTTGATTAATCCCACATTGGTGATTGTCTAGGTTTAAAAACATTAATATCGGGTGATATGATGCAGATATTGTGCATATGCAATGTATTTATATGCATATGCACATGGACAATTCTTTTAAGGCCAGGGCTGAAAATCGTTCCTTCACGTGCACAAACGGAGCGTCCGTGTGTGGCCAGTGAGCCAACTGCTGCATTCATTAACATGGGTTCGGGTCATCAAGGAGAATGACATGCTCCTTATTGCCATTTTACACATTCACAAAAACCTCATTACATTTTAACAAATGTGCACCTCCCTGTGATTTACTGATCTAAGCCAATATCACTGTGAACGTTGTAGATATACTGTATTTCATGAACGTTTATGCTTTGAGGAAGCCTCTTGAAAAAACGGTAAAAATACACACGTAGTATTTACATGCTCGTAGATGTACATAGAACCGTTGTACCTTGTGCTGCACAAGTTATGATTCCCTAATACTTTAATGGAAGCATTTTGATTCAGTCACATCCTTTTGAGAAAATATTCAAGGGAATTTGTATGTTTCAAGGCTGCATGAAATAGATTTTTTTATTGGTTGAGCGGTGCATTTTAATTCTTCTTTAGATGCTTTGCTGATAACATTCCACATCTTGCTTTCTCTGCGTGTCCCGTTTATTTGTGTCTCCCTTCTACTCTATCTTTCCTCTGGTTTGCAGTGTTTACGCACTCTTACCAATCTCTTATTTCTCAGTGGGTTTTGGTCTGTGCTGCCTCACTGCTCTTCTCTGCTAACCAAGTTTTTGCTTTTTATTTTCTCTCCCTTCCTGCTGTTCTTTGGCCTGTTTAGCTGAGTCCTCTGACAAAATGGCTAATGACCAAGGTAAAGTCCCTCTCCACCCCCGCTCCCCGGTCCTCACTGATGACTCTGCTCTGTGTGTGTGTGTGTGTGTGTGTGTGTGTGTGTGTGTGCGTTCGTGCGTGTGTGTGTGTGTGTGCACGCCCCTCTTCGAGACTTTCATCTTCTGGGCTGACTTCAATTTGCAATGCATGACTTTTAAAAACTCATTTTTTCTTTTAGAGATTAGATAACATTCTACAAAATGAAAGTTACACAGAAGCAGAAAAAGTTGAATTGTGGTATAAGCACTAGAGAGATGAAAGGATGTGATGACATGTTCATTTGAAATGTTTTCCCTTCTCCTTTGCCAGCCTCCAATCTTCCAATGAAGCCAGGAAGCAATCAACCTGCTCCTGACACCTTTGGATCTGTGGGTAAGGTTTCTATGCTCAACATCAACATGACAAACTGTTTAGCTGTCATGCTGTCACAGAATTAGAGGCAAGGCAAGACCTAACTCCAACTATTATCTGATTATGTTGCTCAAGAGCCTCACCCCAGGGACCGCCCTCGTGGCTCAAATAGTGAATTCATGTTCACAGAATCATAGGTTCAAATCCATCTCAAGAACTGTTTCATCTGTTACTCTTTCTTCCTTATAATCTCTGTATAATCCACTAAAGCAGAAATGCCTTTAAAAATGTGTTTGAAAATGGCTTGAGTCTACGCAGAGCAAAGATCTGTGGGAGGGTACTGCCAGGATACCTGCTAATGTGTGGGTGTCCACCGGTTTCTATTATTAATAACGTTTGTAGCTGATAAATGATGATAAATGGCAATAAATCACATATTTTAGGTTTTCATTTTATTCTCCATGGATAAAAGTTCTCCATCTCTGACAGCTTTCCATGAAATTATTTGAAGAGATTGTTTTTGAAGCCATGTTAAGTGGAAAGGTGACACCGTGTAGATGATAGTCATGTTCTTGCTTCGACCGCATCGACTAAAGTCTGCAGAATACTTCTTGCCGAAACGAAATTCAACAGGGTCATAAGAAACTACAAAATGCAACACAGACAATTGCAACATCAAGCTTGACTATAAAACTTGTGAAATTCAGGATTGAGATTTCTTTTTTTCTGCTTTTGCCCCTGTGAAAATTTCCCTCCATCCATCCTTCTCTCATTTCTCTTCCCCCACACTTAATCTAATCCAGGCAAGTCGGGGGTGGTGGGCAACGGAGAAAACAACATATTGGTCATCGTCATCATCATCTCAGTGGGAGCCTTCACCATTATAGTGGTGGTGGTAGGAGCCTTCCTCTGCACACGACGCACCACATCTCACCAGAAAAAGTAAGCTCTTATTTTGATCTTTTATTATTGTTGTATAATCTATGCTTTTTACTTGAATGTTTTAATTTACTCTTTACCCGTGTTCTCTGTGTACCCTTCTGTAACCTTGTGTTCTCAACGCTCAGTGCATTGCTTTAACTCTCAGTGTTAACCCTTCACGCCCCCAGGAAGCGAGCAGCCTCCAAGTCCTCAAATGGATCCCACAAGTACAAAGGCAACTCCAAGGACCTGAAGCCTCCTGATCTGTGGATCCACCATGAACGTCTGGAGCTCAAGCCCATGGACAAGTCTCCTGATCCCAACCCGGTCATGACAGATACGCCGATTCCCCGCACCTCGCAGGATATCACACCAGCTGACAGTGGCCTGGAAAACAACCCACACTTACAGCAGCGGCGTAACTCCTACCGTGGTCAGTCAAGTCAAGTGGTGGCTCTTCTTATTTAGTCCGTGTTCCCGGGAGACCTGTTATATAAAACAAAAAAACACTGTTTTGTCATTAATTCTTATGTGAAAGGTAATGCTTTCGACCCATCACAGGAACCTGACCTCTTTTCAGAACTGAGTGCTGCCCTTCTCTCAAGTTGAAAGAATTTCAGTTTTGTGAGAACGCAGCGTTTATCAACATCACTTCAATGCTTTGCCAAACAATAGGATCGTTGGGTTGTCCGGGTGGTGCAGGGGTAAAGACTGCTTCACAGTAGAGGTGGGACCATAGAGGAGTATCAACGGTCTGTGCTATGCTTGATGCTAATGTTTAAACTTGGGAACAGGTCGACGCTAAAAATAGGTACTGTAGGGGCTTTTTCACAGGTCTTCGTGGACACCCAGCCTTGAGATATACCTCCATTTGCTGGCTCTCCCTATTTGGCCACTGAATCAGGGTCAGTCTTAATGATTTTGTTGAGAAATCCCTACAGTAGGAAATGGTTGAGATGCCCTCAAGATTATAGTGGTTATAGTGACATATGAAAGGAGTCTTCATTTTTCTGTCTTGTCGGTTTTACAAGCTTTATTTGTGTCAATGCTTGTCTGCTTCCGTAGACAAGTCTGTGATCTTCATGCATAACATTTCATGCTTTTCATAAATGACTTCCATTACTGGTCATGGTGGCAGTGCTACAAGGATTACAGTAAAGGTGAACACAATTGGGTATTAATGAGGTCAAAGAATGACATTCATCGGCTAAACTCAGAACTATACACCATCAGGGTGAAATAATCAATAACATGGCTCACAAAGAGAGCAGTCAGATAGTAGCTCTTTCTGATTGGCTGGTTTCCACCGTACCTTTTAGGCCATGAATCAGAGGACAGCATGTCTACACTAGCAGGCCGACGAGGGATGAGGCCTAAAATGATGATGCCATTTGACTCACAGCCTCCTCAGCGTAAGTGTGTGTGTGTGTGGATACCTGAGTGTTTGGAGTTGTCTGCGGATGAGTGGGTTCCCCCACACCCTATAGTTAAATAGAAAACTATTGAATGTCCATGATTAAGCAGCTACTGCATGTAGATATTAATCCTATTCCTGAATCCGATCCAATTGGAGTCAACAGAAAATTTAGTTAGTTAGGTACTGTTTGTCTAATTTACTGGACAACAGAAAAATCCTGTATTTGTGTGATAGAGAGACTTTAAAATGCGAGATAATGGGTTTAAAACTGTTTGCATGCATGTGCATTTGAACAGTCATGCTTTCCCACCCTTGGTCATGGCAGCTGGTTAAACATCTTGTCCTGTTTGTGTGTATTCATGTCCACGTACATCCACAGCTGTGATTAGTGCTCACCCCATCCATTCCCTTGATAACCATCACCACCATTATCATATGGGCAGCCTGGCATCGCCGACACGCAGCTACCTCTACCATCAGGGCAGTGGGCATGCACGGCCTCATGCCTGCGCCACACCTCTCTCCCATCTAGACAGGGTGGATTCCACAGGTGAGACTGATGCTCCAGTACATGCTAAAAAACAGGAATAGTAAGTTGGTCTGGGCAATATATCGACATTATATCGATATTGTGATATGAGACTAGAGATCATTTGGCTTTTTGAATGTAGTAATATTTTGATATGGCATAAGTGTTTTTCTGGTTTTAATCACTCAACCCTTATTTAATTTTTTCAATACAAAATTTTTATCTATTTTTGAATTTCTTTGAATAATTACTTAGATACCATGGCTCCAATACAATTATTTTCACTATCAATATCGAGGTAGCCTACATGGTAAAAAATATTGTGATTGTTGATTTTGTCCATATCACCCAGCCCTACTAGTAAGTGGGTATTGCTAATTTCCCAATTCCTCAACCGATCGCGGCCAAGTTTGACACGTCCAAGTCTCCATTCATTCATCTGTCGGTTCATTCATTAATTTATTAATTAATTCATACATTCATTCATACATACATACAGGTAGACATGCATTCCCATCTCATTTTCCTACATGAGCTAACCACAGCACTAACTAAGGTTTGATAACCACTCTGCCTTCCCAAATCACTTGTTTATGCCCTTCACTAATTTGCTCCTCTCAGGTTCATTACAAGTTATTTTCACACCAAACAAACGTGTAGAGATGCAATTGATCCCAGAACATGGAGGAGTTGCCAAGAAATGGAGTGAGGGCTAAACCTGGGGTTTGGATACTAACATGTAATAAATGTTTCTGTATTATTCCATGAATTAATCTATTCACACAACTTCTGCAAGTCACTGTAAATACTAACTCATGATGTTCTCAAGTTCAACATCTCGTTTTGTTGGACTTCAAAGTGTAATTAAAGTTGGCACGTCCGTTATTTATAGGTTTCCATGTTTACAATGGTTGTGCTGTTGACCCGGGTTTGACTAAAACCAAGGCAAACATTGATCTCAAATACAGGAAATGATATATACTATTAGGGAATGGGCTTCTGCTTTGGTGACGGAACCATGAAACTCAACCTGCATACATTTGGTACCAAAATATTGCTATGATGTGATTGATATGTAGTCCAATATTTTTGATTGTTCACTAGTCATTTCAGAATGAAATAATTATTATAAAATCTCTGGATGGTTTTACACAAGGCTGTAGGAAACATGTATCTCTCTGAATAATTGATTGTTGAGCTGTCCAGGTGGTGTAAGGGGTAAATACTCGCCCACCAACAATTCTACATGATAAAGTGGTCAGTTCACTTTGTCAACACTTTTAAAGTCTAAACCTTTACATGTGTGAACTCATTTGCCCTCCCCACCTCCCACCACCTTCTCATCCCTCTCTCCTCTCCAGAGTCTGTGAGGAATACTCCCATTTCTGAGCCTCTTCCCCCAGCCACAGTCTCCTCCCAGCCCTCCTGCCCCTCAGAGCTCCTGGCTGATCCTGAGGGCAGCTACCATGGCTCCAGCACCACAGAGGAGGACACCAGCTATGCCAGCAACCTGCCCCCCCATCGCCCAGCCCACCCACACGCCCATGCCCACCCACTGAAGAGCTTTGCTGTGCCCGCCATCCCTGCCACCGCTCACGCATGCTATGAGTCGCCTGCCCTTCCCAGCACCCCTTTGCTCACTCAGCCTGGTGA
Organism: Gymnoscopelus braueri; assembly: GCF_963280865.1. Taxonomy (NCBI): domain Eukaryota; kingdom Metazoa; phylum Chordata; class Actinopteri; order Myctophiformes; family Myctophidae; genus Gymnoscopelus; species Gymnoscopelus braueri. The sequence continues at coordinate 37,578,181 of NC_137603.1, read as the reverse complement.
GAAGACAACCACACACATTGTAAAGTTCTCGGCTAAAGATTTGTTTTACAATAAAGAAGAGCCGGCCTTCCGGGTGGCACTCACGACTTGATCGTGAGTGGGAAACTGGCAGGGGAGGGTGTTCTCTGTTGCCGCACTTGCAACACCCGCAGGTTGGTCTGGGCACCTGTTCAGCAGGGAGCAGAACTAGGAGGGATGGCATATTCCTCCACACGTGTGTTTCCAAAGCGATAACAATAAGTTAAACTTAAAGTAAAACTTAAAATATACCATGTTAGTTCCATTGATCCAAGTCAAAACACAATCAACTGATTGATCATTAAAATAAACATGCTCTGAAAATGCACGCGGCCCACCCATTTGATCGGCTGCCCAGTTAAGTGGTCAGCTGGGTGGGGCCGCGAATGCTTTCAAGATTTTCCAAGTGGGCCCTGATCCAGAAAAGGTTGAGAACCACTGGTCTGCACCCTCCCCAGACCAACAGTAGGGGTTGGCAGTGACAGGGACTATACATACATGGGGGCAATTGACTAAATTGGAGAGACATTTTTAAAAGAAAGGTATCTGGTACCTACCTGGTTATTTAATGTTCTTATTAGATAACCTGTTTCGACCAAAGGATGAACTGAGACTACTTAGAAAGTTCATCATGTAACCAGTGTAAAATTTGATTCCGCTGTGGCTCCGGTTTCCATGGTAATCAAGTCCTTGCACACAGCGTGTGTACTGGCTGTGTACCCACCCCAATCATGCCTCTAGTCATTAGAGGCTTGATTGGTGCGAGTACACAGCTGTCATTTGTTGACCGACTCCAACAAGCAAAGTGGCCAGAGATGATGCGATTAAGAATATAACATGTGTACATGACTGTTCATCCTCAGGAGCCCCCTCTCACCCGCACGTCGTCAAGACGGCTTCCATTGGCACTCTAGGCAGGACACGTACACCCATGGTAGTTACTGTGCCAAATGCCCCTGATGTGCCAGAGACCAGCAAAATGCTGGAGGATGTTGACAGCGTGAGTATAATGTCCCCAACATTTGGCATCTGTAGTCAATTGCCTACAGAGAAACAATTGACTAAGATTGTGGATCTTTTACAAGGCTGATGGTTAGGGATTTTCTCTGGCCGCACTTTATCAAAAGTAATGATAGTTACTGGCATGCGTCAGTTGTGTTTTTTGCCACTGTGATACCAATCACACATTCCAAACCCATGTCTATTTTATTTGGGGCCTAGATTTTGAAGTAATCTTCCAATTGAACATTGATTTTAACCACATTTTCTTTCTGTTTGTTCCTTCTGTGTTTTTTCATTCCAACTTCACTCTCGCCATTTTGTGTCGTTCTTGTTGGCTGCCTTTTGACATGATTTCATTTGAATCTTAATCATTGATTTTCATCACATAACCCATAACTGGAATGACTTTTACAATTGAATCTTTTCCTCAATGCCTTAAACCCTTGATTGGCTAATGACCCATAATATTGACTTGGCTTTGGTTTTGGTTGTGTTTCGCCGTTTGTCTGCTGCTTTTTGTTGTCATTATGTTCATGGCGCTTCAGTACCATTGACCCATCCCCAGCTCACCTCACCCAACCCATTTGACTCCCTGCCCGCAGGAAAAGATCCCTGACTGATCCTATTCCTTTCCTCTCCTCCTCCTCCTCCCCCCAGGTGCTTGCCTCCCTCCCTCCCTGCCCCTCCCCCGCCCCCCGCAGTAACCCTATTCCTCTCCCCCAGAGCTACGAGCCCGATGAGCTAACCGAGGAGATGGCCCACCTCGAGGGCCTGATGAAGGACCTAAACGCCATCACAACAGCGCCATGAGCAGAGACGCACACACAAACACGAGCACACACAGTTTACACCTTTCATTCACATGGGAAGAAATAAGAGTACATACAGGAAAACACACTCTAAATTAAATACACACCTAAGTAAATAACTTGGGAGACAGAGGCTCACGGACACAAAATAGCTTCTTACAGATATGGAACTCTCATATGCCCTGCAGTTATAAAAACACCAGACTGATACTTACAGTACAAACTCTTTGGCTTACCTTACTCAGTCTCAGGAAGGAGAAGGCTGTGAGAGGGAAGAAGAGTGAGACACTTCACCTTTTTATGAAGAAACATTCTCAAGAGACGATTAACATTGGTCGCTTTCAACCGGAAGATTGTGAATTTTTCCTCAGCAAAAAATCAATGGGTTTTGCGGTGTGCGAGAGGAGGCCACACGGGACAAGACGCCATTTGTTCAATAGCAACTCGAAAGGAGAAAGTCTAAAAATATGCTGGTATTGATGTTGGTGCTCGAGCAGCACAGTCTACACACAGTGTTTGTTTGATTCGTGTCATTTATTTGTGCATTTTGTATATCTATTGGGCCGTTTCAGTGAAGTGAACTTTGGATATCAGTTCCCTATACAAGCCTAGAGTATCCATAAATGTGGTCATTTTAAAGCTGATTTAGTTTTTACCCCCTCCCCCTTTGTGTCATATATTGTGCCATGACTTTTCATTTTTTATGTATTATATTTTACACACATATCCTTATAGACATGTACATATGTTTTTTTTAACTGCCTCATTCTTTTTATGTTTCCCATTTTGTTATTTGGGATAAAAGTGGGATGCGATCAAGCCTTGATGCTCACTTTTTCTTATCAGCAGGGGAGAGATGCCCATGTTTCTACCGTACATTTTGAACGGAATCCTGCGTTCTTCTCTGGCATTGTGTTCCCCCATGTACATTTGAAATGTTTTTGTTTGTCGTGGGAGCTCCGTTTAAAAAGCCTTACCAACGCATTTGTACGTTGGACTTTCTAGATGACTCAACTCGTCAAGGATGATGCTCTGAGTTATACTGTGACACCCGGTATAGCGCTGTCCCCACCTGTCTAAAGGTGACAGTTTATGACCTTTTGTAAGACTTTACAGTATATCCACACAGGACTGGGGGACCCTGTTCTTAGCAGTGTTGAACCCAAAAAACTCACATTGCAGCTAGTCAATCAATCATCTGCAACAAACAGCAATCTGTTGTGTGAGAAGTTCTATAAAATGTGTGTCTTGCTTCCAAAAGCCAATATTTGGTTTCAGAAGTCTGTATTTTGCTGAACCAGGTTTTTCTGCACAATGGAGTGTTTGTTGTTTTCTGTTTGCTTCAAGAAACACAACACCATAGCTCTTTTTTTGTCATGTCTTGTATGATGCAAAAATGTTGGCCTTTTGAATTGGACTCCCATATTTTTTTTTACATTGTAGTTTTTGTATGAAGAAAAAAAGCGTGTTCTGTACACAATTCCAGTGTAAAGAGGAAAAGATTAAAGTATGTTCATGTAAGAAACTAGTTTTTCATCTACCCTCTTACCCAAAGAAATTTGTCATTTGCAATCATAGTTATTTGCTCTACTTTTGTGAATATCATGTTTCTCATAAATGTACATCTTCATGAATGTCAGTATAACTGTAAGAGATTTTAACTATGGGTACAAAAGGAACGTTTGAGAAAAAAAAGAAAAAAAGGTTGATCGAAATCGGAGGGGGGAAAAAGGACCGGACTCCATTTGGGAAATAATCTATTAAGTTGTAAACAGTCAAACCTGTATTGCACTTTTTCACAATTTTTGAAAAGTACATTTCTTACATATCTTGTGTTTTAAATATCAAGCTGTTTGTGTAACGTAGTGTCCTAGGTTAGCAGCAGGCAGCTGGTCTTGTTTTTATGTTACTTTTTTTTTGCTTCAGAGATGATATGAAATTGAGCAGTGGAGTATTTACTGTGCTGCTGATGATGAGGAATTCTGTTGTTGCTTGTTTATGTACAGAGCTCTCTTTGCTTTCTGTAGAAACATTCTGTGGCTTTTTAAAAAATGTTCAAAAAAGTTTGAGGAAAAAAATGAGATTTTTTTTATCGGTGCTCCTATACATTGTGTATACAAACTATTATGAATACTAACAAAGCTTGTGTTTCCATTTGTCTTCTTTTTCATGGGATATAGTGAGTTTTTCTTCAAATTAATGTTAAGATATGAACATTTCATGGTAATTTGACATGAACTGTTCAGCATAGAACGGTGACAGGCCTCGCAGTTACATTGTCCTTGAGCAAGACACTTAACCCCTAACTGCTCTCGGTGAGCAGGTTGGTGCCTTGCATGGTTGCGTCCACCATCGATGTGTGAATGTAATGCTCATTGTAAAGCACTTTGGAGAAAATGTGCTATATAAATGATTGACATTTGTATTCCAAAAATACGATACGTACCGAATTGTAGGTCCATAAACCCAATCTGTAGTAAGGACTGTGAAAAAACTCATGGAATTTTAAGTGGGTATGAAATTAATGTATGGAACTTAGCAAAGCCTTGATTTATATGGTGTGGAATATCACAGGTAATCTTAAATTAATAGTAACCAGAGGAATGTTACTTCAAAGTCACAAGGAAGACTTTTTGAATGACCTGTTCTATTCTCCTGTTGTGCTTACTTTTACTTGATCTCAACAAGAACTACTAGAACAATGAGAGGCTGTGTAGGATTTAAATAATGAGACATTTTGACACACTAATGAGACGCATACTACTGAAACACTCATTGTAAATTGAAACATACATAGCCTACTCTGTAAATCTATGCATACGAACATTACACATACTCATCTGAACAGTTACGCATACAGTACATATGAGAAACACATGCGTATAGTTCTGTGTCAATAGCCTACACATGAAATGCTTACATGCATAGGTCCCACAAGTTAAACATGAAACATTCACACATGCACACATTCACAAAAGCTTATATTGCTGCACTTGTACATTCACAACTACATTTCTTGTATGATTACGATTTTTGTTTTTGATGTGCATTTCACATTCATACAAGTCATCTCAGTAGTATCTACAGTTTAAGTCATTTTAGTTGAATAAGTGATTTCAGTGCAGAGGATACTAAGATGTTAAATACATTTATTTATTTCATTGTTTTTTATTTATATGATTTTTCTTTGTAGGCCTATGTCATTGTCGATTTTATTTCATTGTGGTATTTCTTTTTAATTTTTGGATAAAAAAACGTCCATAGATAGTCTGTTCTGACCTGAATAGCTAGCATGATAAGGATGTATGTTGGATATAAACAGAATTGGAAGACTCTGCTCCCGCTTCCCAATATGACTCATCGCTCCAATGAACTGCAGCGGCCAATGAGGCATACCTTTTTATATTATCCCGCTCGTCGAGTCGTCGGTATAAAGAGGAACCGCAGGTTTAGACATTTGGTGCATGTCCTTGGCTGAGGAGCCACTGGGGCGACGCTGCCATCTGCAGGTTTATCACTGAACGGAACGGCTCTAAAAGTCTTAATCCCGCCTAGACGGTAACATCCATAGGTAACATCCACTTGCTCACTCCACTCACTCACCCATTAGTCTACCCTCCGACTCGGAGCGAGGAGGAGAGGATTATATCGATATTATAACTATGAATTATATGCGAGTCCGGAGGAATCATGCGGGCTCGAGTCGCTCACATAGCTCACACAGAAAATAGCTCACAATGTGTCACGATGCAACGTGTTGAGAGCTTGTAGATCTACTATTTTCACTACTTCTTAAAGGGTTTTTTCTTTCTTCTAAATCTAAGAATTTTGATTTTTGTGGGGAACATTTTAAGAACATTTTTTTAAATAAGCAAAATTTATGAAATGAAAAATAATGGGAAATGTACTCGCACAACCCATAAAAATGGGCCCGCGTCCCACAAATGGGCCCTGAATCTTCGCTTCACCAGCGGGTGCTGCCGATGCGTTTTACCGCTTCTTCGGCAGCCATTGTTTCAATATTTCGAAGCTCTTTACCCGATAGAGTCTTCTATCACTTTTGCCCTGCTGCTGTTTGGTGCCCCGTGCTGCAGCTCCGTAAGTCCTTGTAATTTTGGGGGCCCTTGACATGGAAAAAGGTTTGAGAACCACTGATACCATTATAGCAACATAGGTTTTTCAGAAAACTGTTAGGATTTAGAAGACATTTGTAGAATCCCCAGAAGCAAAGATTTGAGGTTTTTTTTTTTGCTTTAAAAAAAATATATATATTCAAAGATTTGCAAAAAATATATATATTTTTCAAAAACAGCAGATCTACAAGCTCATAGCATGGCACTCGGTGCCCGCTATGAGTATTTGTATATTTGCTGTTTTTGAATAGCCAAAGAAATCTTAAAATGACTGTTACGGCCAGCCGTATTTTGTATTATATTTTGCATTGTAGCATTCTGTATTTTCCTTTGTTCTGAGGTGGAGAGTTGGTGAGAGGTGGAGACTGAAGACTGAAGCCTTGATCATAAATGGACTGACACCTGTAACACAGGGAGTGGATTGGCTGGGGGCCAGCACACCCAGTCTCTTATAAAGCTGACTCTCAAACTTTGGTCATCGGAGAAGCGGCAACAGAGAATCACGTCCTGGTGAGACTTAGCCTGGTATCCAGCCTGCTTCGCTACGTTCGGCTGACTTTTTTTTCTCTCTTCGCTTCTCAGTCTGGAAAGCCTCCTATCTCCAAGGGAGGCGGGACATGCCAAAAGCTTCGAAACCTAACGTGGCTTCTGATTGGTCTGTGGTGCGGGGAAGGACCAAAAAAACAGTGTGATCGTTGTGATTCGTCATTCGTTTGAACAACATCCAATCAGCAACGACGTTGCCCAACGTAACATACGACGTTGCCCAACGTAACATATGTAGTTCCAGTGTAGTTCTGCAAAACCTTCCAATGGGAGGCTTTCCAGACTGAGAAGCGAAGAGAGAAAAAAAAGTCAGCCGAACGTAGCGAAGCAGGCTGGATACCAGGCTAGGTGAGACTACTTCTGTCTTTGAGTAAGGCAGTTTAGGGGCTCCGTGAGCACCCCAAAAACACATCTCTGTAACCTGTTTTTTTAGGACCCTAAAGGTGTCTAGTTATGATTTCTTCTTGTTGCCCTGGTCAACTAATGTCCGATGGGGTTTATTTTTAACCCTTTCTGACACCTACCCCCAACCCAAACCATAACATGGTGATAACAGAGAATACCATAACTCTTGAAGTAAACAACATACAGCGACAAATTAACACATTTTTCTATATCATTTTGACCCAAGGAATTCATTAAAGTGGTTATTATAAAGATTCAAGCACATCTTGACTCTATTTCAGGACATAAACAGCCAAAAACTAGCAGAAAATGTTTAAATCACAATTATCACATCTATATTTCTCTTTGTACAAAACTTTTAAGGTGTATTCTTTTTTACCATATGTTTTTTAGGACCTTTATGGTGTCTAGTTAAGATTTATTCTCGTTGCCCTGGTCAAATAATGGCCCATGGGGTTCATTTTAACCCTTTCGGACACCTATTCCCAATCAAATCATAAAATGGAGATAACAGAAAATACCATAACTCTTGAAGTAAACAACCTACAGAGACAAATGAACACATTTTTCTATATCATTTGGACCCAAGGAATCCATTGAAGTGGTTAATATTAAGATTCAAGCACATTTTGACTCTATTTCAGGACAGAAACAGCCAAAAAATAGCAGAATATTTTGAAATCACATCTATATTTCTCTTTGTACTACATTTTTAAGGTGTATTCTTTTTTACCATATGTCTTTTAGGACCCTAAAGGTGTCTAGTTAAGTTTTAATCTTGTTGCCCTGGTCAAATAATGTCCCATGGGGTTTATTTTAACCCTTTGTTACACCTATTCCCAACCCGAATCATACAATGGAGACAATAGAAAATACCATAACTCTTGAAGTAAACATACAGAGACCAATGAACACATTTCTATATATAATTTTGACCCAAGGAATTCATTAAAGTGGTTATTATTAAGATTCAAGCAGGTCTTGGCTATTTCAGGACAGAAACTGCAAAAAACGTACAGAAAATGTTCAAATCACATCTATATTAATCCTTGTATTAAATACTGAAGGTGTATTCTACTTTACCCCATGTTTTTTAGGACCCTTATGGTGTCTAGTTAAGATTTCTTCTTGTTGCCCAGGTCAACTAATGTCCCATGGGGTTCATTTGGTGACCATTTTAAATCGATGTCCACAGGAGTGGCGTTTTCATATCTGAACCAGACAATGTACAAAGACAAATAAACCCACTTTTTCATAGAATGTTAACACCAGGAATCTAATGGAAAGGTCACTGACATGGTACAACCATTCTTTATTGGTGAAAACACACAAATATCAAATTCTGGCTTATATTTAGGCATAATATAACTTTCTTAAATAATAAAAACACAATTTCACTGATCAGTATCATCCATCTCATCATCAAACTCCACCTCATCCTCTTCCCTCTCATCATCATCATCATCATCATCATCACTGATGACACCAGCAGCCAACAGGTCAATGAGAGATAGGGGCAGAATTGGCCCACAAGACCAGACGGGCTCCAAAATCCCTCCTTCTGTCTTCTGCCACCCCTGACCATCATCATAGGATTTAGGCCTCCAAAAGATTGGCTCAGCTGCTCGCTTGTCACTCTATAGTTCACCCACTGGATGTGGGGGATGAGTGTGTCCTGGCATGGGGGCAAGCGAGCTGGTCCACGCCTCAGCCTCTACTACGCCTTGATGGAATCAAGACCACTCTTGATTCCATCAAGGCGCAGTAGAGGCTGAGGCGTGGACTTTCGGAGAAATTCATAGTGCAAGGTCCAGCCACCAGGAAACCCCAGGACTTTAAGTTCTTTCTGGGCAATGAGGAAAATAAGCGACAGCTCTGCCAGTTGATGCTCAATGTCTGGGGGAGTAAGGAGGCAGCATCCCGGCTAGCAAAATGTGAAACAGTAGCTCTCATCGTGGAAGGAACAGCTCATAAACTTGTTGCATTAGATTGAGAAGTGAGTTGATTGATCAATACCTAGATAACTTTGGTGAGTTCTTGTGTTAGCAGATTTGCCAAGAATGATTGTTGATGTTGATGACGACATCAACCTGCTCATCTACCTTGACACTGGCACAGGCAGGCACCTTCTGCTGGTAAATGTCACGGAGCTAGCAACCTCTCTTGGGCAGCCATACTGTAGCACCCTGCTTGGGTACCATGTATTCAGTGGTCAGGGCTGTACTAGTTCCTTCAAGGGCAAGGTGGCACCACTCAAAAAGCTCCAGAAGACCCCAAATTTCAAAAGGCTTTCAGGTTGGTGTATGATCATCCTAACAATATTTAATGATGATGATAAGAGGGAAGAGGTTGAGATGGATGATACTGATCAGTGAAATTATGTTTTGATTATTTAAGAAAGTTATATTATGCCTAAATATAAGCCAAAATTTGATGTGTGTTTTCACCAATAAAGAATGGTTGTACCTTGACCTTTCCATTAGATTCCTGGTGTAAACATTCTATGAAAAGGTGGGTTTATTTGTCTTTGTACGTTGTCTGGTTCAGATATGAAAACGCCACTCCTGTGGACATCGATTTAAAATGGTCACCAAATGAACCCCATGGGACATTAGTTGACCTGGGCAACAAGAAGAAATCTTAACTAGACACCATAAGGGTCCTAAAAAACATGGGGTAAAGTAGAATACACCTTAAGTATTTAATACAAGGATTAATATAGATGTGATTTGAACATTTTCTGTTCGTTTTTTGCAGTTTCTGTCCTGAAATAGTCAAGACCTGCTTGAATCTTAATAATAACCACTTTAATGAATTCCTTGGGTCAAAATTATATTTAGAAATGTGTTCATTTGTCTTGTATGTTTACTTCAAGAGTTATGGTATTTTCTATTGTCTCCATTGTATGGTTCGGGTTGGGAATAGGTGTAACAAAGTGTTAAGACCAGGGCAACAAGATTAAAACTTAACTAGACACCTTTAGGGTCCTAAAAGACATATGGTAAAAAAGAATACACCTTAAAAATGTAGTACAAAGAGAAATATAGATGTGATTTCAAAATATTCTGCTAGTTTTTGGCTGTTTATGTCCTGAAATAGAGTCAAGATGTGCTTGAATCTTTATAATAATGAATTCCTTGGGTCAAAATGATACAGAAAAATGTGTTAATTTGTCGCTGTATGTTGTTTACTTCAAGAGTTATGGTATTCTCTGTTATCACCATGTTATGGTTTGGGTTGGGGGTAGGTGTCAGAAAGGGTTAAAAATAAATCCCATGGGACATTAGTTGACCAGGGCAACAAGAAGAAATCATAAGTAGACACCTTTAGGGTCCTAAAAAAACAGGTTACAGAGATGTGTTTTTGGGGTGCTCACGGAGCCCCTAAACTGCCCGTGTGTGTGTGTGTGTGTGTGTGTGTGTGTGTGTGTGTGTGTGTGTGTGTGTGTGTGTGTGTGTGTGTGTGTGTGTGTGTGTGTGTGTGTGTTGCCTGAAATGCGTGCCTCTGCGACATTGATCATTTGTTTAATTGGCTTGTTGGACTCTCAATCAGAATAATCTCAATCAGAGTGAATAAATACTGTTAATGTAAACGTTAACTCAGGGAGTCTACAAATGAAAGGTCTTTTCTGTTATAAGGATCATGGATAATGTCCGTAATTTCAAGTAAAACGCAGACTTTGCTTATCCAGTGCGAATGCGCCCAAGAAACACAGACGTCGGGGGGGTGATTTCTGAATTACCAGAGGTCCCTAGATGATACTAATCCAGAATAGGGCTTTAGTCCCTCTCCTGTCTCCTGTGATTGATGTGATGCGCTGCCTGTGTGAGGAAGGGGCTTGTGTGTGTGTGTGTGTGTGTGTGTGTGTGTGTGTGTGTGTGTGTGTGTGTGTGTGTGTGTGTGTGTGTGTGTGTGGGGGGGGGGGGGGCTGGACCATCATTGTGCTTATGTCTTGCAAAGGGACAACACTTCCTCATATGTACTGTATCACCTCAACATCGTTCTTGTCTTGGAGCAAACACATTTGGCATCAGAAGCGACAAGTGTGTTTTTTCGATTTTAAATCTACAAAAACCAAAAAAACATGTACTGTATATTGATCACAGGTAAATTAAAACGTTTTAATTCTGTACTTTAATATAAGTGTTCACCAGACCTAGTATCTGTTTGACTTAGTGTGTGCATTGATGGAAAACAACTGAGTACATTTACTCAAGTACTGTATTTAATTCAAATTTTAGGTCATTTTCTTTAACTGTAGTTCAGTATTTTTTTTTCAATACTTCATTCTTATACTGTGGTATTTAAAGTACATTTGATGTCAATATATTTGAACTTTTACTCAAGTAAAATTTTGTATACAGGCCTTTTATTTGTAACAGAGTATTTCTACATTGTGGTATTGCTACTTTTACTGAAGTACAACATCTGTGTGTGTGTGTGTGTGTGTGTGTGTGTGTGTGTGTGTGTGTGTGTGTGTGTGTGTGTGTGTGTGTGTGTGTGTGTGTGTGTGTGTGTGTGTGTGTGTGTGTGTGTGTGTGTGTGTGTGTGTGTGTGTGTGTGTGTGTGTGAGTGAGTGTGGCGTCTCGTGAGTGTGTGTGCATGGGGGGGGGGGGGGTGAAAAGAAAATAGGGGGATAAGATAGGGGATAAGACACACACACACACACACACACACACACACACACACACACACACACACACACACACACACACACAGGGGGGAAGAGGGACATAGTGAGAGGGGGGGGGGGGGGGGACTGGGTGTATAAGAGACGGGCCTGAGCCTCCAGAGCAGTCTCTTGGACCAAACTTAGTGGTACTGTATGGTGACTCTTTTTGGGGGGTTTTACATCTACAAAAACATGGATATTGATCAGGTAAACTAAAACTTTTTATACCTTTGTACTTTTACTGAATGTACAGGCCTTTTTTCTTGTGGTATAAACTGATTATCAAATGTTCAGATTTGGTTCTGAAATGGAATTGGTAAGCATTGTGTAAAGTTTACACAATACTTACACTGTAAACAAATACTTTTTTTGTTATCGTTGGCAATTTATTTTTGTTTTTGCAGAATTGCAGAAATAAAACTTTTAAATTCTGTACTCTAATATAAGTGTTCACCAGACCTAGTATCTGTTTGGCTTAGTGTTGTGCATTGATGGAAAACAACTAAGTACATTTACTCAAGTACTGTATTTAATTTAATTTTTCAATACTTCATTCTACTAATACTCCTCCACTACATCTCAGAGGCAAATATTGTACCACTGCAGTTATTTGACAGCTTTAGTTCCAAGTTAATTTGAAAGCCGTATTTTCAACCTCAGCTATTGAAAAATATTCTATTTACAAGCTCACAATGAGTCGCTTCGTGGCAGCTTGTAAAGATTTGGACAAATCTGGACAACTTGATACAATTAGCGAAATATATCATTCATAATGAGTACTTTTATTGGATGTCAATACATTTGAACTGTTACTCAAGTTACATTTTGTATACAGGCCTTTTATCTGTAACAGAGTATTTCTACATTGTGGTAGGCTACTTTTACTGAAGTAGAAAATCTGAGTGTGTGTGAGAGTGTGTGTGCATGGGGGGGGGGGGGGGGTGCTGTGACCTGTGTGTGCTGCCTAGTGCCTAGTGCCTACCCACAGTACCCTGTGTGCTGCTGTGGTGAGTGGAAGTGACCAAAGATACAAAGGTCAGGTTGAGCATCACATTGTGTAGTGATGCACCCAGTGCAGCATGCTAGAGAGAGACGGGGGGGACGGGGGGGACGGGCTACCTAGGCTTGCAGAGGGAGCATAGCGCCCGGTGGGTGGGTGGGAGCATAGCGCTGTGTGTGTGTGTGTGTGTGTGTGTGTGTGTGTGTGTGTGTGTGTGTGTGTGTGTGTGTGTGTGTGTGTGTGTGTGTGTGTGTGTGTGTGTGTGTGTGTGTGTGTGTGTGTGTGTGTGTGTGTGTGTGTGTGTGTGTGTGAAAGCCCTATTTTCAACCTCAGATATTCTATTTACAAGCTCACAATGCATTGCACAAAACATGACCTTGTTAATTAATGCATATGCAATTTTTAAAGATAACATGAAATGCCTTTTTCAGAGAAGTTATTTTCAATGTATACCCTATTTCCTTGTGAAAATAGCCGATCTACAAGCTCACAACGTTTTGGATAGCAACGCTCTGTGAGCTTGTAGATCGGCTACTTTCACTAGTTTTGGTTCTGAGGAGACATACAATTTCTCTATTGGTAAATGGTTTGTGAACCCGATCTTAGTGTTAGTGAGATAGGGGCTTGGTTCATGACAGAAGGCAAGAGTTTATGATCTTCTACAGACACCATCAGGCTGGATGAAGCTATAGCTCAATTTGCAGTGTGGCAGCCTGTGAGTCCTAAGGTCAAGGGTTCGATTCCTGTCTATGGCCATGGGTTGAGGTGTCCATGAGTGAGGTTCTTAACCCTGGATTGCTCCCCTGCATGCTAGCCACAATCCCTCAGCACTCTGCTCAGCTGTTGAGAATGCTCATTTGTTAGTTGCATGGGCTGCTTCTTCTCAAGTTCAATCTATTCTGTTTCTATGTCGTGTTGTGCTATTATTGCATATCGCTTTTTGCCTTTCATTCCTTGGCCCCGTTTATTGCTGCTTGCAGCTATATTTTGTCTTGTTTCACTGACTTCACATCACAATCCTGAGTCTTATTTCATGTGGTATAAACTGATTGTTTAACAAATTTGGTTCTGAAATTGAATTGGCAAATTCTGTGTAAACAAAGGCTGTTTTTGTCGTTGCCATTTTTACATTTTATTTAATTTTTTTCCAGAATTTGTCCAGGAACTGCTGGGTGTGTTTAGGGACAGAGGAGGATGACCCCAGGGCAGAGTGGCTTCATCCTTGTCTCTGTCGAGGGTCCACTAAGTGGGTGCACAAGGTATATATATATATATATTTTTTTTTATGATGCTTTTTTTGTACATAGTGGTATTTTTTCTCCGTTTTTTATGTTGATTTGAACTGTTTGGTTGCTACTATATATGTTTATGAAATTAATTCAAGGACCCCAACGGAAACAAGTCCGCAAGGACTTTTTTGGTCGGACCTTTTAGACAAAAATATTATAAATGTAACTGTGTTGTTTTACATTCTTTTGCCTAATACAATTTTCAATCAATCAATCAATCAATCAAAACAAGGTGTGCCTGGAGCACTGGGTGGAGGAGAAGCAGCAGGGTGACAGTAGGGTACGTGTGACCTCCTGTCCCATGTGCACTGCAAGGTACCACATCCTGTTCCCCAACCCGGGTCCTGTTATGCGTTTGCTGGGCCTGGCTGCTGTCGACTATGGAGCTCTCACTGCCATCATGCAGGTACAGTGAAAAAGAACTAACTACTAACTAACTACTAACAGAAGTAAATGTAGCAATACCACAATGTAGAAGTCATGTATAGTCATTAAAACATATTGGATTGTAATTAGTAATGCATTCTTCACTTTAATGCTGCAGCTGGTAAAGGTTGGGCAGATTTTAATCACATTACATTACATTACAGTCATTTAGCAGACGCTTTTATCCAAAGCGACTTACAATAAGTGCATTCAACATACATGTAGGTAGGGAACGAAACTACTAATCACCAGAAGTCTTAAGTGCATTCTCTTCTAAAACAAGCAACTAAGAGTATACCTAGCGCTATAGTAAAAGTGCCATATATCAGCTACCTACTTTCTTAAACAGATGAGACAAATAGGAAAATCAAATGAGCAAGAGCTAAAACAAATAAGTGTATCGAATAAACAAGATCCAATTAAACAATAAAACAAGAGTTCGTACAACTAGTTAACAACAAGTAGGCAAGGCGAAGAGGAAGGGCAGTGTTTCCTGAAGAGGTGGGTTTTCAGCCTGTGGCGAAAGATGGGCAGTGACTCTGCTGTCCTGACAGCGGGGTGTGGGGAGTTCATTCCGCCACTGTGGGGCCAGAACAGAAAAAAAGCTGTGACCGTGTAGATCGGCCAAAAGGACCACTGAGCGACGACTCGACGAGGCAACCAGTCACCCCGTGGCGGCAGACCGAAGTGGTCGGGCAGGGGTGTAAGCCTTGACCATAGCCCGGTGGTAAGAAGGAGCTGTTCCTTTCACTGCCCTATAGGCTAGCACCAGGGTTTTAAACTGGATGCGAGCCGCTACGGGGAGCCAGTGTAGAGAACGGAGAAGGATAGTTGTGTGGGAGAACTTGGGGCGGTTGAACACCAGACGAGCCGCAGCTTTCTGAACAAGCTCCAGAGGTCTGATGGCAGACGCCGGGGCAACAGCAAGGAGGGAGTTGCAGTAGTCCAGGCGGGAGATGACAACAGCCTGGATGAGCACCTGGGATGCCTTCTCCGTGAGGAAGGGGCGAATCCTCCTGATGTTGTGGAGGAGGAATCTGCAGGACCGTGTCACTGATGCGATGTTTGCCGAGAACGACAGTTGGTCATCCAGGGTCACACCCAGATTCCTCGCAGTCCGAGTTGGCGTCACCACAGCATTATCAATGGTGATGGCCATGTCTCGGTGCGGACAGCCCTTCCCCGGGAGGAACATCAACTCTGTCATCACTTTGTGTTGCTGGGTAGATTAACCTATAATAACACATTAATCAGTTAATATTCAAATCATCTAAATCTAACTGCAGTAACTAGCTCATGCGTCATGAATTAGTAACTAAAGCTATCTAATAACTGTAGTGGAGTAAAAAGTATAATATTTGCCTCTGAAATGTTGTGGAATAGAATTACAAAGTATCAACAAACGTGAATACTCAAGTACAGTAAAGTACAAGTACCTCAAATTCCCCCCAGGGCTTAGCATAACTTTTGACTCTATATATGTACTGTTAACAATGTTGTTAATAAAGTATTCAATCAATCAAAGTTGTACTTCAGCACAGTACTTCAGTAATGTCATCTTTCCACCACTGTGATTCAGGAGGGCTGGAATGTGATGAAACAGGCACATCCCCTGGTCAGGCTCTTCACCATCCTCATCGTCTACTTTCTGGGCTGGAGGATGGTAGACTACGCTCTGCGTCTGTGGAGGAAGCATTTCACCCACCCTATCATCCTCAACTTCCCTGAGGAAGAGGAAGATTAACTACCAGGAAGCTTCACACTCTCACATATCTGCCATCTGAAATCAGCCCCTCATAACACATGCTCTGTTTTTTTTATTCTACCCAACTTAAAGGGATAGTTCACCCCCAAAATGACTTTCTTTCCTATCGATTAGTCACCCCATGGAGACTTGAATTGGATATTAGGAAAGCAAAACAATATCCATGAATTCAAGTCTCCATGGGGTGACTAATTGATAGAAAAAGTCATTTTGGGGGTGAACTATCCCTTTAACCACTTAAACCCTCTAGACTTGGTCAATTGGACTCGAGTTGGCTCTGTACTTGGAACTGATTCTTTTTCCATCTACAACAAATCTCTTTGTCAAAAATAGCTGATCTACAAGCTTGCAATGCATTGCAACACGAGGTGTTGTGAGTTTGTAGATCTGGCTTGGCTAATGTCCCCCACTTTCCCCACACTTTGAATGTTGCTGAAAGAAAAACATAATTTATGCACAACCTAAGCTAATACTGATGCACTGCCTGGACTACATGTCCACTTGCCTGGCTACTGTAAACGGACTGATGACAGACTTTGATTGATGTATGTTAATCTACACTGTTATTCTGTTTTGCACTTCAAGCCATATGATGACGTCACTGCTATGCACCCTTATTTAGTTTAGATTTGAATATAGATTTTTATTCAGTTAGTTTTAATACTGATCACATCAAGGTTTTAACAGTGATTTTTAATGTCTAACTTCTTGAGACTAGCTGTTGTGCGAGGTATAGCACACATTGAATTCCACGTGCCTTTTACTCTGCGATTGGTATTGTTTTGACAATTGTTACTGACAATAAAGTTGAACCTTGAACAAGGACAATGAGCAATTATGTGCCTAGAAAATGTAAATGTAAAAAAGTCAAAAGTTGAAATGTTGAAAATGCACCTCAACAAATATTTTAGATTTCTTTAAAATCTTGAAAGAAACGAGTTCTCTATGTCATACCAATAGGAGCTATTATGTAGGCTATAAGTATACTAGGTTGGTTCCATTGATCCAAACCAGAACGCAATCGATTGATTGATCATTAAAATAAACATGCTCTGAAAAATACAAATTCATTGTACTGTACTCTGCCACCATAATGTGGCAGAGTACAACAGCGGTACGACAGCGGTACAACAGCGGTTCTCAAACTTTTTCATGTCAAGGACCCCCACAATAATATGTATTTGGCTGCGGACCCCCATCTCAAAAATATTTAGTGATTTAGTGAAAGATTTAGATTTTTCAAAAATAGCAGATCTACAAGCTCATAGCGCGGCGGCACTTGGTGGCGCGCTGTGAGCTTGTATATCTGCTATTTTTGAAAAGCCAAAGTATAAAATATGGTTAAAGTGGTTCAAATTATTGTGACGCTATATTAACACATTTTTCTGGGGGTTACCCCCTGGGGGTCCCTGGACCCCACTTTGAGGACCAATGTAGTACTATGAACATTTTCCCATGTCTAAATGATGTGAATCACTGGCTTCTTTCAAAACTGGCCTGAAAAAGCCTCTGTCAGAAAACTACTGTGGGTGACATGTATTAATGTGTTAATATTCTATGCTCTGTTGTTGATGAATTAAAACACATAGGACCACAATGGACTCTTTTGTGTTATCCTTTTAGCCCTGCAAGTGTTTTGACTAATAAAGTTAGTCATAATTTTTTTTTACTAAAGTATTCAATCGATCAAATCAAACCAAATTCCTGCCGGTCTGTGTGAGATGGGTGGGGGGGGGGTATTTCTATCCTTTAACCACATTAACTATAAACTGGACCTCAGTTGGCTCTAGTCTGTATTTGGACCACTTTTTTCCGTCTACACCAAATCTCAACATTACAAAAGAGCACGTATAAATATTACTAAAAGGGTACAAACATGAGAGAAAAAAATACCAGTAAAAAAGGCCAAGTATGACCTAAAATACCAGAGACTCAGGGAAACTAAAAAGAAGAAAAAAATCCACATATAATATGGATGCTGGGGTTCAAGTGGTTAATCCTGGTATTACTATTCTGGGCATGTTATGATATAGGCTATCAATTAGTGAACATAGATTCATATTCGCTGAGATCTACAAGCTCACAAGCGCTGCGGTGTGCTGTGAGCTTGTAGATCTGCTCTTTTTGTTGAAGATATTTAGTGTTAAAGGAAAAGGTAGGAGGCTGGTACATCCCTGGGGGACTCCAGTCAACAAAGTACAGGGTGTAAGTGATTTAAAAAAAATTAACAATTTTTTTTAGATGAGTGTTTAGTATAGCTCTATTTTACAATTATACAATTATAACTGGAAGTCTATAAATGTTTGCCTATAAATGATCTTTGTGGCGTTGTCTCTCACAGACTCACACTTTGAATGTTGCTAAAAGAAAAACACAATAATGGAGGGCTCTTTATATGTCCTCTTTATGCACAAGGGCAATGAGCTACTGTAGAAAATGTAGAAAACCGTTTGAAGTATTGAAGATATTTTGGAAACGTTTTTATCTCAACAAATTTTAGATACTTTAATTTGCTACTGAAAATGTTTTCTACAGATAGGTGTGAATAAAATATTGTTGCTCATCTTGCGTGGAATGCACACGAGAGAGAGAGAGAGAGAGAGAGAGAGAGAGAGAGAGAGAGAGAGAGAGAGAGAGAGAGAGAGAGAGAGATGGGAGATTAAACTAAAACTCTGAAGTTTGTGTGTGTGTGCGCGTCTGTGTTTTCAGAAATGCACCAACCTTCAATGCCAGGCTTGCAAGCTACAGGCTATCATGTTTCACTATAGTGTGTGTGTGTGTGTGTGTGTGTGTGTGTGTGTGTGTGTGTGTGTGTGTGTGTGTGTGTGTGTGTGTGTGTGTGTGTGTGTGCGCGTGCGTGCGTGCGTGGAATGCACACAATGTGAGAGAGAGAGAGAGGGAGAAAGAGAAAGAGGTGGGAGATAAACTAAAACTCTGAAGTTTGTGTGTGTGTGCGCGCGCACGTGTGTGTGTGTGTGCGCGTGTGTGTTTTCAGAAATGCACCAACCTTCGATGCCAGCTGGGTTTGTAAGGATTTTCTCCGCTCGACTGAAGGCCACACTCCAATAATTTCTCACTCACTCGCTACTCCTGCTAGTCTAGGACCTGGCTAAGGTATTCACTTAATTTAGGAGAGAATATCTCAACTGTTCTTGGCTAATATGACCCCAGGGAACAACTTAAGAACTGTGACTAATTCTCTATCCGGGACGAAATACCCGGAAATGACCACGCCCTTTTTTCAATTACCATAACCAGTGCACTACTTCCAACATGGCTCTATCTGCTAAAACCCTTATTTTTAACTCTATGTCTAAACCATTGGAGCTACAGATTTACTGAGGTGCTCGAAATGTTCAGAATACTAATGTTTAGGGAAACATAGTAAAGTGTAAATGGATATTTTATGACAACAGGCCATAGGGAGAGTTTTGCGCAAATCAATCTAAAAGCACCACAATTGTCCCAAATATAACCCAAGCAAGGCATGCTCTAATGATTTAGCAAGGGTGCCCTAGCCAGCAACCATCAGGGTCATCATAGTGGCCAAATCCAATATGGCCGCCACCTGATTTTGGCTATAATGTTTGAACCACATGAGCTACGTCTAAATAATGTTTTTTGACAATTAGAAACATGTTGAATGATTATCTTTATGATTTAAACTATCTAGAGGACACTAATTTGATTATCACAAATATGGCCACTATGTTATGAAACAACCAATGTATCTTACAATGTAATTGTATTGAAACAATAGGATAATTTAACAGCAGAACTCATTCCTAATGATACAGCTACAGCTAATACAGTATGTTCAACAATTAACATAGTCATGGAGTCATGGAGTCCTAGTACCAGCCCAACCTATTGAAATCTGGGATATTTTGTTGGACGGAGGTTGTCTGATTCCAATCGAAGCTGGTCTGCAGCAGTTTGTACGTGCTGAATCAGTGCAGCATGGGTGGAAGGAATGTTCTTGAGGGACTGAGAAAAGCCACTGTTAGGATTCATCTACTCTGCTGTGGCCACCACGGCTATTGCTGTATATGATGATGACCATACACTCCAATCTTTGGACATGGAAATCGGAGTTGATCTTTTCAAGGTTGGTTCCAAGGTGAGGGTGACCAGGGTTTCTTTGAGATACCTGCACTCCTTTTCCATAGTCAGGGCAGGCTGATGTTGGTCAAATGGTACCAGGTCCTTTGAGAACCTTCCTCCCACCTAAGCTGCACTGATTCAGCATGTCAGAACCTGGGAACCTTACTGGACCCATCTTGCAGATGCCAGTAAAGCTTGTGCCATCCTCCTCCACTGTGGCTGCAAAGTATCATGTAGTAGTGGACACAGCAAATGCTACAAAGCTGGAGTCTGTTGCATCTCGATATATAGATTTTGTATGATTAGGACATTAAAAAACAGTCATCACCCCGAGGAATCAAAAGGACTGAGCAGCATATGCAACGTGTGTGTTTGTGTGGGGGGGTGTGGTGCAGTGCTGTATGTATCAGTTATTGCAGAGCTGTTCTGTTGTTGTAGCAACACCAAGACAAATTTCTAGCAACGTTTAGCAATTACCTTTTCTGATTCTAATTTAAACATATTGTTCAAATTCCATACACCATACATACACTTTGACTATTATGATAGTAGTATTCAATTTATGCTGAGCATTGATGTGCATACACTGTACTGGCTGTTGCTGTATAATTTGGGTTCTAGTCATATTATATTGTTTCAATAAAATGACATTGTTTTCTCCAGTTTGATCTTAACTCATTCCTACAACTATACACTCAATCTGGATGAAACTTTATGTTAAATAACATGTTTGGTATAGTGGCCATATTTGTAATAAGCAAGTCAGAGTGCTCTAGATGGATTCAATCATAAATATGAGCATTCCAATGTGTTGCTAATGCTCAAAAAGCATAAAGTAGATACCAAGTTTGGCAAAAATGATAAAGATTAATGTAAGTAAAACACAAAACGAATATTTTGAAATATGCAAAATAGAGGTCCAGCCACACCCAGTCATAAAGATGAGCATTCCAACATGTTTCTAACTGTAAAAAAAAACATGATTTAGACACCAAGTTTGCATTTATAGCGCATTTTGTTCAAAGGTTTTAGTCAAACCTTTTTTCATGTGGCCATATTAGATTTGGCCACAATGATGACCCAGAGCATTAATGGCTCCCCTTGCAAAATCATTAGAGCATGCCCTGGGTTACATCAATAATAGGTGACAGAAAGTCGTCCGTGTGCAGCTCGTGGAAAAGTGGAGATATTTGACTAAACACACGTTTTCTGGCAGAACTTTCAAATGGATATGAAACTAGAGGACAATATCTGACTCCAAGTCTTAGGAATTAATTATTGGGTGAGTACAGACGGAGTTTAGAGCACTTTTACGACCGCACAGATCGTGACTACACAGCGCGTCGGCCAGAGTGATCTATGACTGTATTTGGAATACATGAAATGTATGTAAGATCACAGACATTCTAGGGCTAGATGTATGCAGGCCACATTGCAGAATTGCCTTTTCTGTCCATCTATATCCAACATCCTCATCATGCTATTCAGGTCACCACAATGAAATAAAATCGACAATTAAATAAATATTTATTCAAATGAATGACAAACAGTGTATAAAATCATAGTACAATGGTACTGATCTTTATTACTTAATAGGTTAGGAGAGCAATAGATGAATGGATTAATATTAAACTAGAAAAAGTGCTCCTCAGATCACGAGTCTCCGCCAGGTCAGGTAGGTTATTATGGCCTCCTGGTGGCGCTATAATAGGCGAATGTGAAAAGGGTGCCATTTCTTCTTAGGCCTTTCACAGCAATCAGACATGGCATTCATGATTTGAGGCATTTTGTTCCAACAATGTGGTTTGCTAAATTAGACCTGCTGGTGGCGCTATAACTGGCCACTGTGAAAAGGGTGGCATTTCTTCCTTGGCCTAGTGGGAATGTGCGTGCAACATTTCACGGAAATCGCACGCTGCGTTCATGATTTGAGGCATTTTGTTCAAAATAGAAGCCAATGTTGCAAAATTTCACAGAAATCGCGTTCATGATTTGAAGAATTTTGTTCAAAACGGACCTATCCTGCAAACTTTGGAAGCCAATGTTAGCCAAGTAGGATGGAATAAGAAATATCGGACACATCCGTCTTGATCACCTGACTATAGAGATACTGTGTCCCGATTTGCGTGATTTTTGGACAGAATGTGAAGGAGTAATAGGAAAAAAACATGGTTTTACAAAAGTCAGCCTCCTGGTGGCGCTCTATAAGGCATGTGTGAAAAATGCAGGGCAAAGGTCTTTCCTTGGCCTCTAGGGAGTGTGCATGCAAAGTCTCAGGCAGATTGGTGCAGTTAAAATCGGGAATCGGCCTGTTATAGCGCCACCATGAGGCTAATTTGAAAGTTTTCAAGTGGCATTTCTTCCTGGGCCAAGTGGGAATTTCACGGAAATCGCATGCTGCGTTTGAGGCATTTTGTTCAAAACGAACCAATCCTGCAAACTTTGGACGCCAATCTTAGCCAATCAGGATGGAATATGGAAAATCGGAAAGATCCGTGTTGATCACATGACTATAGAGATACTGTGCACCGATTTGTGTTTTTTGGATAAAATCTGTAGGAGTAATATAAAAAAAATTGTTTTGCAAAAGTCGGCCTCATGGTGGCGCTATGGCAGGCTGATCTGAAAAATGTGGGGCAGAGGTTCTGCTGTGGCATCCATGGAGTGTGTGTGCGCAGTTTCACAGCGACCGGGCCAACAGTGGCGGAGATTAGCTGGTCACAGACAGAAGGACGGACGGACACGGACACACGGACGAACGGACGGACGGACACACGGACGGACGGACGGACGGACGGACGGACAGGGGGTAAAACATACTCTCTCGCCATGCCTTTCGGCCTGGCGGAGACAATAAGCATGGTCCTAATGCCAGCTCAGCATCACAAAGATACATTATAATTTTCCCTCCTGTCAGAGGAGTCATTCATTCACACACACAGATAGTGTGTTTTTATCACACTATGCCAAATATGGATTACTGATGTCATATTACTGTAAGAATGCAGATTATAGATTTAGCTAAAATAGCCATTCAGGTTGAGTAACGTCATTAGCTATTCCATATAATGATGTCATCACGCAATGATATCACAACATCATTTTGACATCAGATGTAATTATCCTTTTAAATGTCGTTATTGTATTTTCCAACACAACATCATTCAGCAAATTGGCAACAAATTGGACTGCCTTCTAACAACCTCTTCTGTAAATTAGTTGCACTGATTCACAAAGTGGCACTGGTGTGTTAAATGTTTCACTGGACGATACATCTGAAAGGAGATAAGGAATACTACCCAGCTGCTGTGGTAGTCGGACACAAGGTGTACTCATTTGAATGATACAGTAACAAGAACAGTGATCAGATAGATGTCTACATCTTCAACACATTGTCTCTACGCTGGAGGAAGTTGCCCCCATGGACAAATGGAAAAGGAGAACATCACCTTGAGGTTCCCTACGTGCGCATGGGCCACACAGCTGTTCTGGTAGAAGATATTGTCTACATCTGGGGGGGACATACTTACAGTAGCGTGTTTTATTCATTTGATGTTGACAATCACAGATGGTCCAAACCCCAAATTGCTGGTACTGTTCCAAAGCCGAGGCACTACCACTCAGCCTGTGTCTTGAGGAAGGTCATGTATATTTATGGAGGAGACACCCAGCTGACTGGATGCACTAATGACATCTACAAGTTGGACACCACCATAATGATCTGGGCTTTAATTAACACCAGAGGCACACCACCACCTGTTTCATCAAGTCACTCTGCCACCATCATCGGGACAAAGATGTTTGTATTTGGGGGCAAGGGGGACTTGGGTGACCGCTACAACAACATCATGGTGTTTGACACAGAGACCAACTGCTGGCTGAGCACACCTCCTGCACAGCTTCTTCCAGAACGACGCTGTGGTCATTCAGCCTTTGCCTACAATGGGTACATAGTTGGTGGCTACCACTCTAACCAGACCTTCAATGATCTGTGGATATTCAATCCACAGACCTGCTCATGGAAGAAGGTTGAGCCCAAAGGGAAAGCCCCGTGTAGGATGTCTTGGATGGGTTGTTGCATGGTGGGAGATCGTATCATCATCTTTGGAGGAGTCTACAAACCTAATGACCTGTATATCTTAGATTTAAGTCCTAATCTGAAGATGTTATGCAAGCTAGCAGTTATTCAGTACGGTGTGGAGCAGTCTGAACTCCCACATGACATCAGGTGGGAACTGGCTGTCATGACTGCCAACAATAACTGAAAACAACATAGCCCTATAAGAAGAGAAAACAACTGTTATCCCACTATAAATAAATAAACAACTAAACAAATACATAAATAAACTAGAAAATGTGCTCCTCGGAGCACAGGTCTCCGCCAGTACTGTTCCTGATTAATCCTGTCTTACCTATTTATATTACATATTGTCACGTGTCACTTGACCAATGTTAGCTTGACCAATGTTACCTCACTTCAAAAAACATAAATGGCTTTTTGAAGTGACACACCTATTTATAGGATTTTATTTCGTCATGCGTCTCGCTAGCCAATCAAAAGCATTGGTGACAACATATTGTCACGTGTCACGTGAAGCTTGACCAATGTTAGCTTGGCTAGGGGGGGGACACACAGCGGGACGGGAACGAAAACATACTCTCCACCTCTGGCGGAGACAATTAGAAGATGTGCTCCTCGGAGCACAGGTCTCCGCCAGGTCAGGTTGCAGCACGTCCTGCAAAGCTTAGCCTATGGGAGCTGGTGACAGACGGACACACACACACGGACGGACGGACGGACAGGGGGTAAAACATACTCTCCACCATACCTTCGGCATGGCGGAGACAAATATAGCAAGGCACAATAGGGACGCAGGGACCCTGGGCAATCCAGTGAACCAGCTGTTATACATTACTATACACAAAACCTAGTTGGTTCACATCAAGTTGAACACATCACAGGCGATATACTGACTACTACAGGCTGCTGGTGTCATGTAAATAGTGGAGTCTCGCTGGGGAACCGCCTGACAGGTAAGCACCTCGGCGAGGCAGTATTCACCTGTTTCCTAGGCTGTGTGTTTTCCACTTCCTGTCGATTTGATCCAATGAAATCCAATGAAACTGGTCAGATGACCAATGATATCCAATGAAATCGACAGGAAGTGGAAAACACACAGCCTAGGAAACAGTTGAATAGGACAGGGGCAGAGTACAGCGCCCCAGCCTAGGCCGATTCATTGAAGGGCGGTCCCAGCCAATCTACCTCCTCACTCAGCCTGATTTGACGACACCTGTGCTGACCGACTAGGTGGAGCCACAAAAGACTCACTCACGAACTGGCTCTCCTCAGTGAATGGACGGGTACTCAGGTGGTAAGCGAGATTTCCACTATTCCCCACTACATTCTGTTACTGATGAATCACGTACTGACATTACCTTTCTTTTGCTTTGTAGGCAAACCTAGGATACTGAAGAAAACACTGATGAAATGTGCATTTATACTTACTGTTAGATCTATTTTTGAGCGGTGCAACCGCTCCTATAAGAGGGTTTAGGACCCATCCGTGGTGAAAGTTTTTCTTTCCGTCGTGAAAATGTGTCTTTCGCTGTGACGCCATGCTGTGGAAAACACGCCCATAGGCTAAGCTCTGCAGGACGTGCTGTGATTGGCTAGTGAGACACATGATGAAATTAACTTCAAACTTCGCAGACGCGCTGTGATTGGCTAGCGAGACGCATGATGAAATTAATAATAATGTAAAAAATGTAAGCACGTCACTTCGCAGGACGTGTTGTGATTGGCTACCGAGATGCATGATGAAATTAATAACTCATAAATAGCACCGCTCACTTCACACTGGATGTGATTTTTAATAGTCATTATTAATATATTAGATCCTGATTTGTGCATCATTTTGTATAAGTGTCATTTTTGGCATAACTCAGTCATGTTAATTGCTTCTCAATCCTTTGCAAGGTCACTGCCGGCTTCATTTCTGCCACTAACTTTGTTTTTGTCTAGCTGGCCTCCAGGAATGTCATGACAATATCAGATAGTAGGTTAATCTCGGATGGTTTACTGGACTTACAGGAGTGTTGATGTCACTACGAACTTGTGTTGATTAAAGCATAAAGGAAATTGGTTGCCAAGGAAACGAAGCAAAGATGGCCAGATTCCCTCTCGGCCAATGGAAGGAGAAGGAGTCCATATGCGCCCGGTATACTCTTCTCTGTACCACCCATGATATCATTGTTTAGGTTGCTATGGGTTACACATGAGATAAAGGGTCCTGTTATAAGCCCCTTGCATTGACTGTTTAGGAAGGGAGAGCCACTTAGCCTAGCATCATTCTGGTCCTGTCAACCTTCGTCCGATCTCTGGAATTAATGTAATCTATTACACAATGGCTGCCTGTGTGAGTCTTACTATTGTCTCTGTGAAATTAATTTGAATCTCATTGAGTGATTAGAAAATATCCATCACTTATCTCTGTATAAATGCCATAGTTTTGGCTTTCACAACTGCTGTCTCTGAGTCTTGGATGGGGTCAGTCGCCACTCACCACAAAATGAATACCCTTCTTTCAGTGATCATAAACTCATGCACGCTCATGTGGGAAGCAGCCAGACACAAAATACAATAAATCAAAAACACAAAAGTGCAAAACTAAAGGGACAATTGATTGATTGATTGAATACTTTTGTATTAAATATATATAAGTTTGCAAAAAAAGCACAGGAAAGTACAGTTCCATACAAGGTCTGCTAAGAGGATTTTCAACCCAAGAAAGCCCATGGCTTGTTTCCATTGGGGTCCTTTGTACTCAATTCATCAAAACATTAATAAATAAATATACACTACTATGCAAAACGGGGGGGGGCTTTCACAGGGGCCAGTTTCGAATTGCTCCACCTGTAAGTGCTCTTATAGAGTGGTTTTAAAGGAGAGTAGGGATTTACACTCCTTTACAACTGTTGGTAAGTTCCACATTTTAGTGGCATAGCAGGAGGAATTGAACCCCTTGTTAGAGACAAATCTGGGTTGGACGTGATTAGTGGAGCTCCCTCTGGTGTTGTGATTATGGACAGGATTGAAGTATTTTGACAGGTACATGGGTGTCTTTGTGGTGTAGTGTATCTTGTAGACCAGGCCCATTGCAAGTTGTGTACTCTGTCCTCTACCCTGAGCCATCCGACCCTTGCAAAGTGAGCAGGGGTTAAATGAGTTGTTGATGTAAGGCCAAAAAGTAGCCTTACCAGTTTGTTTTGGGATGTCTGGAGCCTTGTTTTTAAGGCCTATATGTGGCGCTATGGTATGATGAGGTGCATCGTGCATGCATAGTCGATGAATGTAGTAGCCTGCACCCATCCAAGGTTACTTCAAGTAACCTTGGATGGGTGCAGGCTACTACATTCATAAAAATATATTCGTGCAGCAGAAGATAGATACCACGTAACGGGGAGAATAACGTTTTTTAGATTTGTCAAAGAAACCGGTTTGTGGGAAAGACCATATTTTTAACTCTATGGGATAGACATGTAAAGGCACTGAGATGAACAGAGGGAGGCAGTAATGCAACTATACGGATGCCAACCGCCATAAAACTCCACAAAGAAGAAGAAGTGCTCGGCTTGCACTTCCGTCTACGTAAATAATCCATTCCTCACAACAAGGAATATGGCGGCCAGCTCAGATCGTAGCCCCCCTCCTTTCCCTGCAACAGAGGATCAAGAAGCAGGACTTTCTGACATGGGAGATGGAGATAGTGACGAGGGAGCGGATGTCTTTGTGTGCAGTGTATGTATTCATTCAACTCACCCATAGATAGTCGAAGTAGAAGTTTGTAAGTGTTTTAACGTTATGCTGATGATGAGCGAGGAAGTTGACATGAACTTGTTGTCAACTGACCCAATTTGACTGACCCCGGAATTCACATCATCGAAGGCATATTATTGAAATAGCTCTTAAATCAAATGTTTGTTTTCACTTTCGTAAAACAGCATAATAAGCTGAAGTTTCATAACAGTGCGGTAATTTAGTCACCAACTTTTACATCCCAAATCATTCAATTCCAGTAGCCTTTGATCAAGACTATCAGATGTATTTTATCGAGTCTTACTTTTAGTTTCGTATCTATGATAGTCTTGGGCTGCACCCCCCCAATTATCACTGGACATCCGCGGAATGCCCGTACTTCTCCATACATGTAGAACAAAAAAACATATAAAGTGCTGACCCTGTAGCCCCGGGTGTTAACTCTATATTAGGAACCCGTGTGCACTGTATTAGTACGTATGTTTCAATAGATATGTGTTTTAATCCCGTCTGTGTCGGATTCTGTCGGAAATTTCCATATTCCTCAATGACCGGTAGTGACGGGGCGCATCCGGTGAATGCCGGAATTATACTCAATGTAAACAGGAAGTAAAAGAGGGGGGGAATGGCGTTCGGCCACCAACGGAATTAAAATGCATATTTATTGAGAAATATGGATTGATACAGTGCACAATGATTCCGAATACCGAGTTTACATTTGGGGCAACCGGATAAGTGCCTTATATTTTGCATGTGTACATGTTTGGAGAAATACGGACTTGACTGGTGAAAGTCCAGGGCACCCAGAGGGGTGCAGCCCAAGACTATTATAGATATGCAAATATAAAAATCTATAAAATACATCTATGATAGTGCAAGACTACAAGTCCAGCCTTAATTCCCCCTCTTCCCTCGCAAGCAACTGAATTATGCTTTCACTAAGTAGTATATCTTGGCGGTATGTCAAATTTGTAACGGAACTTAAGCTAATGTTCTCTTAGCAAAACCACTCTAGCCCTTGACTGATAACTAGTTGATCCCACCCATTGCACGCAACCATACGCTTATCTATGTCCAAGAAGCCTTCAGCTGAATGGAGATGATTGTAATGTCCTGTTAGTTTTATTCTGAAGTATGCTGTATTAAAGTGATAATATGTTTTTTTTTATTATTATTTTTTGTTTAAAAGTGAACGGTCTCTCCAGCTCTTTAATAAACAGAAAATATATTTTCAGGTGGGTTGGCAGTTTCTTCTAATCAGGAGAGAGTACCTATTTATCAGCTTCAATTTCTAATAGTGTTCTAGTTCCAATTTTGTCTGATCATTTCTTTGTTTCATCAGTTAAAATTTCACTTGTTTATCCTGTATTCTGTATGTGTTCTCTCTTCTGATTGAATAAAAACGGTATCCTGAACTGAAAATGTATTTTCTGTTTACTAAAGAGCTGGAGAGACCCTGATACTGATCAAACACTATAAAACTGATTACTATCAGAATATAGAGCTAATTCACTTCAAACAATCACTTACTGCGCCTTTTAAATCATTTATCATTCAATAATCATTTTACAAATGGATTTTGCTTTTGCGAGTGATGTGATAACTCGTTATTAGAACATTACGGACATTGTTATTTTCCTAAAATAGACCAACAATGTGGCTACCCAGCCAGATGCTTCAAGTGAGGAGCGCCCAGATCTGTTCGGTGAAGAGGAAGTCGGCAGCACAGCACCAAACCTCAGCTCCGCTTCCAAATCCAATGGGCTTCACTGTGATGACGATCTGTTTGGAGGTATTGAAACTCCCCTCCATTTCATCTCACAGCACATTGCCCTTGATATGTTTTTTCTTTTCATAATTGAATTCTTATCAGCATATTATTATCCTGGCTAAGCCTGAGGTTGAAGAAATTACACTTTTTCCTTGTAACTTAGAAGCACCTATGGAACAGCTGACCACAGAGGAACACAGTAGTGCATCCAGGAAGGAGCTACCCACCTCCACTGCATCTAGACCTGCCTCTTTGCTAACTACCAGCACAGCAGCAGTGCAGCCTAAATCCACCGAGCAGGTACAGGGCAGGGCTTAAGACTAAGGCAGTGTGCCTAATCGTGTTGCCGTTTCATTCACTCACTAGCACAGCTTGGTGGGCAAGTCATTCATTAATTAAATCAGATGTAATGTTTAGTTAGAAGAAAAGCCTTTATACTCTTGGCACACTCACTGTAGCACATTATACACAACTGGACAAAACTGATTCCATATCCATCTGCAACGTACTTATTATATTGCCATCAAGAAGGTTTTATTTGTCATTAACGTATTGCCATATATTTAAAATAAAGCTTATTGCACTGTTCTTTTGCAGTTGGAGGAGGCAGAGGCTAAGGATAGTTTTGATGTGGATATTGCTGTCACCAACCCAGAGAAAGTTGGTCAGTGTTATTGTCTATACTCAAGGAAGGTTATTCATTGTATGCCTGCACTGTGTTAAGACTATATTGCATTTCTGTCATAATGCACGCAATTGTAAAATGTTTTTGTTGGTTGGTATTATTGCAAGCATCCAGCAAAGCAGCAGAATATTTCTTTCTCATCTTGGTTACTTGCCAATGTAATCTTTCCATGCAGGGGATGGCATGAATGCATACTTGGCTTACAAAGTATCCACTCGGGTATGCATGGAAATTCCAATATATCTATCTACATTCCCTGTCACCGTATTTAGCTGCAAAATCCACCAAACTTATTTTATTAGGATGCCTATTTCAAATATTTCCCTGTGATTTACAGAATTCATTGCCTTTTGAATGTTAAAACTTTTAACACTCGACACTATTTCTTTCTGGCCCATTTCTCCACCAGACTTCTTTGCCGATGTTCAGGAATAAGACCTTTTCCGTAAGAAGGCGTTTCAGTGACTTCCTGGGTTTGTACGAGAAGCTGTCAGTCAAGCATTCGCTGAATGGCTGTGTCATTCCACCACCACCTGAGAAGAGTGTTATGGGTGGGTTGTATTGTCCTCCTGTTCTGTTATTCACCAAACAAGCGAGTTCATTTGGTGAGTTTTAATCCATTCACTATTGTGTTTAACTTGGTACAAACAGGAATGACCAAAGTGAAAGTTGGAAAGGACGACTCTTCATCAGTGGAGTTTGTGGAGAGAAGAAGAGCAGCTCTGGAGAGGTGAGGGTGCTGCCCTTACATGCTTAATGTAGTGCATCCATATTCCGGGGGGAACATTAGCCCAAATAGCTCACAAACCATCGCAACGTGACGCGTTGTGAGCTTGTAGATATTAAAATAATAATAATCTCTCGTTCTCTCTCTCAGGTCGCATTAGTCCGATAATTGCCGTTTTTTACAGTTTTTTTTATGGCCGAGACCGAAAAATACAATTCCTTCTGGACATCCTGACTGATAAAAAAACGCATGTCTTTTTTTTATTATCACTGTCTGTAAATCAGACACATTTCAAATCCTCTGCACCTCTCTGTAGCTGGTCCGCTCTCGCTCTCTCTCTTTTTCTCTCTCTCGCTCTCTCTTTTTCGCTCGCTTGCTCGCGCAGTGCACTGATGTCGGAGATCATTCACTCGGAGCTGCTCTGTGGAGTTACTGTGGAGTTCCATGTGGAGCTGCCACAGACAATGTAATGAATACACAAAGTTGTCTTATACCACGAATCAAGAACAATGCACTCACAGCATTTCATTGAAGATGAAGCAGAGACAACAGCTGTCCATTTCAGCGTCAGGTCTCGTAGCGTGGTTAAACCAGGAATATGGAATGCACACAGGGTTCCAACCCGTAAACAAACAACACCACTTGAATTAAAAGTCTTCATGAGAGTGAGGAGACTGTAGTAGATTAAAGGTAGCTTTCCACCGCACCGATTTTGAGCCAACTTGGCGTCGGGAAGCGTTGGATATCGTCGTCCCGTCGGTTAGGGGTCCGTCAGGTGGTCCGTCGGGACCTTTTTATTTTTTTAACTGAGATTTGGCCTTATAGATCGAAATGTGCTCAGTTTTGGCTATTTTCTGGGTGTTAATTTCAATAAATTAATGTATTAATTTACTTTCTATTATTTGAATAACCGTTTTCAAAAAATGGCGTGTACACGTCAGCAGTGATGGAAAAAGATTGATTGATTGAATATTTTATTAGACATAAATGTAAAAACAGCACGAGTACAGAAGCTTCAAAGTTGCATCTAACAGATGCATAGACGCACTCCCGACATATAATTATGTCACCATACGACCATATTTGGCCAGATGAATCAATCAACCTTGCGCAGACCCAACTTTTAGACTATTGCTCATTATTATGAAGAACATGCTTTACCATGAAACTAATGATGCAATACCTTGTTGAAAAATCAAATCATTACGCACGCACCACGGACACAACCTACGCAATTGTAGCCTAGATAATTAATACCCTTATGCAAGATGAAGCTGTAATTTTTTTAAATATCCTAGTCCTTTACATACGTTTTCAGTCCCAAATATAATACTTTAACTGTTATTATTGGTTCCTTTTATGCACCTGCTTGTCATTCATGCATTAAAAACTCACAGTGGCCTCTGGATGGTGTCACTATGAATGGAAATTATGGTTATACACATGTTGCTACTGTATGATTTTCAGGTATCTTCAGAGAGTAGTGTCACATCCATCACTCCTGCAAGACCCTGATGTCCGTGAGTTCTTGGAGAGGGATGAGGTATTGCCACCACACCACACTTTGTACCACTATTCATAAATGCCCAATTCTCTTCACTTCATACAGTAGTTATGTGCTTTGTATGAACAAACCCTAGTCACCAATGGGTCAGCTGTTTTTACATCATTAGGAAGGGGTAGGCTCAAAGCAAACTGAAAGCATGTTCTGTTAATAATGGATTTATAACGTATGGATATCTATGATTTCCTAGGGAAACGGTTACAAACCGTTTATTCACAAAGTTTGGAATGTTTAGGACAGCTGTATTAATGTTTACAGCCTGAATTTGTCTATATTAATTTGGTAGTCATATTGACCAATCATGCTTAAAAATTGTGTATTAGGCCATGTCATGTAATGGTAATTGTCCTAGATTCAGTTCACATTTAATGCACAAATAGTTGAGTTTAGATACAAGGGTAAAATAGTTGTGTTTTAAGGATCAGATGGATACATATAGGTATACAGTTAAAATGCCTATGTTTAGGAATTGAGATGGGTAAGTTAAGGTATCAAATAAAAAAATGTTGTATAGACGTTAAGTTAAAGATGGTTAAATTTAGGTATAAAGTAAAACATGGTTGTTTGGGATGGTTAAGTTTTGGTACAGTTTAAAGTAAGAATTTAATGTGTTTAGCTATCTCTTTGATGGTTTGGTGCATGGTTAAAATGCTTGTATTTAGGTATTAATCATTGGCAGGAAAATGAGTTAATCGTAGAAGTACAATGTAATTATTGTGACAGCTCTACTAATAGTTGTGTTTATGTTAGGATTGTCAATTGACGTCAGTTGTGGAATTCTGTAATTTACAAGATTATTTTAGCACTGAAGGATCTTTTTTTGTGTCCATTTATCCACCTGCCTTCATGTGTGAGTGTGTCTTCAGCTACCCAGAGCAGTGAACACCCAAGCACTGAGTGGCGCAGGCTTCCTGAAGATGATCAACAAGGCGTCAGATGCTGTCAACAAGATGACTATCAAAATTAATGAGTCTGACACTGTAAGGGGGCTTATCATTTTGAATAATGTTTTAAAATGACAATATGTATTTAGCTTGCTGTTGTGCACTGTGACCTTTTGAAATAAGGTCATTAACATACATTACATTTTTGGGGGGAATGCCAAACAATAAACATAAAAAAATCACAAGAAGAAAATAGGAGAGATACAGTAGGCTGGCCACAATCAACTTGCATTGATGCTGTGTTCACACTGGCAGATACAAAAGATACAAAGCTACAGAGCATATTTGTAGATTTGTATCTGAAGTTGAAACCAGCACCGCTGCCCTAAACATGTAGTGTTGTTGTTAGTAGGAATAATCACAGAAGAACCTGGTGGAAGTGGACTAAGAAAGAGGAGGAGCCAAACCGAGTTCTTGTTTGTACATAAAAAGGAGGTGATGCCCCAGAGTGTGCACTCAGGGCCCTGTGATTGACAGACGCTGATTGGCTCTTCCACTTTTTGGTTTCTGCAAAACGCCCACCCAGCACATGGGGCCAGACCGGTCTGGGGCCAGACCGTTCTTTGTATATTCATGTTTCTGGATACCATTGAAAACTAATCGTAGCCTGTATCTTTGTAGCATCCAGTGTGAACACTGGGCATCTCACCCCTAAATAATTTAAAGAAAGACAGCTAAGCTCACAAACCCATCTTCCCAAAAGAAAGAAGTAACCCCATGGTCAACACCAGGGCTGGAACGGAGAGATAACTGAGCGCTTAGATCAAACTGACCAGACCCGTAATACCTGAGTAATATCATGGAGCTACCAATAGGGGGAGAGGGTAATACTTGGATGTGTGGAAGTATGTTTCAAATTAATGTAGCATGGTTATAAGTATTAAATTACTCTTTTATTTAAGTACTTCTGAGGATCTGTTATACTGCAACATGTCCAATCACCTTGAACTTCCCAATGTTACTGTGTCCCAGTGGTTTGAGGACAAGCTCCAGGAGGTGGAGAATGAGGAACAGCAACTGAGGAAGCTCCATGCGATGGTAGACTCCCTGGTCAATCACAGGAAAGGTGAGTTCCACATTGTATCACATACCTAGTCTTTATTTGCCCTGAGTGAGGAGACAGATAAAAGGACGGAGAGAGTGATAGTTTATAATCCTTAGGGATGATGGCTAAATACAACGGATAGCTGACAAATCGGTACAAGCAAAAGTGCCAATGTGCGCGGAACTGTAACCATGGGAGTTGTTGAAGAAACGCAATATGTCAAACATGGCCAAATCAAATGCCATTTTCTCATTCTTAGTGGCAAAATAAGGCTGAGTATGTGATAATCAAATTTTTGCTGTGTATAATTTGTAGTAGGCTGTAGGCCGCAGGTTAGATTACCTGGCATTGTTGATTTCCTGTGCGATAATCTACTGCATATCACATTTGGGTTTTCATTCTGTCTTTTTATTCTATGACTTATCTTACTGCATACATGCATTACAGTATATATTGTCAGGGATTGTTTTCCACCAACAAAAGGAAAGGGAAGAAAACGTTTAAATTATGGCAAAAGCAAATGGTCAGTGTTGAGCTGTACTTACTTATGCTCTTCGGCCCCTATGGAGCATAATGCATCGATAATGTTTCTCCCCCTATCACGGTCTTTGGCAATAACATACATGTATTTTGTGCCCCGCCACACTCACACTCTTTTTCTCTAGAGCTGTGTGGGAACACAGCAGTATTTGCCAAAAGCATGGCCATGTTGGGCAACTCGGAGGACAACAGCGCTCTATCACGGGCCCTGTCTCAGCTGGCAGAGGTGGAGGACAAGATGGAACAGCTGCACCAGGACCAGGCAGCCAGTGACTTCTTCATTCTTGCTGAGCTGTTGGCCGACTACATTCGCTTGATGGCTGCAGTCAGGGTATGCTCGCTCACACTTGATCCAAGGTGGAACACAACCGATTGATTGATCATTGCAATAAACATGCTCTGAAAATGCACGCAACCACTTAAGTGGTCAGATGGGTGGGTTGCAAATGATTTCAAGATTTTCAAGTGGGACCTGATCCGGAAAAGGTTGAGAACCACTGGTATAGGCACAGGGTCAGATTGCCTTGGCATACATTTTTCAGACCTGTGTCAACTATGTCAGCACCATTGTTCCATAAAAAATGTTGTTGAAAATGTCACCTGTTATCCAGAATCTCTCTAGAGGAAAATTGGATTGCCTGAATTGGTCATGGCCTCAGGTTTCATCATGTCATACTCGGCAAAGAATCTCAGGGTGACATATAAGTCTAATCGACACTACATGGCACTGGAGCACAATTACTTTCTTTTACGTGTGTGTGTGCGCCAAAATGTACATTTTTCAGTAATGACAAAAAGTGGAGTTGGGAGGTTTTGTTCATTGATAAGAACAGCTAAATGGACCTCCAAGCTCACAATGAGGTTGGAGGTCAAAAGGGGGTGGAGCCTGGAGTCAGCAAAACCAGCTAACTCCACCCCCCCTTTGGTGTGAGGATCCAATGGAGTTAGCTGGTTTTGTCAGAACTTTTCATTGGTTCAATATTTTTTTAATCAACACACAGATGTAAAGGGTGTTATAGCACTGATTTATGGAAAAAAAACGGGAAAATTAAGTTGGCTGGTTTCTGCCTGACAGCAATGATATATTATGTGCAAGATAGACCAATGTTTTGATATAATAAAATAATCTACTCTAGACTCAATTGTGAGTTTCCTGTTTGTGGAGGAGGCCATCTATTTATCTAATGCTGTTATCCACCAAAGGCCACATGAGACATAGAGAACCAGAATCATAACTAGAAAGTAGGGATGTGTCAGAATAATCGAATATATTCGAATAATCGTTTTTGAGGATAAAATCGATTATTACAATGTTTATAATTTTGCAACGGCTATATTGTCTTCCAAACCCTGCCCATAGTAACTACATTTTTGAGGATACCTAGTATTGGTGTAATATTTATTTATATATTCGTTATTAATAGCAGTTGAATAAACTCTGATTTTGGTCAGTCATTCATATCTCTACTAGAAAGGTGCACTCAATATAGTGCAAATCTCCTCTATTTGCACTATACTTGGAGTATTCCAAAAAGCCAGCACTGAAAACGGGCAATAGTATTGTCAATGCTTGCTAACTGGTACACCTAAATCAACCATAACCGTTATTAATTGTATTAGCCACAGCTGTGTTTATCCTGTTATGACAGGTCTGTGAAAAAGGTCCATTGTGTCCATAGGGTTGTTTTGATCAGCGTATGCGGGCATGGCAGCGCTGGCAGGAGGCTCAAAGCACACTCCAGAAGAAGAGGGAAGTGGAGGCCAAGCTGTTGTGGGCCAACAAGCCGGACAAACTGCACCAAGCCAAAGACGAGATCACTGAGGTAGGCTACTGTAACACTTAACTGAGGATGAAGACCTCTCCTGAATCATTAAAGGTTCTACAGAAGTATTAAATGTTGCAGTAACCGCAGTTCTACTCTGTGTATAATATTCTGGTTCAGATTATTTCTCCTTCATTGATATAAAGCTCCACAATAACCCTTGAAAGACACATTTTGGTTTTAAATAAACATTAACTATTGGCCATGAATGAAGGGGGGGGGGGCGTAATGTCGTCAGGGTACTGGGACCATTTCAAATACTTCTCCCTCTTCTCTTCGATGTCCTCAGTGGGAAGCAAGAGTCACTCAGTACGAGAGGGATTTTGACAGGATTGGCGTGACTGTACGCAAGGAAGTACTTAGGTTTGAGGTACGTATATGGACTCTTACACATGAAAAGCCAAATGGCATTTACACAAAATTTTATGGGTTGTACAATGGTGAAGAACACAAAACAATCTTGTTTACCTTTCAGAGTGAAAAGGCCAAGGACTTCAAGAGCCAGATAGTGAGATATTTGGAGTCGATGCTGCAGTCCCAGCAACGGGTAATGTTTCTATGATCTGAAATTGTAATACAGGGCCCGTAGTTCAGACTTCCGAGCTTATTCCAACCTAAACAAGTTCATTTTACCACATGACACCACAAAATATAGTATAAAACAATTATAAAATGTTTTGTGTTCAGGTTTCTAATGTCCACAGGCACTTACTGTCTCTCCACCAAATCTTCTGGTCAAAGCTTAAACTAGCAGTAGCACCAGATCCAGCTACTAGTAACAAGGCTATTGGCAAGTTAATCAGGATTCCAAAATGTAGAGGATTGAAACATTATGATGGTCATGGCCAATAACTTCAAGCTACAGTGCATCAGCACTGCATCATATACTGTACATTAAAGGAATAAATAAGTACTCTATACTAGCCTATCCTACCTTACCTCATACAAGACAGCTGTAGTCATTGCTCTCACCTGATAGGGTTAGGACAAAGGAGGTCACTGAAATTGAAATGGAAGTTTTATTGATGCAGATGACAGTCCCTTGAATTCAGTTCATATTGTTTGCAATTTAATAAATGGTAAACTAAATATAGTGAATGCAAAGCTGATTCACAGGCATTCTATTTTCATACATTATAGCAAACCGTGGCACCCCCCTATCGTATCAAACGTAATTGCTAGTTATGCAAACTGTATATCAGAAATACATTTAATCTCTTAACGGGGGTTTGTGGAGATACTACTGGCGTTATGTGAGACAAAATGGAAGATTGTTTTTTACTGTTATGTCTAGTAATAATAATAATGATAAAACATTGACAAACTTTGTGAAACTGGTGATTTGTAAAAACTTGAATATAGATAGATAGCAATACTTATTTGCTGTTATGCCGATTTATTTTGAGCATATTGTCATCAAAAACTGTTTCGCTCCGTTTAATATTTAAAATGATATGCTTTAAAAGGTGGGTTATCGTTCAGTCAGAGCATCATACACACAAAACACTTTTTTTTGTTATTTTTAGATTTCAAGTATGGTTAAAGTTTCTCCATACTCCATTACCTTAACCTTAAGCGAGTCTTTTTTTGCAAACCATCACCATCAGTGCAGATGTAAAAAATTATTTCATGATGCACAAATAAACTTAATCAAGCAATCTTAATTTGACATCTGTGCAGCCAGAAATATATATATATTTTAAAAATATTTTTTTTGGCTTTTTATGCCTTTATTTTCTAGAGAGGGATAGGGAAAGTAGGCTGACAGGAAATGGGGAGAGAGATGGGGGGGTGGGGGGGGGGTGGGGGGGGTGACACGCAGCAAAGGTCTTCGGGAACGGGAGTCGAACCCGCGACACGCTGCCAGGCCGGCATTGCAGCCTAGGGTGCCTGGACCGTCACGCTACGGCCCAGGTCCAGAAAGATTTTTTGTGCACATGAGTCACATGAGGCTTCATTAACTTACTTCTTACCCTTCTAAATCTAACTTTGTTCCAGATTACAAAGTTTTGGGAGGCGTTCCTGCCAGAAGCAAAGGCAATAGCTTAACAAAGATGGAGACTTTATACTAGTAAAGACCTTCAACTGCCTTTTTGTACATCCTGGCGAAGAATTGAGAGGACAATTGCCACACAGATGAAACCTTCATCCATCCACTATATTTGTATTTTTATTGTAGTACTTTTCCGGCTTTTTTATATACGTTTGTGCTGCTGTACTTGAAAACATTTCATGCGCAATTTTGCGCATACGTCTTTGTTTACCTTGTCTACATTAAGATGATATAAAGCAGTGGTTCTCCAAGTGGGGTCCGTGGACCTCCAGGGGTCCTTGAAAGGGTTCCAGGGGGTCCCCATTAAAATCAGTTTTACCACTTTAAACCCAGATATATCGGCTATTTGAAAATAATCTGGGAGAAAAAAAGTGAAGAATTTGGAATATTTTTGAAATATTATAACAATACCTGTGTATGGGGATACCTTGCACAAAATAATTATTTTCTGCAGCCAAATACATATTAATTTGGGTGTCCTTGACATGAAAAAGTTTGAGAACCACTGAGTTTCCTTGACATGAAGAAGTTTAAGAACCACTGATGAAGTATGAAGTCAACTGAGATTATTTGGCTAGTGTTTGTAAAAGCCACTGTATCTCTTTGAGATATCTGTTTCTTGCTCAGATCAGTATATTTAAGTGTTCACAGGAGTTGCTGCCCTAAGGTAATTATATTTATGGTTTACAGTTGATGAATTGATGCAAGTCATTCCAGTCTCTCAGTCTCTAACAAGTTATGTTAATATTAGCTTGTCAAATGTTTTGGTGCACTACAATGCATTGTACAGTTGGAGAGGCAGCATATTAATGGTAGAGCTTAATTTGCACATTGTTAGTTTACTACTACAGTTTACTAGTGCATATTTATAAGCCTGTCATAGCTGCATGAAATGATAAAGGAGGTGAAGGTTACAGTGAGCGCACATTGATGTTGAAATGCAATTACCAATGTATTGATGGAAATTTGACTGAAATA
The DNA here is from genome assembly GCF_963280865.1 of Gymnoscopelus braueri. Lineage (NCBI taxonomy): Eukaryota > Metazoa > Chordata > Actinopteri > Myctophiformes > Myctophidae > Gymnoscopelus > Gymnoscopelus braueri. Next base: position 37,538,063 of record NC_137603.1, on the reverse strand, counting down.
CCGTTGTGTTCATCTGAATGGAATCTCTTCCCCCAGTCTAGTATGTACGTATAGATTTGTGTCTGTGGAGGGCTGCAGGCCATACATTGATCTATCACTAAATGGTGATGAAGCCCAACAGAAGTGATTTTGACCATTTCTGACATTGTTTACTGACCTAAACATGTACAACAGTACTTGAATTAAATCATGTAGCCTACCATCATTGTCAAATGTTACCAGCACATACTTTTGAGTAAATGGTTTAGTAAGGACAATTGTATTTTGACACGCAATTGATAAATGCCCATATTTCTTGTCCAACATTTGTAAGTCTAGTTTTCTGTCTTGGTCATATATTCCCTCCTGCATATATTTCCATAAGAATGTGCTTTATTTTTGTAACCACTGTCATTTGCGCCGACATTTCCTGAAATTTCTCTACCGTTAGATGTAAAGAATAAATATTATTGGTTAAACTTTGTTTACTTTTTATGACTGATTCATGATATAACTGTTAAATGGATCATTATTTGATGATTTATTCAGACTTTTTCAGCCATATCAAAAACCACTTCTGACTAACTTTACTTAACGTTGGTAGTTTGTTATATAAAAAGATACCAGGCCCCAATGTAAATTTTACTTGTATCACAGATCAAGTATGGGACAAAAAAAATGCTTATACTGTAATAAACTATGAAATATAAATAACATATGAAAACATATATATATATATATATATATATATATATATATATATATATATATATATATATATATATATATATATATACAGTTTCATTTATGTATATAGTTTTTATGTATTTATATATTATATATATATATATATATATATATATATATATATATATATATATATATTTTACCGGCTAAAAGACCAGGCATAATTATTTATATATATAGTTATATATATATAGTTATTTCTAAAGACCGTTTAGGTCTACGTGACCCGGAAATGTTCGCCCCAAAGCGGGCGTGCCGTGTTTTTACATCCGGGTGTATTTTGTGTGAATCTTTCACGAGCGACAAGGTAGATGATGAACAAGAAAAGAATGGAAGGAAAGAGAAGACACTTCACTCTCAGTGTGAACACAGAAAACAACACAGAGTGAACAGAGACGCCCTCTATGATAATAATAACTCTGAACGACCTCCGTGTTGTAGGACTAACACGGTTATAGAGTGGTTGATGATCGTCTGGACTCATCATCATATCAGAGTGAAGGTGAGGCTAGTGCTGTGTTTGTTTGAGAGCCTTCAGTGGTTGGTAGCCACTGCTGCTAGCAGGCTAATTTCCTTGTTCTGAAGCCTTAGAACAGGGGTCTTCAACAGGGGGTCCGGGACCCTTATGGGTCCTTAGTGTTGCTGAGGGGGGGCCCCAAATCTTTGTGTGATGGGAACTTTTTTTAAATGTTTTACGTTAACCACTTGAACCCCAGTATCCCTATTCTGAGGAGAACATTAGCCGAAAAGCAGATCTACAAGCTTGTGAGCTATTTTCAGCAAATATGTTTTTTGGGGGGGGGGGGGGGGTTTTAAGCGGTTAACTGTCTGAAAATACACACTAACATGAATCCAACACAACACTACACAATGAATGATAGTGTTGTCAAACAAGTCTATAAAAAAGTTTAATTTGCTACACAATTTTATAGTGGGTGTCCCTGCTTCATATCTCTCTCAGATGGATACAGGATAGGTGGGCACTAGGGACATCTGGGCACCTCGATGTAAAATTGTCTATTTTGTCCAAAATTAAAAAAAATATATAAATATTTGATGGTCTTGTAAAGTATACATGATGTGAACATGCACGGTACATCATTATCAGACTTAATTGTATCCTTCAACTTGTTTGTGCCCCAAAATGACTGGATATACAGGTTTTGTAGCAATCGTAGATATATTAGACCTTAATTGTCGAATGTTTAAGCATGTTCTAATCATGTATACTTTACTTTACTTAAGACCATTTTTCATTTTTCAATATATATATATATATATATTTTACATTTTGGACAAAATAGCCATTTTACATTGAGGTGCCCAGTTGTCCCTAGTGCCCACCTATTCTGTTACCTCTCAGCTAAGGGGTCCTTGGCCTGAAAAACCTTGAAGACCCCTGCCCTGGAATAAAGATACCAATGAGGCGTTAGTGATGTCAGATCTGATCCCCCTGTGTTTATACTTTATACAGCTTGACCGGAAAAAATAGCCAATCTACAAGCTCATGGCGCGTCACGGCCGCAACGCTTTGGGAGCTTGTAAATCGGGTATTTTTTGGGTCGCGCAGCAAAGTATAAATCAATCAGCGTCATGTAGAGGAAGTGCTTCAGATCAGGGTTGCCATGTCGGCTTATTGTAAGCGACTTTGGGCTTCTTTTTCTGTTAAGTTGCTTGTAAAAATTGGTGGTTGTGGTTTTTTGGGCTTGTTGTCGTTGCTTATTTTGGGCTTGCTGTCTAATGTTGTTTTAACCAATGGTTCTCAAACATTTTCAGATCAAGGACCCCCAAATTAATATGTATTTGTCTGCGGACCCTCATCTGAAAATATTTTATGCCAGGGACAAGATTTAGTTTTTAATATAGCAGATCTACAAGCTCACAACAGCTTGTAGATTGGCTATTTTCAAATAGCCGATGTTGAAAGCGTTCGTGACTTGTAGCCATAGTCGCTTCTTTTGGGCTTGTTTTCATAGACCTGTTTGCTTGTTTCTCTCACAAAACCTGGCAACACTGCTTCAGATTCATGAGGCCCTTTAACCGTGCCGTTGTGGCGTTAAAACGTTGGCCTCGTCGCGTGACCGCTTAGCTAAAACAATAAAAAGCATGACGTATTTTATTTTTTAAAATACGTCTCTTTTTTTTATCGAGTGACAAAAGGGTCTAACCGTTCGCGCGACTAAAGGACTACAGACAAGACACACTTCCGGTTGTCTGTGACGTCAGTGACTCATCCTTGGTATCTTTATATGCAAACATATTCAAAGCTAGCGGTAGTTAAGAGTTAAACACTGCAGTTATGAGCAAAAGCTGTTTTTGTGGCGACCTGCTGTGTAAATGTGTAAACAAGCCTAAGCACAGTGGCACTCAGATAGCAATACCACTATATAAAAATACTCTGTTACCAAGTAAAAGGCCTGTATTCAAAATGTTACTTGATTAAAAGTACAAACGTATTGGCATCAAAATATACTTAAAGTACCAAAAATAAAGATACTAAAATAGCAGATCTACAAGCTCACAGTTGTAGATCGGTGTCCCCAGATGACAGTGAAGTGACAATTTAAGGACTTTTAAGACCTTTTTAATACCTAAAATAAATTTAAGACCATTACTGCATCATAATTAATAAACAAACTATTCCATAAAAACTGGTCAAATAATATAAAACTCCTACAAAGTGCTTATCAGGGTGGGGGGGTTCCCTGTTCAAATATGTTTTTTTTGGGGGTCACGGCCTGAAAAGTTTGAGAACCACTGATTTAGGTAACCTAGTCCAGTGGTTGCTGAGGCACCTCTGGTGAGACAAGTCCAGATGTGCCTTGGGATTTTGTGACGACAGACAACCACACTTATTGCAAAAAGTTTTGCATTATCTTTTTTAATTTGTGTGCACTCACATCCCAATAGAGAGGCATGTGCTATACCCTTATTCAAACTGGTGTCCTCATTTTGTGTATGCCATTACAAGTGACAATTTTAAATGTACTTTATTTTAGTACTTTTATGCCACAAATTAAAAATAAGGAAAATAGCAGCATATCTACAAGTCCACAAGTCAAACGAATGATACTACTATTATACTAGAGGCTATTTTGGATAGATATGCAATTAAAGCATACAGGGGAGTTTTTGACTGTTCCTTTGGTATTTCAAACCCACTGACCTAATCATTATCCCTGTATGGCCTGTCTATAATGGCATACACATGGCAACTCAGAACCTACCACTTGCATATTATGGACTAGGCTAATGCCCGTCTTTAAAGGAGGAGTTCACCCAAAAAATTACGTATTTTCTATCAATTACACACCCCATGAAGCCTTGATTTCATGGATTTATTTTTGTTTTTGTGGCATTCCTAAGACAATAATTTGATGACCGTGTGTATTTCCGGTAGGAGACACAAATAATCTACTTTGTGTCTCCTACCGGATACATTAGCCGGTAGGAGACGGGAATCAAATTATTAGCTTAAGAATGCGACAAAAACTAAAAAGAATCCATGGATTCAAGGCTTCTTAGGGTGTGCAATTGATAGAAAATAAGTAATTTTTTGGGTGAACTCCTCCTTTAACATCTATACCATTGTCTTGTACATTTTCATACGCTAGTTGTAAAGCAAATGTAATAAAACAAGGCAGGCATGATCTAGCTGGCCTGCAATAACCCCACATGATACCCCACATGATATAAGTGATGTGGGGGTTGTTAGCCCAGCTCTCTCTTCAATTAGGAGCCATCATGTATTCTGAAAGTTGTAATTTAACGTTACCTTGCCAACAACTATGTTAAACACAAATACAATATTTTCCCAGTGCACCACTGCACCCTGCCTACATCCCTTAATGTTTTTCACTGAAAGCCAATGTAATTAAACGGAAAGCAGTATAAAATGGCTTTAGAAGTTGGAATTTGAACCTGAAGCTGGACTTATGGAGGACAGAGTTTAATGTGACATTGCAAATTGCATGAATCATGACTATTAGAGTTGGCTTTCACCTGAACAGTGCTTTTAAGGGAGTGGCAGACTGGCAAGTCGGTTAAAGATATTTTTCATGTTTATTCAGGAATTCGGTTTGGAGTGTAATGCTGCCAGATGAGCCCAAACAAACATTGTTTACATGCCCCGACTTGGGCAAATTCCATTTTAATGCAAAAAGCACAGGAAAAGGTAGTACACATGTATCTAGTAGTTTCTTCCAGACAGTGAGTGCAGATTATTATTGAGAAAAATACTCTACCTTTGTACATACTGTATAGAACTTTTATGTCATCTTAAGTCCTCGAAATTGAGTAATTAACATTCAACATTCAACCCAAAGACTATCGCCCTTTGTCATTTCGTTTTCCATCCTTGATTGTGGTGTGTCCTACATGCTGGTCTGTAAGTACCAACCAAAATAATGAAGTAGGAGAAATTTCCTCTAACTACAACCGATAAGAACAGACGCTGGGGTAAGGCAGCTGCTTGCTGCCACTGGCACAGTGGGGGTCCATACATATCAGCAGGCCCCCTCCCAGGGTGATCTTTCCTCTGAAGGTTAATCTCTGCTTCATTTATGTGAGTTCAACTTCTGGGAAATGGCCTCAGTAGAAATTGGATTTCCTATTGGAATTGAAACTTAATTTGATTACTCAACCAAAATGTTAAAAGGTATAACACCGGAAATTGCGTCAGGCCTAGCCATTGGTGGCAATTGTTGCGAGTTCAAAACCCACGTGATGCAGAATAAATATCTACCCACTCAGGCATTGTGCTGTGTAAATGAGTCCATGACACATGACTTCAATATACTGTCTAATGATCATTTTGATCCAGACAGTTCTGCTCATTGACCCTCCCCCATTTCTCCTTTGTTGTCCTCCTCTTGCTGTCTTTCTCCTTCCTCCTCTACCACCTCCTTCCTCTTCAAAATGCCTGGCCCAACTGATAGCTGTGCAGTAGCTACAGTAGAATGTTTGACTTATGTTTCTCACCAAATATTGTTTACTTCATCTCAGTGCGCCCTTTCAACAGCTGCGATTCATCAGTTAGTGTAAGGAAACTTTATTGCCATATTATTGACAAAATAATTGTAGTTGTAGTGCTATGTATTGAACATTCCTCTGGCGAGATTTTTGCACACATGAAGAATTCATGGTTGCCTTGGTGGGGAAACCAAAACTTAATTCAAAGCATTGAAAACAAATGTTTTCTTTGACAGAGCCATAATTAATCTTGAACATTTCACAATTGATTTGATTAGCCTAGATATGATAATTATTTGCACAACAGGAATTGTTGCCAATCCCAATGGTCTTCTTTCTGAGTTGTAAAATCTGTGTTTTGTAGTCCTCATGATTGCTTCTCCTGGATTTTATGTACTTGCAAAGCAACACTGTACAATTGCCCTTGAGAGCAAACTAAATGTGTATTTCAGATGCTGTGAAACTGAGCATGAGTCATCAGGAGGCCCACACATACATATGTTATAACAGAAGCAGCCCTCCCATACTTTTTTGGATCATTATCATGCAATTAGATTTAACCCTTAACCACTTGAACCCTAGTGTCCCTATTCTGGGGCTAATGCTAGTGAAAATAGACAATCTACAAGCTCACAACGGGTTGCAATGCGACACGTTAGCTTGTAGATCGGCAAAGAGATTTGGAGGGAATTACGGAAACACCTGCTGGCACACACCTGCTGGCAGGTCGCTCAAAACGAGAGCGAAATACCAATTGGTATTATTGAAGGGGAGAAATAATCGACCAAAGTTACGTTTCCAAACTTTTCTTTGAGGAGTGTGTATATATAGGATGTATGTGGTTAAAGTTGAACAATTAATAGAACTAACCTAGTTAGTGTTGGTGTTGACATGTTGTTTGGTGTCACTGTCAGCCTGCTGAAGTTCGGTGTTACTATGCACCACTTTGTTGGGGCTGAACAGTTGACCACCACATCAGCACGCTTAGCAGTTTATTTTTGCAAAATGAAAGCCTTTAATAGAAACTGCTTTGATTGAACTTACAATTCAGCAGAGTGCAATTTGCCTAACTTACATAAACCATGTTGACAAACATTGGTTGATTTTTATATTTAAACACTTGCATAATGACATCCAACACACTTGATTTTATGTGATTACATCCTTAACATTTGCATAGTTATTGTTAATGTCAGCATAAGGAAGATCAAGCTATGGACAATTCTCTTGCATACTGTATTTGGTGAAATCAAACTAGTGTCTCTCAGTTTAAGCTGTGATGTATGTTTATGTAACAGTTTATATAATACTCTGCTATCAACCTTATGGTTGTAGGTGGTTCAAATCTAGTATTGCCTCTGTGGTATAACTTGCCTCTGTTTCGTGATGGATTGTTTTATTGTTTCCCCTGTTGCTTTGTTGTCGTTTTGTTTTTTGTTTTGTTTTTTCTTTCCCTCTGTTGTGGTTCCTTCAATGTGAAGGCCTGTACGTTTTTCCATTTCCCCCTATGGCACATATCATGAACCGAATATGACTGAATTTGTTATTAATGTGCAGAAAAACCAAAAAACAAAGTTTAAAATAAAAACAACTTGCCTCTGTGGCTGCTAATGCCTCTGTGGCTGAAAATGGTCAGTTCCTTAATTTATATAAAGGGTGCTAAACACATTTTAAATGTTCATTTTAGTGTGTTAAAAAATGCCCAGTTAATGTAGTGGTGCACAAATCTTTCTTTTCATGACAGCCTAGCTTTATCTCAAAATCCAAACTGGTTAGTGGGTGTTTTATGATGACTTAATTTTGATTTTGAGTGCTATCTTTTAAACCTAGCAATGCCCTTGCTTTTTGTATCACCTATCTGTAAACAACGATAAAATAAATCATACTGCCCATGGATATTTGGAAATCATACTGCTAAATGTTGTGATTCATCTTATCCAAGTGAAGTTTGAATGTTCCTGTTTTGAAGTAAAGGTGGAATCGTACATCTTGATCTTGTGAAGCATTTAGTTTAAAAACAAGTTCACAAAATGTTTGCACTTCCCCGTGAATGTGCCTGTGCTTTTATTGTGATTTATTTGCATCTTTCTCATTGCAGGTATTCTGCCTATGCCCTCTTGTGCCTGCCAAATGTTGAGGCCAGAAGCTATCCTGTACAACTCTTAGAATTCCCTGGGTGGAGTGAGAGAAGGAAAGCCACCCTGACCCATGAAAGTCACTGTGCCATCGCTGCACTGCCAGTGACTAGGCCTGTAGTAGGCCCAGCACGGGGGCATTTTTCTGGATCTCCTCTGGAGCCCACCAACTTGTACAATGGATCAACAACGAGACAAATATGCTGATCGGCCAGCCAGAAGTACCAAGGTTTCACAAGGAAGTCGCAGTGGACACTCGTCACGGCCGTCGGGCTCCTCTGCGTCCTCCGGGGTCCTCATGGTGGGACCAAACTTTCGTGTGGGCAAGAAGATTGGCTGTGGCAATTTTGGCGAGCTGAAACTTGGTAAGCAGATACGGTTATGCATTGGTGTTTTTTTTTCTAATCACAGAGACTGAGCAAAAAATGTATAAATGGGTCATTATGGCATGGCTCGAAATTGCTCCCAAAATGTAATCTGTGTGACCTTGAAATATAATTGGAAGCATTTGTGCGAGTGCAGATAATAGTTGTGGTGTGACTTTTTTTTTTTCTAACCACAGTTGAACATTGCTTTCACTGTACATTTGCTAGTACACTCGGTATGTGCCTTGTGAGCTGACAGTAGGCGACTAGGCGCTCTGTACTGTATGTAGGAAATGGGTTAGGGTACTCGCACTAGTCTAGCATGCCGATAATTTGATCATTGGTTGGTACGACGTTGCCAAGTGCTGCTGTGCTGACATTCCAGCACTTTCACTACATCTTAGAATCTATGATGGCTTCATGTTTATTATCCCTTCATAATCTTTTCTCATAATGTTTCTACCGTGCTGGTATCTTCGCTGTCTTTCCTTGTTAATTCACCTTAAATGCCACATATTTCCAAACTGCAAAAGTCAAGCCAAATTGCTCTATACAGAGATTGGAAGACTAAGTAAGCTCAATATTATGAATTGACCTTTTTACAGAACATTGTCTTATATTTGTCAATCAAAACCCTTCACAGAGACTCTGCACACTTGTCATCTTTAGGAAGTTCAACCTATTTGAGAATTTGGCCAATTAACATCGTAGCCGTCCATGGAGAAGTAAAATATATTCAATTCTTTTTTTAATGCCGATTGAGTTTGGAAATGCAAATAGCTATTGGCAGGATTTCCTTAATAGACTGAGCCTATTGTGAATCTGACCTAAGCTCACAGGATGGAAGTACCGCTATATTTACTCCTTTTGTCCCATACACACTTCCACAACGTCTTGTCACCCCACCCCATCCCTGTAGTCCTGTGCATGGACACTAAAGTGCCATCATGCACATGTTTGTATGTATGTATGTCTCAACACTATTAAACCATAATTTGACGATAATGGTTTCTACTGTTGGTCACTTAGGAAGTTTGTTTACTTTAATAATACCAATTATGAGATGGTACTTATTTTTGCAGGATTCTTCTACAATTATGATCGGTAAAAATGACTATCTTTCAGTTTTTACTGGTAATTTGCAAAAAGTGATCATCACAACATTATTATTTTTAAATAATTGTTTCTTTTTCCAGGTAAAAATCTCTACACCAATGAGTACGTAGCTATTAAACTGGTAAGTCAAACCTTTTTTGCCCTTGCTTTGACAGGTAGAGCCTGTTATTCAAAATAGACATGATTGTAAACATACAATATAAATGCATATTACAATATTTAGCGAAACATTGTTTACACTCATTAATGCATTAATGGGTATTTGACATGACATTTGTCACAGTTAATGATAATAGATTTTTGTTACCATGCAACTGTGTGAATGTCCAATGTTAGTGTCAAGATTGCGTGTCCTGGCACAGGGCTAAAGTACTCTCACACCACCGTGGAGAGACTGGCGTTTGATACCTCCATGGTGCGTCCGTCCAGCTTGGCCGGGCACCCCAACGAACACGATTGGCCTTGTTTGCACATGCGAAGCCGGCAGGGGATTGTGTTCTTTGTTGCTGCACTAACGATGCCTACTGGTTCGTCTGGGCGTTTGTTCAGCAGACAGAGGAGGCATGCGATTGTCTACACACCACTGTTTCCCAAACAGTGGGTCAGGACCCATTTGTGGGTACACGGACACATTTGTACGCGAGTAAATACCCCTCGACCTTTTTCCTACATTTTGTTTTTCATTATTATGGCAAAAGATTTTCAAAAATATTCCCCCAAAAACTCCCCCAAAAATTACAATTTGTCCTAAGTTAAACACAAATGCAAACCTTTTTCAAGAGAATTCCATATATTTTTCTAACTCCATTAATTAGAAAAAAATACCTTTTTAAGAAGATCTACAAGCTCACAACACGTTGCGATGCTACGTGTTGTGAGCTTGTAGATCTGCTATTTTCACTAGTTTGGGTCCCGGGGAGACAACAAATTTCTCTATTGGGCCTCGAGCTAAACAGTTTGGGAACCACTGGTCTTCTACACCCTCCCCAGGTCAACGGTGGAGGTTAGGTATCTGAATGGAGACAGATCTTTTTTTTACAAAGAATGAAAAATATAAATGTAAATAAAAATAGTTTATTTATTACACAGCTACTTAATAAAGAAAACAAAATTATTTTGTTGATTTTAAAATGATTAAATTACTTATGGTAAAGATTAAGAAAATGGTCATTATTATTAGATTATGCCAGGTGAGGCTCGCGAAACTCCGGTAGGAAGTGTGTCAAATATATGAATCAATATTCTGGTACTTCATTGCCTATTGCTCACCTAAAATGTTTTGAAGAAATATATATATTTTGTTTATTATTATTATTATTATTATTTATTCTTTAGTGTACTGTTTAGCTTTAACACATCCACTGCCAAGGGCTAATCTCATAATGTACTCACCAGTGCCAAGGTGTTTTTGTTGTTTTTTTGTTTTTTTCATGTCGCCATAGATCTTGTTAAAATCCTTAAGATTGAGCGCTACACGGTCTGTTTACATCCGCGCGATCTCCCTGTATCTCCCAGTGAAAACCACGTGTCAAACGGGGCATCCATGTTTGAGTTAGAGCGGATTACGTTAAACAGTGAAATGCGAGGAGAAAAAACTACAGGAAGAGAATTGAGTTTCAGTTTCGTCTGTAGAATGGGAGCGGGCGTGCTCGTCAAAACCGGATCCCAAATAATTCTATTTCCTGTCATCAAACCGGAAACGGAAGTGGATCAAAAAAAATCCGAAAGTGCACCCGGACCGCGCATGCGCGAAAAGACCGCAGCCCGTAGGGCTACGGTCTCGGCGCTTAACAGTTGGATTTAACGGCCCGTAGGACTACGGTCTTGGCAGTTAATGTGTTAAAATGACATCTAGGTTTGTTTACATGGCTGCCATGTTGAATATGGCCCAAACCAAGCATCGCTGATTGATTGATTGATTCAATTCATTCATTCATTCAGGTCCGCACTCTCCATCCATATTCATTCATTCAGGTCCGCACTCTCCATCCATACAACGGTCAGTTATTCATAACAGCGGTCTTTTCAAGAAATAACAGACCGCTGAATGCCATGATTGACCAATCAGAATTGAGTGTTCAACCAAGCTGTTTAATGATGTGCAAAATGATGTGCAAAACCTGACCACACACACTCATTGTAAGTGAGTAGGTCGGACAGGGTTATGGTCGGTATCAGGCGAGAACGTGGAGTCTATCTCCGCTACAATGCGCTAGACCCCTGGGAGATGGATTGCTGAGGTGGAGCGCTACACCTACCATTAGTTCCCAGTACTTTCTTACCATGATTTGCCACACAAGCCGTGCTACTCATACGCTGAGTTGGCAGTGCCTGGGATCGAACCCATGACCAGGCAAGAGATCTACCGTCTGAGCTACCCGGACACAAAAGGTTATTGTAGAGGGATCTCCATATATGGGCATGTGATGTGTCAATTTGCACTGACACTGGGAAAGTGGGCATGTCCATTGTCCATATTTGGGCTTATAACGCGGCGCCAGCACATCATTGCAGGGGTCATTGCATTGACCATGTGTCCAGTCCATATGGGTATATGTGTGTGTCCTGTAAAGAAAGAGAAGGTCCGCACACCACCTTAATGCTCCCAAAATAATGTATTAATAGAGCGGTTAAAAAAAAACAACGTCAGGTATGCTGAATGTGTATATGTGCGTGTCCTCCACAGACAAGGCCCACCCACAGACAACTTTTTGTAGTAGAAATTGCTGTGCTTCTGGTCAGTAGACGCATTTGATAACTCTTCATTTTGGTTCTTATGTCATGTAGGAACCAGTGAAATCGAGGGCGCCACAGTTACATTTGGAGTACCGGTTTTACAAAACCTTGGGAAGTACAGGTAAGGTCATTGGCAAGATTACCAACTATTATTCAGTCCATTCGTTTTTGTGTTACTACATGACCAATCTGGGAACCCATCGCCAAATAAAAATGAAAAACAGTGCCCTCTGCTGTTTTTTACTCTTTCACTTGGCTCTGGGACAAGCTGAATGGAGCACCCGTGCGCAAGGAAACCGGGGTTTTGGTCTGCCCTCAGCGCTCCACTTCCGGTGGTGCGCTTATGTTTTCATTCCCACTAACAATATTTCTACACGGAACAATAACACCACTTCTCCCAGAGAGCATGGAAAGTTTTGGTTATAAGCCCACTTGTTTCTATGATGAAAGAGCAAGTTAAAATGTGAATATCTTTCCGTGGCTTTTGTCTGCTCCAAGGACGCTATTGTTAAATGAGTTTCGGTTTGTTTTCAGTGGGAAGGGAGGGCACAGACAGTAAATCCCGCCCACTACATTTGATTGGGTAAAGCGCGGCCTGCTTCCTGATCTGAAGGCACGCCCACTTGTAAGCTAACGCGCACACGTTCTGAACGGGGCTCTCGACAGATTCAGTAGCGTAGCTCTGTATCTGTTCTTGAGAGATTACTACAGGACTGATTTTTACAGTTAATGTAGATGAGTCAAAAAGATTGTCTAATTTCCACAACAAGTGATTACGCCTTTGCGGTTACAGTCATTGACCCTCAATAAAATCCATTTTAATCTCCGGGAGTCAGTGTTTGTAGACAAATATCTTTCAAAGGTGACTTTGCAAATTCATGTGGAAACACCATTACCAGAAGCTGACTGCTACCTTCCTTCCTGTTGCCCTGAAAAGACTTCACTATTGATATCTAACAGGGAGATGCAGGAAGCGTTAACCTTATTACAGCCATCAGAATTGTGATAGAACTCGTGCATAATGCAGGTTTGTCATGTCTTATCCAGTCACATTATGTCTTATCCCACAATCTGATGGGCTCCTTCTAAGTCCTTATATGACCTCGGGCAGGTCGTTCCAGAGACACAATGTCTTCAGCCTCGACTTAGGAGCAACCAGCAGGTTCCTGCCTGAGGAGCTCAGGCTGCGCACAGGCTTGTAAAGGGTTAATAACTCAGGGCCAGGCCATGAAGTGCCTTAACCCATTAAAACCGGGAACGCATCTGTGTCATTTTCCCAATTTCTTTGGCTATTAAAAATCTACTATGAGCTTGTAGATTGAAGCGTGGCACTCGGTGCCGTGTTATGAGGTTTTAGATCTGCTATTTTTGAATTGCCCAAAGTATAAAATAATGGTTATAGCTAAAAATCTAAAATGACACAGCTGTGCGTTCCCTGAATTGAATGGGTTATTATAAGTAATCCTAAAATAGGAGTAATATGGGTGCCTGACAGCTCAGCCAATTTGTGCGCACACTGTATTCTCCACGTGAACTATACTCCTCTCTGTCCTCGGTCTCCTGTCTCTCTCTACACGCTCTACAAGCATGATGAGGATTTCGGTGTGTCTTTAACCCATTAATATCGGGAACGCATCTGTGTCATTTTAGATTTTAGCTATAACCATTATTTTATACTTTGGGCTATTCAAAAATAGCAGATACAGTATACAAGCTCATAGCGTTGCACCGAGTGCCACGCTATGAGCTTGTAGATCTGCTATTTTTGAAAAAATCTCGAACATTTGTGCAAATCTTTCGACTCAAATCTTTGCTTCTGGAGGTCCCTGGAACAAAATATTGTATAAATGTTCACTATAAAAAAATATATAAAATACATTTTCTCGATTTCTTCTTTTTTTTTTTGATAAACCAAAGAAATCTAAAATGACAGAAGATGCGTTCCCGGTTTGAATGGGTTAAAACTCAAAATTGATCCGATCCTGGTTATATTCCTGAGATGATATTAGATACTCTCTGCCCTACTCTCTTTTCACTTTCACTTCTACCTCTTGTTTGTCATCCTCCTTTTTATTATTGCCAGAGACACAGTCATGGTCAGAATTAGTTTGACAAGCAGGGCTCAAAATTTACCTTTTTTAGTACTAGTGCTCCCAACTCATGAGGTTATGTGCACCAGCGAAAATGTAGGAGCCCTCACATGTAAGGAACATAGCATGTCATTTTTGTATTTGAAAACAAAAAACTGTTTAACATTACGGTTTACAAGTAACATAAAATGATGAATACATTATATAAATGGGGCTTTAATGCATTATTCTGGGTCCAGGTTTGAAAATATGCTCTTCTGGCTTCTCTTCACTTCTGGTGGTGGTCATCAGAAACTATGATAAACAATTACAAAGAGCCTAAGACAGTTGACTAATCTCATTGTAGTCAAAACACCCAAGTCAAAATGTTATATTGATACACCCTGATTGCTCAGTAGCACTTTTATAAATAAAATGGAAGTTTTGCTAGGCATGTTCCTTGGCAAGCTCTGTGGAACTCAAGGTGCCTCTATTATAGCCAGACAAAGAACATAATGTCTACGGTTTTGCAAGGGTTGGAAAAGGCCAACTGTGCGGAAACTCATTAAATATTTAGAGTGAGGCTGCCTCTCTTAGCACTAACCTGCCTCTGTCCTCTACTCCAGATGGGATAACGTGACCCCATTTCATCTTAGCTGTGTGCTAATATGCCATCAGCCTATGTCAGCCAGTGTGGTTGTCAGATAAAGGATGTCTGTGCTGCATCAGTGCATTCATGGATGAATGTGCTCAACCCAGGTGTCAATATACAATATATTTATGATTATGAGTGTTATGAGCCCCCTCCCCCCCACCACATGAATCTGATATGACAATATGTTTTTCTAAATGTGATCTGTAGCTTTGACTTACTAGAATCACCACAAGTGTGGCATTTCTGCACAGAGCAGAGGCCAAGACTGCTCAGGATTTATTTTTCAGGATCTACAATGGTACAGTACAGCATTTATAGCGAGAGGAAATTAGTGAGCCATGAAAAGTCTGCCTGGCTTAACCCTGAAAGACTACACCTTGTCTCTGGCCACTACCAGCATCTCAAGCAATAAAAAAAAATCCCCAAAGACGCGCACCATAGCAGAATTTGGCTCTAGAGAAACAAGGAAAGAACAGTCTTCTATTGGGTGCCCAAGGCATCACTGGACAAAATATTGGTTTAACCTATCAATGTGGGTCGTTGATGTTTAACGTTTTCACTTCTCGGTCCACAGGGTTTGTGATGAATAAAAACTGGGAGAAAGACGGCCAACAGAGACACTAGGCCTGCTATTGTCTTAGCCCATAGTTGTATTGTCTTAAACTGGACATACATCAGTATAGAAATTATAGGCTAACAAATAACCATCAGTATAGAAATTATAGGCTAACAAATAACCACTAGTACTTTAGAGAAAGATAGGGTGGGATAAATAAATATTCTGAAGAATTATAAAATAAAATGAAATATCTTGGGATGCATCTATATAAGAAAATCGTACGCCCTTGCATGCAGAGAAAATTCTAATATAATTTATTTGCAAAAAAATGCTGATGTCGTCAAAAAGTCAAATAATGACCGCTTGTCCGATTATATCGGGCTCTACTTTATTCCCTTTCCTCAATCTCCAGATGCCTCAAGGTATCATTCCTATGGTACAATTGGCAACCCACAGAATAGGATAATTGGCTCCTAAAACACAGGATGGAACCCAGCATGATGTTGACGTGGCCAAATGCTAGCTAAATGGCTGTAGTGCCACTTCTCTCACTGTAAACGTGTTAAAGCCCATCTGTGATGTGCCTCAGGAATATTTGCTCACAATATTCTAAAGGTTAGGATGAGTAAAATACTCATCATTATTGTATCGGTCTTAAAGACCAAGTCTGCCAGTAGACCATTGTCGCTCGGATTATGAGCTGCTTTGAGCAACAATATTTCTTACTTGATTAAATTGGCTGATTATTGATTTTTGCCCACAGTGTTAATCATGGGTGAAAAAAAAGAAAATTGGACATTTCAATGTTTCCTGGGGATAACATAACTTTTCTGTGGTAATCATTTAGTCATACCTAACTGTGTTTCCAATGGTATTCAGTA
Organism: Gymnoscopelus braueri; assembly: GCF_963280865.1. Classification (NCBI taxonomy): domain Eukaryota; kingdom Metazoa; phylum Chordata; class Actinopteri; order Myctophiformes; family Myctophidae; genus Gymnoscopelus; species Gymnoscopelus braueri. The sequence goes on along the minus strand of NC_137603.1, from coordinate 37,521,850 downwards.
AACATCAAAAACTAACTATACTTTGGAACTACAGTTCTGAAAAATCTCATTTCACATGTGATATGAATATATTTTGGGTATCCCAAAACTAAGAAAATCACATCTTTGTAGTTAGTTTTGTCTTTTTAAGAATAATGCTTTGTCTGGACTGAAGAGCTTGTCATCAGGACAGCTGCCCAGTACTAGAATTGGACACCGCCTGCAGAAAATGTTGTGTGTCAGTCTGATGTTGGACACCCTCCAAAACTGAATGACAGACATGCTGATCCAAATTATGGATTGCCTACACTTATACTGTTGTGCATACTGTTGCTTGCACAACCCTTCACATAGGCAGGCCACTCATGCTTCTTTTCTTATCCATAACTTATGTAGGTTAATTCTCCTTGGGCCATTAGCCTAATCAGCACAGACCTTTTGCTATCCAATGTAATATACTAGGTCTTAACTTCAAAGCTCTCTCTCCCAGGCACACCATGACAATTCATGGAGCAGTTTTAACAGTCGGTGCATTTTAGTTTCTGGTTAATGTGTAACTAGCAGCAGGATCTGATCTCTACCCTCCCATAACAAACCATGTGATACTCCTCCTGTCTAGTTTCAGATCTGGCTGTGACTGAGTTGGGCTCCAGGTCAATTTCATCATTCATGGGAGGCAAGAATAATAAACAGTCTCTTGCTGCCCACAGGTTTTCATCAGACACATTGCCATGTGCAGCTGAAAGAATATCTTACCATTAAAGCTTAGAATATTAGCTGTGACTCAATTTACAGTTAACAATCCAAGCTTGTAACAATGTTGGCCGTGATGCACATGGAAAAGAACACAAAGGAAATTAACCAATTAAACCGTTTGCTCATGGACTGAGTATTATCAGCGATGCTATGATTGTGTCATGTATTATTACTTATTACTCCTTTTGTTTCAGCTGAAGGCCTGCCACAGGTTTTCTACTTTGGGCCTTGTGGGAAGTACAATGCCATGGTTCTGGAGCTGCTGGGCCCCAGCTTAGAGGACCTCTTTGACCTTTGTGACAGAACCTTCTCACTCAAGACTGTCCTAATGATAGCCATTCAGTTGGTGAGTTCATGGCAGTGGGTTATACCCAGCAGGGCCGCACTTTTATGAACACATATTGGCCATGCAGAGCCAGTATTTGACAGTGGCAACACAAAAATGTGTGGAGGGTAAATGTGGTACAAATAATTGGTTACTCTATATTAATAATAATAACTGTAGTGTGTACACATCACCATTAGCTGAGTGAATCAGTCACTGGATGTTTTTTTCTTTTACAACCAGAGAAACAAACAGATGTTGACCACAAGCTTGTTTTCTGGTATGCAAAAGTTAGTTGCAGCTCAACTTTTGGCCAACCAAGAGTATCAAGATAGTACTGTATCATTCAGTTCAAGCTATCCCAGAATATAATATAGTGATGTATATGAAATATGTGATGGTATTTAGCTTTTAAGAACTTGAAAATATTGAAATAATGTAGCGGTCAGCAACTGTTGCACAAATGTAAATTTCTGGGTTAAATTACTTTGATTTCTTGTCTAAAAATGATGTGGTTGTGCATATAATATCCTTTTGCTGACTCTTCCTGTATTGTCCCACTACAGATCTCCAGGATGGAGTATGTGCACTCTAAAAACCTCATTTATAGAGATGTAAAACCTGAAAACTTTCTCATTGGACGGCAAGGGAACAAAAAGGAAAACATTATCCACATAATTGACTTTGGCCTGGCCAAAGAGTACATCGACCCTGAAACGAAAAAACACATTCCATACCGCGAACACAAAAGCCTGACCGGAACCGCCCGATATATGTCCATCAATACACATTTGGGCAAAGGTAAGACAATGTGCATTTTTTATTATAGCTCCAAACCAGGATTTGTCTCCTTGCATAAATTGTTTGGTTATCCATGGGGAGATAGTGGACCATGGAGCCAGATACATAACACACAGACTGGCATATTTACCATGGTTGGAGACCATATGCATTAGGGAAATTCTCAGGTTTCAGCTTCAGGCTTACGTTTGAGCAGATTTGACCATATTTTAGGTATATTTTTGGAACATTTAATGGACTCTGTCTTAAAATAAGTTCAACTATACAGTTGGACTATACAACTATACAGAATCCAGGCCACCTGTTTAATGATACAATGATGAAAGAACAGTGGTGGAAATGTTGATTTTTGTGGTTCAGCCTGTTACCTACTATTTTAAATGCACTATCTACAGTGCTTATTTAAAATACATTTATTGTAATCTTTTCTTTTTTATAGAGCAAAGCAGACGAGATGACCTTGAGGCCTTAGGTCACATGTTCATGTATTTCCTCCGTGGTAGTCTGCCTTGGCAAGGACTAAAGGTATGCAGTCTATTTAGATATTGATTACAGTTATGTAGAAGTGCAATTGTAAATATTTAGCAATCTTACACATTGACTTTGTAAATATCGTTTGACCATGTCTAGGGAAGCTTTGAAAATGAGTTCAAATACAGGTGATGTGTTGAAGTACTTTCTGTGGTTTATGATGGTGAATAGAACGTTTGCTCAGCTCCGCCCACTCCGCCACCAGACTCAGACAAATGAGCGTCAGTAATTTCTTTGTATATTCAAGTTTATGTGTCATATCTGTCCTGTGACAATTTTGATAAACTAAAAGACAAACATAAATTAAGTTTTTATTCAAATGTTCCAATGTTCAACGTCAAAAACACAATTAAATTGTTAATCACAATAGTTTTTATGACAATTAATCATCAACTTATATGTTTTAATCGTGACAGCCCTTGCTGTGTGCGTGTTTGACAACACAGCCACAGCCTGCATCTGTCAGTGCAATTTGAGCTTGGGGAAAGGGGTAAAAAAAAAGCACCCTCCACCCTTGCTCTGGGCACCTGGAATCACTGTTGCACAGCAGCAGCATTTCACCATAGTGTTATGGTATTCCTATTCTTTTTAGTGATGTTGCTGATTATCGTGTAGATTATTGACGTAGTCTTATATGGTATGAATGGGAGTCCTAGTCAATGGTGGTTAGCAATGGTTAAGTTGGCATTGGACTATCGCTATTGTGGGGTGGGGCTTAGCGAACGGTCTATTGGAAGGGTCAATGCCTACATGAGAATTGTATCACTTAGAAGAACTGTCATTTTGATCTATCTCTATTGGATTGCATAGTCTCGTTACATGACCTTATGTTTATCTTCTGCAGGCTGACACATTGAAAGAACGATACCAGAAAATTGGAGACACAAAAAGAAACACTCCTGTTGAGGTCCTTTGTGAGAACTTCCCAGGTACGATGGCTTAGGCTTGCAGGGCTTACAGCTTAGTAATAACATGGCTGCTTCTATAGCAGCAATCCGTGATCCTTGGATCAAAACTAATACATCAAGACAATTGTTTCCTGCAAATGCGATCTTTTTGCAATGTTGCATTCAGCGTAGCATAGTTCATGTACTGTAGGCACGGAAGGCAGGATGTTTATATGCTATGTTCACTCTCCCCGGACCCCCCCATTCATTTGCTAACGATCTAATTCATTCGTACTCCCACAAGTCAGTACGTTCAACCTCACGTCATTCTCATTCGTTACAAGCCAACTCACTCACACCCTCATTCCCACAGTGCATCTCTGGCGGTTCATTTAAGCAGCCTCTGTTCACTGTTCATTCTACGTGCTTAGCTGTCAGCGCCGGTTGTCAGCTGTCAGTGTACTGTGGTTCTATGGACTGTGCTATGATATCTGGTAGTTTAATTATGCATTAAAGGTTCAGTGTTATGTTCATGTTATATCTGTATTCCATGCTCTGCTCAGGGGGTTTGTGATTTCAGATCTGTAGTCCTGCTTGCGCAGGTAATCCGTAATATCACAGCCAAATCTGAATGCAATATCATTACAGTAAATGGTTAATATTGCAGTAAATGGTTATATATACAATACATGGTTATATATGCAATACATGGTAAATGGTTTATAAATGGTATTGGTTATTCCTGAGCTGAAGTGTCTAAATGAAATACAACTTACTTCATGTGCTTTAACCCATTAAGAAAGCATCTGTCATTTCATATTTTAACCACTTTAACCATTATTTTATACTTTGGCTATTCAAAAATAGCAGATATTCAAGCTCATGGCGCGTCACTTTGTGCAGCGCTATGAGCTTGTAGATCTGCTATTTTTGAAAAATCTTAAATTTGTGCAAATCTTTGAATATGTGTATTTTTTTTTCAGAAAACGTATGATTTAGAAGACATTTTTAGAATCGGCCTCAACACTTCATAAATGTTGTCCAGAGTTGCGAATAAAGTGTTAACATGATTATTTTCTTGCTGTTTCAGAGGAGATGGCCACTTACTTGCGCTACGTGAGGCGATTGGATTTCTTTGAAAAGCCAGACTACGAATACCTGAGGACTCTGTTCACTGAACTGTTTGAGCGGAAAGGATATACATTTGATTACACTTACGACTGGGTTGGCAGGCAAATAGTAAGATGGATAAAAGATTGTTATATATTAACTAGAAAATACTGTTCCTGATGAAACGGTGTGGGCTCGCTGTCTTGGAAGCCATTATGCAATAGTTTAGAATGTCGGTAGTGTTAAGTATTGATAATGTTGAGTATTGGCAGTGTTGTGTTGATACTGCTAAGTATTCTTGGTGTTGATAGTGTTAAGTAGTGTTAAGTAGTATTAGTGTTCTAATAGGTGGTTGCTAAGGTAAAACTTGTTGCTGAGGTACTCAATTTTTACTCAGTTAATTAGTGGGATTTGATTAGTGTAGAAGAACATGGTTCTGAACAGATGGTCACAACTTAAAGTATAGAATTACATGTGACGATCAGTGGACCTGTGTCAACGTTATATTGTAAACATATATCTGTAGTCTAAAACATTGTGGGCGTAGTGAGTTTATGGACATGTCAACAATTTTATGACTACATCTGGCTCCACTCAGTGACATTTTCCCTTTCAAATTAATGGGATTTTTTTTGGCCATTCAAAGTTAAATATCTCAAAGTACAAAAGATATAATAGCCGACATGTCCTAAGCAAGCCAAATGTTTTCGAGTTGGAACTGAGTTTTTAGCTAAAAGTATGAAGGACGAGATGGGTACCAAAACAAAGGCAGAATAATAAATAGTGAGGATAACGTTAGTGTGCTCGCCTTAGTGAGCCCACAGTTATTGAGACATTAAAGACGGGAGTAATAATGTTTTTAGCAAAATGTCTCACTTCTCAATGATCAGTTGGTACCGTTTTCCTCACACAGCCCACGCCAATAGGGTCTGCCATTATAGACTCTGGAGCACCCGCCATCACGAGAGAGAGCCAGCCTCACAGAGACCGCCCTTCGCAGCACCAGCCAATGAGAAATCAGGTGTGATAAAGGCTCACCATGTTTCAGAAAAGGGGTGCCGTCAAAACCCCTCAACAAAGTCCCAGGAACTGTTGCATCATGTCTTTAAATAAATTAATGAATTCCAGGACATCAACAAAGGGGTATTTAGACTCTGAGTGGCCTTCAGGCTGAACCTGCTAATGAAAGCATTATGGGGTTTCCACAAAGCTTATATAGTATGCAGGGCTGAAGCCAAGTGACTCTATGTAGGATTGTCTTTTAGTGGATCACTGTCATGATAATGTGTTCTTACTTAGGTCCCAATTATTTACTCTATAATATATTCTAATTTGGAAAAGTTTGGAGGTAACATGTTTGATTTTATATTGCTTGTAGTGTAATTACTTATGCGGTGCCTCAAAAGCGGCAATATCAATCACAACCCTTTAACACATCGGGTGCCAAACACGGTAAAAAGTGTTTTCAAAGAGTAGCGCATAGGTGCCGAACACTGTTAAAACCGTGTTTTCAATCTTTTTGTTTTTTTCCACAAGGGGGGGGGGGCTAGCGCAGCTCTGGAATCACCCACGGTGACTCTGAGAAGGAAGGGAGAGATGGATAACCGTGCCAAAAAACATGGCTCCCCGTCCGCTCCCGTTCTATCTCCTTGATGAAAACCTCTGCAGCTCCGAAACTTTTTACATTGGGGAAAACAAGTCATTTTCGATGGGCGATTACTCCGTAATGGCGACTCGCGTGAGAGATGTTATTGTTCCAGGCGTTAGCCAGGACCATCGATCGTCGTGCACGCATCCATTGTTTACATGTGGGTGCTCGCAGTGGAGTTCACAGCTATAAACAGCACAGCGTTACAAACGGTGAGATCTCTGGCACTCAAAGTAATGTTTTAATAAAACGCTGGCACCCGATGTGTTAACTGCAGTATAATTGCCCACTTTTCCTAAATTAGTGAGGATGGGTTAAATGTAGAAGACACGTTTCACATTATGTGCAAATTTACACTGACAAATCCCCCCCAAAAACAGCTAAAGGAGTTTTGCTTTCATTAGCATTAAAGTACTGCAGTGCACTGCCTAAAAAAAAAGGTTTGAGGCAGAAGCTTGAGGCAACTTTTTAAATGGCATGGTGGAAAAGTAAGGTTCTGTAGTGTTTCCGGTGTTTGAGGAGGAAGGCAATTATTGTAGGAATGTGAAATTTGTAATACTAGGATCACCTTTGAATAGTTGGATCCCTTTTTCAATGATTTTGTCGTGTTCAGGAAGGGTTTCCATTTTCCATCCAGAGACGCAAAGACAGGCCTCAGCTTATAGGAAGTGAAGAATGTGATCACATACAGCACTTTGGCTAATTTACACAGATAGCCTGAAAAAGGTCTCTAAAGGATGAATATGGAGAAAAAGAATGTGACTTCACATCATTGAAAGTAATGGTGGTGGACCTCACATGAGGGGGGGCTTGGTGAAAGGTCCATTAAAGCTAAAGGATGGTTGCACCCAAAGCAGTATAATTGGGACATTGATGCCAAAGTTTGAGATTTATAAACATAACATTCAATTGGATTCAGGCTCAGCAGTAGTTATTAGTTCACCTTCTTGGCTTGAGCCTTGCTTTCATTTTGACGCATTTTATTATTTGTTTATTCACGTGCAGCTTTGCATGACATCTTGGCTTGCTCACCCAAACACCCATCTCACCTCCTCCCAATTCCATCACCCTCCCTGTCCAATTGCACCCCTACCTCCCTTACCACTTCCAACCCCCATCCCTTGAACAGACGGCAGCCTCTGACCGACGAGGAGCATGGGAGGTGCAGCCCAGTCGCCAGGCAAACTCCTCCTATCTGACCTCCCACCTGGCAGCGGACAGGCATGGGGGCTCAGTGCAGGTATACACCACTCATCTGATCCACTGCTCTCTACCCTCTACCCCTTCTCTCTGGAGTCACTCCTGTCTTATCAATGAATCCAAAATACTCAATCCAGTAATATGCAACAGTACTACCAAATATGGTATACTGTTCACAAATAAATACACACAAAAAAAGACAAGTTATCATTTACCATGTTAAATCGTGTTTATACAGTACCGGTATATCAAAAGATGGTCTCCTTGCATGTAAATCAATTAATAAAAAAATATAGAAATTTGCACCATATTAAATGGACAGAAAAACGCTCTACATGTTTAGATTTGATATTTACAGGATCTTTGGAGCTTTTGTGGAGTGTGTGCATTTGTTCTCATGAGACAGATCTGACTCTATTGCCCCCCCCCCCCCCCCCCCCCCCCCCCCACACACCCCTTTCCCAACAGCAAGGATACTTTTTCTCTCTGGGCAAGGTGCATCATCACATGCATGTCATATGCTGCACACTTCCCAGGTGCTGAATATGTGATGCATTAACCTGTACAGTTGCACTGTTTTTGGCGTCATAATCACAGGTTCCACTCTCCATGGCCCTTGGACAAAACAGTTTTTTACCTTTTTTATTTGCTTTTCAATTAGACTATTGCAAGATCTAAGAGCTTATAGATCGGTTCAACCTAATAATTTTTTCAAATGCATGCAAGTTTTAGGAGTACAAAAATAAAACACTTTGCATGGCAGGGTGGCCTTGCTTAGCTGGCTTAATGCATGCTCTGAAGTCATCGCAGTTAACACAAGTTGATTGTAGGGTGTTAGAATCTTGTGTAGTGGATCCATTAGGGGTGTAAAGATGAACCAATATGAACTGCAAACCAGTTTTAACGTTATCGATGCTAGATTGATTCGCGGACTCTTAAATCAATCTTAATATACCATGAATCATCTGATGAAGTTATGAATCAGTTGACTAAAGCTTTACTGCTAATTCTACTTTAGTATAAGCTGCTGTGGAACTCTCTGATTTAATTTGCAAGTCATTCATTACTTTAAGAATAATCATGACTCATTTGGAATAAACCTTGTCTCGAATTGCTCTCACCTCCCTGTGTGCTTGCTCTACAGTGTAAAGCAAATTGCATCGTTTTTTTTCACCTCATACCAAATTTCTTGTAGCCTTCAACTGTAATACCAATAAAGTCAATAATTGTAGCAGCTATTCTTCTTAATATAATAAACAATTTGTAAAGTGATATACTGTAGTTATAGCAGTGACTGAGACAACAGGCTGAAAAACAAAGCCAGTGACAAATGAATGCGCACAAGCACACATGCGTGTCCGTGCAACTGGTCTGGCCTCATCAAGTCACGTTTTGACAGCCCTGCTCTACATACTCCCCTCCTAGGTCGTCTAGATGAGTTGTGTTGGCTCGCTAGCCTCATCTTATAAAGCATTCTGTATGAAAAGATGTACTGTTTACGTCAGTTCCTCATGTTGGATTCATTACAGCAGTACTGCCATTAGTTTATTGAATGATGAGTGATTTTCCGTGACCATTGCAAAACGTAGCATGTTCGTCAAGTGGTACGAAAGTGAGCGTTTTACTTCCAGTTGGCCTTCGAAGTAAGAGCACTTCATCTAGGGCAAGGGAAGTAAGTGTTTAAGGCTTATAGTCGAGGGGGGTTGGAATCCACTGTGGTGCACCCGGCTTGCCGATTGTCTATACGAACACAATTGGCCGTGTTCAGGGAAGGAAGGTCGGTGTGGAGTGTGATCTTTGTCGCTCCTATGGGCAGAGGTGGCCCCTGTCAACGGGGGACGTTAAACTGGAGGAGTAGGACGGAGGCGCTACGTCCTCCCGGTGGGGCTCCTCTCTGGCAGGTGTGCCAGTAGGTACAACAGCAGTAGCAAGCAGTGGGAGGAAATAATTGGACTAAATTGGGAGAAAAAAGGGTTATTGGCTAATCTAAATAAAAATATATTTATCTTAGTTTTCACTATTGCTACACTTAAATTTTGAAGAATGCTTAGTTTTCACTGTTGCACTTATAAAATATCAAATGTGAACCCATATATTTGTATATCGCATCGTTATAAAAATATTTGGCATAAATCAAGATATTACATTTTGTCCATGTTTCCTCCCTAATGGTATCGTAGGTACGTATCGGATCATCATATACTGTAAGGGTGAGATGCACATCCCTAGGATCCATATACAGTATATTCTGTTGTCGTTATATGTAAAGAAAAGGATGGGCAGAAACATCTGATCTAATAGAATCCAAGGTGTTGAACTATATTATACTGATGTGTGTTAGGCCACTGTTATATTGCAGCAGCGCTCCAATCAGTTGGAGCGCTGCAATCTATCACTGAGAGGGACAATGTGGCACACACTATTTAACCCATTTAGATCGGGAAAGAATCTGTCTTTTTTTTAATTTCTTTGGCTAAAAAAATAGCAGATATACAAGCTCATTGCGCGGCACCGATTGCCAAGCTATGAGCTTGTAGATCTGCTATTTTTGAAAAGAAATTGGGAAAATGTGTGCGAATCTTTGAATCTATATATCTATCTACAGAAGAACCACTGATATTATAGCAACACATATATATTTTTTAAACTGTTAGAAGATTTGTAGAATCCCCAGAAGCAAAGATTTTAGTATAGATTTTTATATATATTAAAAGATTTGCAAATATGTTCACGATTAAAAAAAGAAAATAGCAGGCTTGTATATCTGCTATTTCTTTATAGCTGGAGTATAAAATAATGGTTAAAGTGGTTACACGGATGCGTTCCCGGTTTTAATGGGTTAAAACATGATTTTTGAATTGCACCAGTTAAGCACTTGCTAATGGCGATAGAGAACCCATCTGAAGCCATGCAGAATGTCCATGGAATTTGCATTAAATTGGTACATTCGAGTTGGAACAAAGCGGCAAACCTTAATATCTTTTATTTATATGCCACCAATTTAAACTGTCCGTTTATTATCAACCACAATTTCAGTACTGCTGAAGCTAAATGACGTGTTGATAAGAAACTGTCCTTGATAAAGCATTTAACTTAGGTTGAAAGGTGACTGGCTTGGGCCAACCTGTCAATGTTCAATAAACATAAATAGTGGGCAGGACTGTGTCTGACGGAATGTTTCACTGTGTCACACCAAGGTGGTCAGCTCGACTAATGGGGAGCTGAATGCAGATGATCCATTGGCTGCCCATTCCAACGCACCAATCACAGCTCAGGCAGAAGTTGAAGTGGTTGATGAAGCAAAGTAAGTCACACACTCTGTCTGCATTGAGCTTTTTGCTGTGGTATTGTGGCAGGCTGGCAGCCCTTTCCCTCAACTCTGATCCGACTGTCCACCCTCTTATCAGCTGTGCTCTGATCAAGCTATGCTTTTTCATCAAGACTGGAAACTGTTCCTGCAGCAATTTCTTAATTGAATTTTAAGGTTGATTAACCTCTTAAACCCTCTAGACTTAGTAAGATGGACCTGGGTTGGCTCAGTACTTGCTGTACTCGCTTTTCTGGCCTCTACACCTCTTCTCTTCGCCAAAAATAAGCTCACAACGCAAAAGTTGTTTATTTTTGGTTAATGTTCCCCCCAGAATATGAATGCTGGTAGTCAAGTGGTTAAAAAGATAACAATAGCAATAGCATGTAGTTCTAAATACTTGTACAAGTGCTTGTATTGTAGGTGTTAAGCAGGCAGCCTTCCACACTATCTTTTTGATATGATTTCTGCTACCACACACTTGTACCAGTGTCTCTCTCTTATCAGATTTTTTAGAAAGTATTGAGGGTTTTAACCGATCGATTGAGTTTTTAAAATGTTAAATGAAAGTGAAATGTTTGATCTTGTGTATTTATTCAATGTTACTTTTTATGTGTAACAGTGGTTTATCAAATTTGACCGGTTTTGCATGATATTTGGCATACACTTTGGCTTGGTTCTTCTTATGGCAATTCTAGTAGAAAATAGTTTGATAATGCAACATATTTCACTGAAATGTTTGAAGGTAGTGTAAGTGATATTTAAAAAGGTTAAAGCTCTATATGCAATCATTGCTACAGAGTTTGTTCAATAACGGGGGTCTCCCCGTCTCTCCAGCTCTGAAAATCCATTTTCAGGTGGCTTGCCAATTTCATCCAATCAGGAGAGTACCCATTTATCAGCTTCAGTTTTAAAGCGCAGACAAAATTGGAACTGGTTACCGCTTACCATTTCAATTGTTTGTCCTGTATCCTCCTGATTGGATAAAAATGGTGTCCTGACCGGAAAGTGCATTTTCTGTTTCTCTATAGCAATGATTGCTTGAATAGAGCTTTTTTACGCTTATAACAAATAAAACGTACTGCACCTTTAATCTATATAACTGACATGAAGTCAGAGTCTGTTTGGGCCCACCAATGTCCTATGTAATGTAAATACGTATATATAATTTCCACCTCATTGCATCTCCATCATGAGATTAATTCACTTTAATTTATTCCCATTTCTGGTCCTGCTTAGATAACGCACTTGCTTCCATTTACCTCTATTCATACAGGCGTTTGATATGATGATTGGCGCCTGTACTGCCAGTCTCTTTGATACCTTGTCAAACAAGTTCATGGTTGAAATATGTAACGCAAAATGCTAATCTTGTAGCCAAAACCTTTTTCATTAATGTTTTGCATATTATGGAGGGACGACCTAGAGGGGGAAAGGATTCCATGGGAAAATTTGTTTTTCCTTCATCTTGGTTATCTTCTGTCTACATTCGCAGATTAACATTGTTTCCTTTAAATGCGTTTTGTAAATGGTTATTTTTAAGCTGTTTATCTACTTAATCTAGACCTACTGTGTACCTGCTTTCCATCTAGATAAATAATTAAAAAATGTAAGCTTTAAGCACATTCCACATTAGCCATATTTATATATTCTCTCTGATTTATTTGAGGTATTGGTTATCTTGACCTCCATGAACTGTGAATGGATCCTTATGGAATCATAATCACACACAGGAAGTAGAGTAGCTGATCCAGTCTTTCCTCCTAAGTAGACCTGCTCTGTCTTTGTCACCTGTGTTTCCCTGTTGGGGGGTGTGTGTGTGTGTATTTAGTTACCTTTGCATGTATGTTTGTGGCATGAGGTTAGTCCCATCGTCTTGGTCTAGCTGTATTAATCTATCTTTTCTCTTTTACACTCTTTCCTCTCTCTTCTGTAGCTGCGTGAAAATGCTCAACCTTTGGTGAGTCCCTCTCTGCTAGTCCACATCAAACTCATGGGACAGGGAGTGGACAGGCCTCGGCTGGGCCCCAGTGCAGTTAATACAGTATTAACAATGGACACTCACTATAGTACCATAGATAGTGCCCACTGAAAACATGCAGACTTCAGATCAGTACATTGCAGAAGCCTGATTATGAAGGTTGTACAGTACATAAACAACCTTTTTGAAGCACTTTATTCAGTGCAGCCCATTATATTGGTGTATAATTTATTTATTCATGATACAAGCTCTGATCAAAAAAGTACAAAACTCCTAACTCCTCCTAAGCAGCTGTCACCATCAACCCAAGATCCGTTTTTGGTAGAAGTTAACAAACTTGTGCTGAGTCTCATTTACTTCACGTGATATTGGTTTATTTAGCAATATGGAAAGTTTGATTCAGTCAATGACTTTTGCGTATGTGTTAGTTCTGTTGCATGGTTCACCATTAGTCTCTATAAATAATTTTATTTAAGAATAGCCAGTCACTGTCCTATGTCTTGGTCTATAGCTGTTTTCCTGTCTTCTGTATGTTTATAGTGGCTATTTAGGCTCACCATGTCCTGTGCTCTTTGTCTGCACCACTCAGGTTTTGTCCATACAAGCATAATTGCTTTCAAAGTCCTTAACAGCTACTAGATGAGCTCCTCTGACATTTCACAATTGATGATAAAGAAAAACACCCCCACCCTGGATAGTTGCCATTGAATGCCTGACTAGTTATTATCAGAAAATTGGTAATGAAATTCTTGAACGGAGCAACTATGCCGTGTACGGGACGGGTAGTTTTCTTCACCATTGTATTTTGTATTGTGCCAAGCACCCGGCACGACTAGGATGTGCATATGATACACTACGTTTTGGAACAATTGATGATGATGGCTCATAAATAGTGGTAGATAAATTGGAACACAAGTACTGGTGGATGGCGATGCAGCCATCTTGTTCTTGGTGGCTTTGCTAACAGCAGCTGTGGTTACTGTGATTCTTAGAAATATCTGTCAAACTTTTAGAAGGCTGTGAGAAAAACAGTTTAATATACCATTAAAGCAATTTACTAGTCTTTTGTTTAGTTTTTGGCTGTATGCTAGCTCACCCCTTTCTCTCACTCTCTGCAGGTGCTGCTGCTTCTTCAAGCGGAAACGGAAGAAGAACACACCACGACATAAATGATCCTTCACAGCCTGAAACATAAAGTGTCTTGCTCAGTTGAATTGTGATTACAGAAATCAATAAGGTCCAATCCAGAAGAAAAGGGAGATGCCTGAAAGATAGGAGGACCTATGGAAATGGTTATGGGGATGTACACAAGATGCATAATTATGTGGTATTATGTGTCGTTTGATTAGAATCCTGTGAGTTTCATGGGAGTCTCATTAAATCTTTTTTTTTCCTTCCCTCCATGATGCTTGGAATATTTAGCAGGCAAACGGGCCTGATCGGGATCCTACATCTTGGCTTTTAGCTAAGGAAAAGGAAGATTTGTATTTGTCATACTTAACCAAGCATTTGCACTTTTTCTTTGCCTTCTCTGTTTATTTTCATTTATCCTTGGAATTATAAAAGATTTTTTTTCCCTCTGGAAAGAACTTCAGCTACACCTGTTGCAAACCATGTTTTACTTGGTTCTTTCCTCTGCTCAGTCAGAAACGCAATCTCTCTGTCCCTATGTCAAGCCCCAATGGAGTGCAGTTTTCCTCTGGTATACTTTGCTAACTTGTTTTGGCACAACGCTCCCACATTATTTCTGGTGTTGAAGTGAATGTAAACCTGAACATGTGAGGAACCAAGAGTGTAACTGCCTGTATCCATTTAAACACACTGAACATACGTCCAGGGAGCATGTCAGGGTGCAAAATCCCATGAAAACAGTATCATTATGTCACTAGACCCCTGCACTTTTTCCTCCAAAGGGGTCAGACATAGCACTGGGACATGGGCTGAGACCATGTGTTCTGTGTTTTCACCAGGCTGTCTAAGCTGCCAGCACTCCCCATAACCATAACTGTGTCAAAATACATTACAATGTCTTTGACTCATGGAGTTTTGGTCCTGGTGGATTTTCATTGAGCAACAACTTTGACATTTGTAGGTTGGCTAAAGAAAATACTATTTATGCTATTTATCTCTTGATTTTTATCCTTGTTTTTCTTATTAATTCTTAAACATACACACTGAATGTATGGACAGAAAAGCAAATGACGTTGGGACATTTATATAAATCTGTCAAGCCCATGGGAAGGAAACCACAAGCAGTCTAAAAGTGAGACCAGTTTAAACTAAGAAAATAAAACTGACCAAACTAGGTGGACTTGGAGCTCTTCTAAAAGATGTTTTTGACCTTAATCGTGTGACAGCAACTAACAGACTTTATACATTCTGCACCAGTCGAAGCTGGAGCATATTACTTTGGAGCAACGAGACAATGGTGCAATGTGCTTTGGGGATACAGTCTCTTTACACTACTGTCCAATGCCTTAACCCCCAACCACAACATCACATAGCCAGTAGGACAAGGTGGCAGGATGAGGGTTGGGAATTTTGCAGTATCTGCATAATGACACCCAATGTTTGGCACCATGTTCTCCCCATTGGTGTAAACTAGAGCAGTTAATTCACTCACTTCTAACACTGAAGTTCATGGCCCCAGAGAATGATGCCAAATGAAACATTGGGTGGAATAATCTAGAATCATGTTAATGTCTCTGCCCCTCTTAATGCAGTGCTGCAATGCATTCCACAATGTTTAAAAAAAAATCAGCTGGGCCCTGATCCTGGGTCACAGAAGCTGCACGAATACAGTATTGTGTATACTAGTTTTTTGATTAAATTTGATTTATTTTTAATTTCTTTTACATTAACGTTGTAGAGGACTGCCTTGAAATAATGACCCTTGATAATGTCACCTTTCCTATCCTCTTGACGCCTTCCCAGAGGTAATTCCATGCATGGTGGCTTAATTTTATTTGAATGTTTTGAGCAAATGTTTTGTTTTTTTATTACATTTTTGTTTTCTTGCTAAGTGACTTTACAATTTATATTTTGTGTTTCATTCCAAATAGCCATGGTTGTACAGGGAAAGCAAGGAAGACAAAAAGCTAGAAACAGTGACTGCACTACATTTGATTTCCCTGACAAGAACCCTGTCTCCCTAATCCTGTACTTGAGTGCTCATTACTTTATCTCATTGTAGCTGCCCCTCATATGTTAGGCCTTCATGCTTGGTGATGGGATTTTCTAACAAAATTGGGGGTTTTATCTTTTTCTTTTTTTATCCTTTTGTGCCATCTACATGCATACACTCAACCTCTGAATCAATTCTCAGTGGAGTGTTGGATATTTGGCTTTTGTGCACCTGCTCAGCCACCTTAGATATTAGAGATGCCTATGTTGTAGATGTTGCGAACTGGCTCTGTGAACCAGTAAATAAACCTGCTTGTTATGTGTATTAACACTGTATAGCTTTTGGTTTTTCTACCCCTGGTTACTCAAGTCAGTTTCTCCGGGGTCTAAGTTATTGTTTTATTGAAAGTACTTGAATATGAAAATCTATTGGATTTTTCTTTTGTTTGCTTTTGTCTTTATCAGTATGGTGATTCCAGAGATGGCATTTTAGGGAAATAATAGGAAAATAGGCTTTTTGAATGACAGGTATTCATTTCTTTAAGATGCCTTAGTGCCTCTTGACTGTATTGGACATGAGGATTGTGCTTCTGGATGCTTGTACTAGGTGGTGAGAATGACCAATTACCCTGAAGCGTTGGGATTTTCTGTAGGCCTACTTGCTCAGGGGAGTGGCGAGTAGATTACTTGTTGATTTGAGACTTAAATTATTGATAACAGTAGAGCCTAGATTAAGCGAGTGAAAGCCCCCATTTCGTATGCCAAACCTGTTTCTGTTGTGATGAGACCATGTATGTGTTATTGTGTTATGAACTGTACATAGCCAGAAAGCTGTGTTCAGAATTGTTCTTCGGCATAGTCAATGTGAACATGAATAAACAATTTTATCTTGACATGTGGGAAGAGATACTGTACCTCAAACATGCAGTCATGATTTACAACATTTGAGTGGCTGTTAAACTAGTTCAGGCTCAGCCTATATGGTCTACTTAAATTAAGTCTCAGAAGTGATGGGTGTGATATATTCGGTTCAAGAAATTGTCTTTACAGAAAATGGTGCCATCTGCTGCCTACTGGTCCTCCCCAGCAAGGCTTCAGCGGCAATCATACTGCTGCATACCAGCTTTTTAAGAATATTCTAAGTATTCTTGTGTGGTGAGATGGATATCCAGACAATAGCCTTCAATGTTCCCTTGAATTCCCTTATGCCATTCCCAAGACTACTAGCCCATGCCTTTACCTGTGCCAGGAAATTTGAAGTTGAATGTTTTTCACCACCTCATTCTAACTTGTGTCCTTCATTTTATTGTGTCCACTGTCATTTTGAAAATCCTAGAATAGGATGGTTCAGTCCAGTGCTGGGAAGTGTTCGTGCTCTTTAATGGAAAGTGTTGAATGTGTTGCAGGAACATTGCAACTTAATATTTGTCTTATGGCTTCCCTCGGTTTTGTAATATATATATATACGTATATATATATATATTCATTTATGTGACTGGCCATCTTTGCCATTTACCTATAGCCATGGTCTGCTTTATCCGTTATGTCACAGTTGAGCCTATTGTTGAAATGATGGATATGTATTTACTTTTTCCTCTTTAGACCTCATCCAGACTGATATACGATTACTCGGCTTAGTGTGTATCTGCATGGCTTGTCTGGAGATGACAATAGTCTCTGTAGTGAATATTATGGTGTTAGTCACCTGTGGGGCTAATACTGTTAGATCAATAAAGTGCAAGGGCTTCCAGTCCTCATGTAAAAAATAAGACGTTTACCATCTTGTGACCACCACCACAGCATATTCCATTTCAGTTCTTATTTCTTATATAGTTGACTTAAGTAAAACATTGCTTCTCTGTGCTCATTGTTTTTGTTTGACTTTGGTCTTGTGTATTCCAGTTTCCTGTGTTATCCAGGAGTGTATGGCTAATTTAGACTTTTATGCACAATAAATGGTCGTGCATCGGAGTGTAAATTAAGCTTGAATCAAAGCAAAATAGTTAAACAAGGAGGAAATTTATGGCTTAGGTCTTTTTTGGGTTCTCTGGCACTTTCCTTATTGCTGTACTGTAGTACCGTCTTAGATTTACTGTATTTCTTTTTTTTTTTTTTTTTTTTAGGGAAAGGTTTAGGGTGACTTTACTGCAATATTGTGATGAAATTATTTGAAATTGTAAAATTGTACAGAGGTTCACCATTGTAGTCTCTTTTCTGTCTGATCCCATATAAAGGATTTATTCTTTGATTTCTCTGTCATTCAAATTGTGGACAACAGAACTGTACAGCTCCAAGAGTTTATCCCTCCCCTCAGCATTTTTCAGAGCTATGATTAATACAAATCCTTAAACTGTAAATAAATATTGTGTTGAAATATGAATGTTACTTCCAAAAATGTATTTGAATGAGTTAACTTAGTCAAGGGCTTCAAGTATGATGGAGCTTGTTTTTTTGCTTTTTTTGTTTGTTTATCTTTTTGTTGTTTTTAAGTTGTGGAAAGGTAAAGGTTCTTTTTATCTGAGATGCCTATTTTTTCCTCTTTGGATTCATATGAAAAATGTCACATGTGATCCTTACAAATTCACTTTTTATTCCCTCCTCACCTAAAGGGAAACTCCAGTTTGCACCCTTTTTTATGTAAAATAAAAAACAAAAATCTCTTCACCTTGTCTGTGAGTGTGCATGTTTTTGATACGTTATTTTCTATTGATAGAAATGTTATTGATTCTAATGTTGGATCCATTTAGCAAAGTAATTTTTTATGGGATAATGTCACTCATTCTTCACCTATACTGCAGTACCAGTGAGTGAATGAATCAGTTTCCTAAAATACTGGTAGAATTGTAATCCAATATTTGAAGTAGCCTGAAATGTTCTTTACCTAAATTTCACCCTAATTCCTTTATAAAAAATGTTAACCCGTGATTTTGTAACCCTTATTTTTCACCCGGTGCCAATTCTCTAAGTGATCCTGGGCGCTACACTCCCCTCACCAGCCTAGGGAGGCCAGGGCCGAGCTCATGCTTCCTTCAATGCATGAGAGCCAACTGACCACCTTGTCACCTGATGGGGGAGTTTCCCCGGTTGGACGTAGCGCGTGGAAGGAACACGTTATCCCAACCAGTTCCCTTCCCCTCCATCAGGCGCCCCGGCTGTCATGGGGGAGGCGATATAGCGTCCAGGATTACTACATGTTTTTGTGAGAGTATTAACTACCCTGAGAGACACGGGGAGAACATGCAAACCACACAGAGTAGGCCCTTTCGCCAACCCCACCTAGGGTAATTTCACCCTAATTCCAGTCAAGACATTAATTAAAATGTGTCCCTCCTCGCTGCAGTCATAAATGTTTATAAAGATAGAAAATGCCCTGGCATCACAAGTCTTCCTCCTCATGTCTGTTTTCATTGTCGCTGGATTGAATCCAGACTCTTCACATGCCAATGGTAACATCCAGTAATGATGATGTGGTAAATAAAAAGGTGGGTAAACTATACTACCTTTAGTCCGTAATCCTCATTAGGCAACCAACTATAACATTTAAAGCATTAGCCTAAATCAGTTTGATACTGCTTGCTGTGATGTTTACTATACATTTGTAATAAATATTTAAATAATCCCTAGAAAAAAACAAAGGTGGGTCAACTTCTGAAGAAATACATGTGGATCCTGCCATTTAACTGTGCAAATATAATAATTTGAAAACTTGTTAAATGGGACATTCTGCATAATGAGTCCTACTTTTGATACTTCAAGTACATTTTGATACCAATGCTTTTGTACTTTAATGCTCAGTGAATTTTGAATCCCAGACTTTTACTTGTAACAGAGTATTTCTACATTGTAGTATTGATACTTTTACTTAAGTACGACGTGAGTACTTTTTCCACCACTGCCAGGCTGAGCTAATAACACCTGTGGGCTGTGCATAGACAGTAAAAAGTACTGTGGCGTTAATACTAAAGTAATTATAAAGTTACCGACTTCCACCGCTAGTCGGCGATGTTACATTCGGTGATGTCTGTTCGTCTTTCACTATAAACTTCCGCCAACAACTTCCTGTGCTCTCTTCCACCAGTCCAAGCCAACATGGTGGGTATCCCTAAAAACATATCACTTCGCAATCCTTTTCAATCTCTAAGTTCTGGCAGGCCATCCAACGTATACAAGCATTGGCGTGCACACATAATGCGTTACTTATCTGCATGCTTTATGAACGACGCGTTTGGGCTACCCGAATGTCACTATTTATTCCCATTTAACTTGACCGGTGAACATTAGGACCACCGAAGCGGACTTGACACATTAACGCGTCGAAAGCCATAACCTGTATTGACGATTTAGAGGCGAATAACAGTATGTGTCAACTATCTGGCCACCAACCTGCATGGCTTATGAAACATGTTTCTTGACCTGTCTGTTAAATTATGTATCTTGTAACTCCTGAGACGTTCACTAACGTTAGCCTCTTGGTTAGCATGTAGCCTTGATACAAGACTCCTATACCGATGACAGTCTTGATCCAAGGCTAGGTTATCATGTTGGTCCTCAGATGGCACCATCTGAGGACCAACATAGTAAACGCTGTTAATAGGATCTTTATTATATGGTACATAACTGTGCTGAAGGATTTGCCCTGCTTGTCAGCAGCAGTGATGAGAATCCGTATGAGATAAATGAACTTGTGCAGAACTGCAGATAAGTAGCCCCTAGCAGTGGTTCTCAAAGTGGGGTCCTGGGACCTTCAGGGTTCCTAATGGACCCTCACAAGTCTGTACATCTGAGTGTTTAAAGGGAACACTCTAGTCTAGAGTTACTCTACAGTGTAGAATTATGCGGGTCCTTTAAATTTAAAGGTTTGAGAACCATTTCCCTTAAAAAAAAAGGTTTGCATCTAGTATGCATGCTCTGCTTGTCAAGGTTTATAGGAAATAAGGTCCGGAAAGATATACCCATTAGATTTTAGCCAATGTGTCATTTGTCCAATGTGTGCATTAAACAGATATACCAGGTGTATTGAGAATTGGATGAGTATTAAATGGTTTTGCCTAATGAATCCACCTGATTCAGCTGATGTGTTTTCCCTCAGGGTCGTGTCAGGACCAAGACCATTAAGAAGGCCGCCAGGGTCATTATTGAGAAGTATTACACCCGGCTTGGAAATGACTTCCACACCAACAAGAGGGTGTGTGAGGAGATTGCCATCATCCCCAGCAAACCACTGCGTAACAAGATTGCTGGGTAAATGTGTTTTCTATCTCTGTTTTACTTCTACTTCTGAATATAGCGTAGCTGTAGTATAATTTGAATTGCTGTCACTGATTGAACAGGAGGTTTGTGGCAATATTCTCTGTTTAGTATAGGTCTACTATTAGCCTCGATCTCCAGGCTTTTATTGCTTAGTTTTGCTAAAAAATAAAAGCCTGGCCCAACCATAGCCTGTACTGGGTATGAGTAAGTGTTTCATTTCCCAACCAACCAGAGTGCAGTGGGCGTCGCTCGTAATGTTGTGTTAACGGGGCGGGGGTTGACGGACAGATCGGTGAACCAATGGGATCAGCCGCAATCTCTCGCCGGCTCTATACACCCGCCCCTCTATACACGAAATCAGGAGCGTTGGGGCAGACTAGTCTACTATAGACCACCGAAGTCTGACGTCATTTACACATCCTTTGTTTGTCTACCTGGTTCGCAGTTTTCCACCCCCATTCTGAATATCGCGTCAAATAAGAACTGTGTTCCAAAAATAAACAAATGACCCCGGCGGTTTGACTCTTATGGATATGAAGCATCAACTGACGGTGAGAAAACGATAATGTTACTTCCGCCCGAATTAGTTACATTTTCGCCAGAAACAGACTGTATCAAACATAAGTGACTGACTATCATAAACGATATAGAACCTCCTCCCTGACAATATCGCCGGGACAGTTTGTTTATTTTTGGACCACAATTCTTATATGAGACGATTCTAAGATGACCCAATGTTATTCTCCATAGAAAAATTACTTCCGCAAACCTGGGGATGAACGAATGACGTCAGGACTTCGGTGGTCTATACAATTGCTTCAACACATGGAGAGAGAATCAGATGATACACTCCACTATACAATAGTGTTAAAGACAGTTTGCTTAAGGTTATTCAAAAGTTTGACTTGTGCATGAATTCATTTGACTTTGGGAGCGCCTTCTATTTGACAGCAGGAAACTGCCTCAAAGCGAAGGTTTGGAATTTAGTCACCGAGGTTTTAAATGTAGTAGCCTTGTCAAGTGCCATGTTTGAGGAGAAGGATACTTGCTCTGCTCCAAGGTTAACTAGGTACATGTTGCATCTATTTGACAGTCCCAAGCAGGATTCCCATAGATCGTTCCTATCCCCGCCGGTTAGCAGACTGATCTCCGCGGCATAAATCTTCACCGCGCTGCGCGTGTAGTGTACTCAACCAATAATTAATTCCGTAGTCAGATATTGTCCTCTAGTTTCATATCCATTTGAAAGTTCTGGCAGAAAACCTGTTTTTAGTAAAATATCTCCACTTTTCCAGGAGCTGTACACGGATGACATTCTCCCAGGGCAAGGGGCCCGTAATGAGTGCACGACTGAACATATCAAAACTTCCTTTGGGAAGCACAAATGCATGGGGCACTCAATTGGCAGGTGGTGTGATTAATTACCAATCGCAACGCACCTGTCAATTGTGTAGCCCATACGTTTGTGCTTGCCAAACATTGACTGTTCCCAAAGGAAGTTTTCAGTTCAGTCCAGCAGTCATTTCAGTTCTGGCCCGTCACTGACAGAGAATGTCATCTGTGTGAATCTCGTGGAAAAGTGTAGATATTTTACTAAACACACGTTTTCTGCCAGAACTTTCAAATGGATATGAAACTACAGGACAATATCTGATTCTGAGGAATTAATTATTGGGTGAGTACACACACAGCGCAGAGAAGATTTATGCCGCGGCGGTCTGCTAACCGGGCTTGGATAGGACCAAACTATGGTTGTGTATTTGGAATACCTGAAATGTGTGTAAGATCACAGCGATTCTAGGCCTAGATTCCCACGGATCTCTAGAATGTCTTCAAATGTCTGGAATTGTATAAGTGGTAATATTAAATTTAATCTGGGGCAGTGTTAAAAATTAAAAGTAATAAATTCCCCTTTAAGAGGCATAACTTTTGTACTTTAAAAGTGTGCAGATACCCTGGTCCCAAGGCTGTTGCCAGTCCATCAGCAGTCCTCAGAGAGGCTTTAAAGTAGCTCAAACACACTTGCATCATCAGCTTGTTAATTAAACAAATCCCCCCACCCGAATCTTGGTGTCTTGACTCACTTTTATATGAACAAAAATGTAATGCAAATTACCACATTATGGTAGAGTAGTATTTAAAGAGTTTTGAAAGGAAACTAACCAGCCATTAGAAAACTATGCTACAGATGCCTTGTGAGTGAGAAGGATGGAGAGGTGAATACTGGAGGAAATGTCTTTGTCAGTGTAATAAGTAGTTGGTTTGTGTCTCTCTCAGTTATGTCACTCATCTGATGAAGCGCATCCAGAGGGGCCCAGTGCGCGGCATCTCCATCAAGCTCCAAGAAGAGGAGAGAGAGCGAAGGGATAACTACGTCCCAGAGGTCTGTATCTAATCCGTCTGCCTCTGTTTCAGCCCAACCTGCTTATCTCCACTTACCAGTGATCATGTTAGGAGTAGTGCTACATTTTCTTGGATGTTCCAAGGCATCTTGCAATTTATATCTGGGCATCCACAAACGGTTAAACAGCTGCAGAATTCATTTGGAAAATACCAGTAACATTCTCTCCACGCTGTTACATTTTGTTATAGCACCAGCAGCTTAATCTAAAAATGATATGAGCTGTGGTGAGACTATTAATAGGGAGAAAGACTTTGATATCTTATTCCTTTTTTGGTTTGCTGCTTTTACTTAATGAGAAGCTCTGAGATGCCTGAACAATCTCAATTAAGTGGCATGTTTGTATGTAGCAAATGGGAGGGCTATGAAACGAGCTAAACTACTTTTATCTTGTTTTGCCAGGTGTCTGCTCTAGACCAGGAGCTCATTGAGGTTGATCCTGACACCAAGGAGATGTTGAAGTTGCTGGTAAGTGTGGAACTATTTTGTTTGGCTTTCTCACTGGTTCTTCGTTTTGTTGCTTGGAGCATACACAAACTCAACAACATTGCAAGACCCATGCTCAGGTGCCACACACACCTGTGACTGGCTGGCAGGTCACTCAAAATGAGAGTGATTACCAACAGAAGCATATTGGGGGATTTTGGCAATTGTTTTGGGGGCGCTACCTACACGTTGCACGATCCTTACAAGTTATTCCTCGTTGTAAAGGTGACTAATCAACGATAAAAATGATTTATTAAAATACTATACCAATTGGTATTATTGAAGGGGAGAAATAATCGACCGAAGTTACATTTCCAAACTTTTTGTGGGCAGTTTATGTATGTGTATTTATCACATTTGTTGGAATTATTTCTGCAATTGCAGTACATGCCAACCATTTGTGAGAAGGCATATCTTGGCTAGCATTTAAAACTCTGCAAGGACTAAGGCGTGGTGAAATGAAAAATGTTTTTTGTGTGTATCATGTCAAAAGTCTGGCCGTCAGCAATTTCTGTCCAATTTAATATTTAATCAGTTAAAGAATTCATATGCAAATGAGACCATTAAATATCCCTGTTTGTCTAAATGCTAGTCATAATTGTCCACAGCATATGATGTACTGTATATGTAAGTTAACTCTAGAATATGTTTTTGTCCTAGGACTTTGGTGGCCTTTCCAACCTTCAAGTCACCCAGCCAACTATTGGAATGAACTTCAAAACACCCAGAGGAGTCTAGAAAACACATAGATGAAAAATAAAGAAAAGTGTTGAAGTGATTTGTGTTGTCTTTTTAGTTTTTTATGTGCAGTCAGTAGTTTTTCCATAAAGAATAGTGACCAGTTACAAAAAGTAGTGTATGCTGTTGTATTTAAGCACTGCACAAAATGTGCACTAGTTAAGTTCTTCTGTACAATGTCACTTTAAGCATTTTGGCTCCTTGTATTGTGTTGGACAGTGGAGGTGTTTCTTTTTCATAAGCTTACTTTAAGTGACCAACTCTACCAAACATGCCATTAACAAGCAAAGTAAAGGAAACTTTTAATCCTAGACCTAGTTGATCATGAGTTAACTATACAAGTTTATACTATCCTGGAGGTGTTGAGTGAATCTCCCATGAGTTCTACAGTATAGGACATGAAACCAATTGGTCAACACCCACCCTATTATGATGATGCACGTCATAAAGCATAAAAAGTCATTTAAGGAGAAGATTGGAGAAATAAAATGGCATACAAATAATTAATAATTCACATTTTAAGTACGCCAAACTGTAATGCTGTGAACCAAAAGGTTTTAACATGGGATTTAAAAATAAGAGTTGGCTCAAGTCTCAGATCCCGTGGAGGAAGTTTGTTGCTATACTATGTGTGGCATAATGACAGCATGTTTTTCTTTAACTCTGGGAGCAGTTAATGGATCGGTTCCAAATGACTTAAGTGTCTGGTCTGGGTTAATGTCAAAAGCAGTTCAGAGATGTATTATTTTTTTGGCTCGAAACCATTGAGGATTGTCAAACAGTATTTTACAGTCTAAAAGCGAGAGGGAATGTAAAGATGAGTGTCAGAATTGGGGGGGGGGGTCATATTGTATAGAAGTATTAACGTGGTAAACAACAAATTATTTACAGTGAAATAAAATGCCATTTTAAAAAAAGAATACTGAAAACAAGGGAATTTAGGGTGGTGGTATAGGAAAGGCCATGGGGTCAGTAGGGTTTTGTCCTACAATCTTATACTGTGCATCCACTGTAACGGTCCTCCCACAATGTCTGCCAGGGGCCTATTACACGAAAGGAGAATTAAATAAGCCTGGATTTAAGTCAAATCCAGGTTTGACAAAGTCTGGTCCGTACAGCCTGGTTTATTCCCTTCCATGAACGCCAAGCCAGGCTGAAAAGGAGCGACTTTGTCGAGCTAGACCTTGTCAAGCCAGGCTGTGTCGAGCCAGGATGGTAAAGCCAGGCTTCACGTATTCCTATAAAAGACCATGAAAGTCGACCATGAAAGCAGAATCCTGTAATGTATATCAATTTAGGGGTCCTTGGCATGAAAAAGGTTGAAAACCACTGTTCTAAATGGCAGTGGTTCACAAACTCTTTAGCTCAAGAGTCTTGAGGCTTGGTCCCGTCTCCCCGGAATCATACGAGGAAGTAAAATGTATAATAAGCAAGAAAGGAAACACGGCCGCATTAAATGGATCCAGGGAGAAAGCGTGGCAAAGCATTGCCGACAAATTAAATGCACAAGTCGTCCAAAAATATGTACAATTTATATACAAGTCCATAAATATATAATTAAGTTAGGCTTAAACATGAGGAGTGCATAGTGAATATTGGAATTATCGCCTAGTAATCTACAATGCGATAGCCTATTATAATGCGCCATGCATCCAACCAATATGTCTGAGTCTGTGCTCAGGAATGTGTCAAAAACAAAAAAATCTCCATGAATTCAAGGCTTCATGGAGTGTGTAATAATTGATAGAAAATAAGTATTTTTTGTGTGGACTATTCTTTTAAGTGTCTTGTTCAGGGACACTTTGACACATTGCTGAGGCCTGGAATCAAACCAGGCATTTATGGCTTGCCAGGCAGGCTCTCCAACCATTCAGCTATGGCCATATCATCAGCAGAGACCACATCATCAGCAGAGACTCTAAGGTAGTTCTACTCTGTAACAGTACAGGGGTTTCAGGGGAAACCAGCTAAATGAGGAATAATATAATAAAAGACTGTCTTGCTAATAAAGCGTCATGTCTCTCATTTTTTACAATGTATTTGATATTACCTTTATATTATTTAATAAATTATGCATTTCATCCTCTATATATTGTCCAGCAACCTTTATGATAAAGGCGAAAAAAGATAGACCCGTGGGAGCCAGATTGCTCAGATGCCAAGGTTCCTGTTCTGGGATTCGATCCAGCATGATCTTGTGGTCTGAAGTTAAGAGCTCTTCCGACTGAGCAATAGATAGAGCAGCTCCATATTAAGCAGAAGTCACAATTCCCTCTAACCTGGCTCCGTCAAATGGAAGAAGCTTGCGACACACATTTTGTTGATTTCCGGAGGGAGGGGGGTTTACCAGGCTAACTTCCCTCGCCAGGGTCAAAAACGTTATCAATTATTTGAAATCCGAACGTTTATGTAGATGAATGAACGGGTCAAAAATGGAGAAAGTGCAAACACCAGGTTGAAGTTCATCCATGGCGGTCATGACAGATCCAGACTGCACTAGCGATTTGTTTACATTCGACATATTTTGTTTACATTCGTACAATATAAATATTAATAGCCTATATTGTCTGTCGGGCGGAAACCTCATTATGGCCAAAACTGTTACTTTTCAGCATAAACGTTCTAAAATAGCAAAAACAAAAAATCGACAAAAAAAAACAAGACTCGCGCAACATAATTTGGCAAGACACACCATCTCCGGTTTACTTCCCGTATCTGCATAGTCTCGCGTAGCTATCTGCGTGAAGTGGGCGGACACCAACCTGCTTCCGGTCTGCTAAAAAGGCGTCCGCCCACTTCACGCAGATAGCTACGCGAGACTATTAGTCAGGGGATATTAAAAAAAATCTTGGAATAAATTCCTTACCAAAAAAAATTTGTTTGTAAAGGTGTCTAGTAACACATCTCACAAAGACTGAAATGCAGTTTCCCTAGGAGAATTTGTGACAGCTCCTGAAAGTTGGGGTACCCACCATAACCTTATGCGGGGAAAAAAATCTAAATTTAATTCTGTTTTGAGTAGCATGTGAGGGGTCAAACTAGGGTGTTTATGATTCTGAATCCATTGCAAGCATTTGTTTTGCACCAAAACCACTCCTTGGGCTAAAAACGGCCATAGCCATCCTTTTCCAGGTATACTTTTTGTGTAAAAAGCCCATTGAGATTGGGCCGTTTTTAGCCCAAGGAGTGGTTTTGGTGCAAAACAAATGACTGCTGGAGTGCAGGCCCGAGGTCCTGCTGCTGTAGTGCAAGCCTGGGCTTTGACAGCTGAAGGTCAGGCTCGGGGTCCGGCAGCATGAGTGCTAGGTCAGCCTCGGCAGTGACAACAGAGGACAGTTCGTAAAGTTCGCAAGAGTTGTTAGGAGGGAAGGCTGACGAGGACAGTTCATCGGAGATGGCAGACAAGGGTTCAGGGGGGAAGTCGGTGGGGACAGCCGACAAGGACTCAGGTGGGGAAGATGGGACGTCGGCGGGGACAGCCGACGAGGACTCAGGTGGGACGTCGGCGAGGACAGCAGACGAGGACACCGGAGGACCGTCGTCAGGGACAGCCGACGAGGACTCAGGTGGGACGTCGTCAGGGACAGCCGACGAGATCAGAGGGACAGCGGTGTGGACAGCTGACGAGGGCGTAGAGGGCTCACGCAGGTCATTGATGTAGACGGCTGGCGAGGACTCTGGCAGATCGTCAGGTGACGAGAATTCAGACGGGACATCAGCCGACGAGAATTCAAACGGAACGTCGGCAGATGCGAATTCAACGTCAGGTGGTGAGAATTCAGTCAGGACGGGCAAGGTGTCCGCAAGGACGGCCGACCGTGGTTCGAATGGGATGTCGGCAGGAATGGCCGACACGGCATCTGGTAGGGCATCAGCGGTGTTGCACAGAAGAGGAGGCTCACCGTCGCTAGTCAGCAGTGGAGGCTCAACGTCGCTGGTCAGCAGTGGAGCCTCACCGCCGCTGGTCAGCAGTGGAGCCTCACCGCCGCTGGTCAGCAGTGGAGCCTCACCGCCGCTGGTCAGCAGTGGAGCCTCACCGCCGCTGGTCAGCGGTGGAGCCTCACCGTCGCTGGTCAGCAGTGGAGCCTCACCGCCGCTGGTCAGCGGTGGAGCCTCACCGTCGCTGGTCAGCAGTGAAGCCTCACCGTCGCAGGATAAAGGTGCACGTTGGTTGCCGGGCGGTGGTGCACGCTGGTCTCCGGGCGCGGTGGTGCATGCTGGTCGCCGGGCGGTGGTGCACGCTGGTCGCCGGGCAGTGGTGCACGCTGGTCGCTGGGCTGCGGTGGCTCGTAGATGCTGGGCGGCTCGTAGATGCTGGGCAGCAAAGAGCGTTGCCGCGAGAGATGACGATGGCGCCCCCTCGCCCGGTTCCCCTTGACGATGGCCAAGCGAGACCCAGCCCAAGGGTTTAGGGCTGACACAGTCTCACCGTAGGGTGGCTCGGGGAACGCGGGGTCAACAGGGGCAAGAGCAGAGCACACAGGCCGGAGGCCTACATACCCAAGGCTGACTGACTGGGGTGCAGGCTGGTGAGCAGGCTGGGAAGCAGGCTGAGGACAAGCAGGACAATGGCTAGCAGGCTGGAGAACAGGTGGAGAAACAGGCTGAATGCTAGCAGTCCGTAGGCTTGCAGGCGCATTGGACAAAACGGCCCACATTCCCATAGTCAGGGGATATTAGCAGAAAAAATTCCAATCTTGGAATAAATTCCTTACCAAAAAAAATCTTCACCAATGTGTTTGTAAAAGTGTCTAGTAACACATCTCACAAAGACTGAAATGCAGTTTCCCTAGGGGAATTTTTGACAGCTGCTGAAAGTTGGGGTACCCACCATAACCTTATGCAGGGAAATTTTAATTCTGTTTTAACCCATTAAGACCTGAGGCGATTCTTTAAAAAAAATCTAAATCCTAACAGTTTCTTGAAAAAAATATAAAAAATATTTTTTCACGATTTTTCAAAAATAGCAGATCTACAAGCTCGTAGCGCGGCACTCGGTGCCGCGCTATGAGCTTGTATATCTGCTATTTTTGAATAGCCAAAGGCATCTAAAGTGACACAGAAGCGTTCCAGGTATCAATGTAAGTAGCATGTGAGGGGGCAAACTAGGGTGCTTTTATGATTCTGAATCCATTGCAAGCATTTGTTTTGCACCAAAACCACTCCTTGGGCTAAAAACGGCCCAATCTCAATGGGCTTTTTACACAAAAAGTATACCTGGAAAAGGATGGCTATGGCCGTTTTTAGCCCAAGGAGTGGTTTTGGTGCAAAACAAATGCTTGCAATGGATGACCCCTCACATGCTACTTAAAACAGAATTACATTTTGATTTTTTTTCCCCCCCCCGCATAAGGTATGGTGGGTACCCCAACTTTCAGGAGCTGTCACAAATTCTCCTAGGGAAACTGCATTTCAGTCTTTGTGAGATGTGTTACTAGACACCTTTACAAACACATTGGTGAAGATTTTTTTTGTTAAGGAATTTATTCCAAGATTTTTTTAATATCCCCTGACTATCAATTGTCCCCTCAAGTTTATCTGCTAGCTCTGGCCTAGAATATGCCACTCGGAGGGCCTGCTTCAGACCCTCAATCTTACGTTCTGCACCGATGGAGGGACTTTGGCAATTGTCCATGATGGAGATCATTGATTGAAGCGCCTTGGTGAAATCATCCCCTCTGCATCCATTGTGGTTGGTTCGTTCTGTCACAGTGCGAGGCAGGGAGGTGTAAGACCCAAGAGCAAGATGAGAGGCAGAGGCAGCGTAGCTCAAATTAAAGTGTTTATTAACACCAACCAAGAGGAGTAGGCAGTAAGCAAAGTCCAGGTACAGGCAAAGTCAATACACAGGTAGGCAGTCAGAATAAGGAGGGAATAGGGGGGAAACTAAACTGGGAAAGCTAAGTGAACTAAATACAAGGCAACAATGAGGCATGAACTAACATAAACTTACACGACGTACAATGCACCGAACCAACAAGGAACTGAAGCAAACACAGGACTTAAATAGACACAGGACTAACTGGACACAGGTGAGAACCAAGGACAATTAACACATGATTGGCTGGAACAGAACAAGACACAGGTGAACTACAATTGCAATGACATACTGGTGAGACAAGACAGGTAGCAACAACTAGGGCAGACAGGAAACACAACTACAAAACAAGAGTACGGAAAACCAAGGCAAAAGTCCGCAGAGTTACAACAATAGAAGACAAATACAGGCCTAAAGAACAGCCCTTAGGAGTCCAACACCATATAAGGGCATTCAAGGTCCAAATAATAAAGTCACAGTCCACGGCCTGAGGAGCGGACCGTGACACCAATCTAACACTTATTTAAACCCAAAATATCACTTGCACCCCTTTATTTAAGGCAATAAGACAACGTGTCTTCGTCCTCCACAGGCTGAAGATGTTCTGCATGGAATCCAAGATACTGTGCAACTTCTACAGGTGCACAATTGAGAGTATCCTGACTGGGTTCATCACTGCTGGTAAAAAATAATATGCACACACACACGCACACACACACACACACACACACACACACACACACACACACACACACACACACACACACACACACACACACACACACACTCACACTCACACTCACACTCACACTCACACTCACACTCTGTCTTGTCTGTCTTGTCTGTCTGTCTGTCTGTCTGTCTGTCTGTCTGTCTGTCTGTCTGTCTGTCTGTCTGTCTGACTGACTGACTGACAGGTACTGTAGGTAGCTAGGTAGATAGTCTCCCCACTCTATCCTTTGTATGTTGGCTTATGTATTAAGATTATGGTAGATAGAAAGATTGATCAATTTCTTTATTTTTGTGTCCATGCTGCATGCACCAAAGGTGCCCAGTCCACATGGACTCAAAATATAAATCATTGCATAGGTGTACAATATAGAAAAAAACTGTTTTTCAAAAATCCCAAGCCTGAAATCTGCTAAAAAGAAAATACCTTTCCTAAAACATAATTCAAGTCTTTCATAATCATCTAACCAAAAAAGGTTAACACAAATAGATTTTACAAAACAACCAAATAAAACAAAACAAAACAAAACAATTATTTCAATTTCAATTTAGTCCAAGGCACATAATAAACTAATTCTATGCTCTTTAGGAGTACCAATGAATCTGTTTTTATAGCTAATGTTAAGGTCCCAGAATGTAACTGTGCACAAAATGATCTTTGACTTTTGGATACATTGTTTTGGGTGACATATGGTTCAGGACCATAATTATTCTTAATAATAAGAATAATAAGAACTATATGTTCTTAGTTTTGGTTTGTACCATACGTCAACAGACCATCTTTCTTTATATTTAAGGAACATATAATTCTGCATTTCATGACTATTACAACATGGTAAAAATATTTTATTTGAACATTTCTTTCGTATTGTAAGTGACAGTATAAGTATCCTCTATTTGAATTCCTATAAATGTATAAAAAAGAAAGCAGCAAAGAAACCTGAAATATTTAATGGCTTAGATTATTTCACAACAAACTCAATATTTACAATCTATAAAATGTTGACACTGTCTGCATGTACATCCATTGTCTATTGACTTGCTACAAGACGCTTTATGCTTTAATACATTTCAACAACAATTGTAAATCCACAACTGAAATCAACGGTAACTAAAAGCAGCCCTATGCTTTGTTGAGTGTGCATATACAATCTAAGTAGTAGTGCACAGTAAGCATTTTTGAGATGTGTTGTTTTCCTGTGCGGCCATCCTCCCCATCTTATCTGTGTCTATGTGTTTCCTCCCTAGAGGTACTCCATTTAGAATTATTTCTCTCCACAAACATGCTGCTTGTTTGCACGTTTCCCATCGAAAATGTCCACTCCTTTTTGACGAAATGCTCCAAAGTACAGTAGGGTAGGGGTTGGGGTTACGGTCGGGGTGAGGGCTGGGTTTAGGGTTAGGGTTATAGGGTTACGGTCAGGGTAAAAAAAAATGTGTTGGATTGAATACTTTATTAACAGTTTGCAAATAGTACAGTGGTACGATTATACAATGGTGCCAAAGGGATAACACAATAAGCCCTAAGGGCTTGTTTCCATTGTGGTCCTGTGTAGTCAATTCATCGAGACAGCAGTCAGACTCAGGGCAAGGAGATATAGAATGTGTGTGTGTGTGTGTGTGTGTGCGCGTGTGTGCGCGCGTGTGTGCGTGGGTGCGTCCGTGCGTGTGTGTGTGTAGGTGTTCCTTTCCATGTTCAGGCACACTCAACAACAGGCGTCTGGGGTCCAGATATACTGTATAGACAGTGTGTATATGTAACCATATCAATTTGTACACTCACTGACGTATGTCAATGTGTTGAAAACAGTTACATCCTTGACACCTCAACTTACAAGTCGGTGGCACATTCTATTCAAAGACCGGTATATCATTCTATTGGTCTGTCTTTTTGCCACATGCTTCTTAGCAGGCCAGGTCTAATTGCATATCTGTTCTTTACACAGAAAGGGCCTCTATTTACACATATGTTAAAAATGGCACTTGCATGTCGACTGTGGATGCAGTGTTAAAATATATGATAGAGACTAAATGGTAAAGGATCATGCTAAGGAGTGGTCCAACATGATTTAACATTGTGTCCTGTTTTTATTTGTTTGTTCTCCAATAAACCAGAGTTTGTTCTTGGGGGATAATCAAATATTAGACTAGTTAGAATTAGTTAGATATCTTTAGCTAAGTTATTTAAGAAATAAATGAAACTGATGCTTTAAAGGTAGGGTATGTGATATCTTTTTGTTTAAAGGTTAAGCACTATATTCTGATAGTATTCATTGCTATACAGTGTTTGTTCAGTAACAGTGTCTTCTGTCTTCAGCTCTTTAATAAACAGAAAATACATTTTCAGGTAGGTGACAAACTTTCAGCCAATCAGGAAAGAGTACCCATTTATCAGCTTCCTTTTTAATGTTCCAGTTCAATTTTTTTCTGCTCATTTCTTTGTGTCATCACTTCCAATTTCACTTGTTTAATCTGTATCCTGACTGAGTTCTCTATCCTGATTGGATACAATTGGTATCCTGACCTGAAAATGCATTTTCTGTTAATAATAAAGAGCTGGAGACGGAGAGACATGGGGACTTCTGTTACTGAACAAACACTTCAACACTCAATGAGTACTATCAGAATATAGAGCTATTTAACACTTATTTTAACCAAAGAAAATCACTTACTTACCCTTTAAAATAATGAGATATGTAAAGTGAGATGCAAGAATTTGTATTAAAGCCTACTCAAGTCACTCCATGCAGGTGTTACACCGAACTCTGTGACCCATTAAATCTAGAACAGACTACAGAGGTCGCTGTTTTTTGTTTCATGTTTACTGTGGACAAAATGAGGATAGGTGACCAATCAATTGTTCACAAAGATTGTTTATGGTGGTAACAGTGGGGGAAAAAACATGTTTGAGAGTTAGGTCTGGTTATAGGCTGACATTGCGTTATGACAATGTAGAATACATTATAAGGATACAAAATAAAGTAGCAGTTTACCTGAGATTGATTTCCACATGTTAATGTATGTAGCAATTGCTTAGGTCTAGTAAAGAGCCACGATCACTTAACATTGTTTTTCCAAAGAAAACATAAATAAAAATAACAACAACTCATCATAGGATCATGAAACAACCAACTGGAGTCCAGAGGTGTAAAGTAACCAAGTACATTTACTCAAATACTGTACTTAAGTAACATTTTTAGGTATTTTTTTTACTTTAGTTGAGTATTTCCAATGTTCTGTACTTTTACTTCTACTCCACTACATCTTACAAATATTGTACTTTTACTCCACTATAATTTGAAAACTTAAGTTACTAGTTACTTTGTAGATTTGAAGTACTATTACAATTTACAAAACATTACATTAACATTAACCATAGAGTTTGTAGATCTGCTATTTTCAAAAGATTTCTATACATTTTGAAAATTTGTGAAATGGGGCATTCTGCAATCTGCATAATGAGTAGCCTACTTTCTACTTTTGGTACTTTATGTACCTTTTTTTACCAATACTTTTACTCAAATACATTTTGAATACCGGACTTTTACTTGTAACAAGAGTATTTCTACATTGCAGTATCGATACTTTTACTTAAGTCCGAAATGTGAGTACTTTTTCCTCCACTGTTGTGTGTGTCACAGAATTCGATAGATTCAACAAACTTCGGTGTAGCAGCAGCACTACAGTACCGGCGTTACGTGACACCCATTGGTCTCTCACGGGACTCCCTCTGCCTTTGGCGTTTCGCCCAGGTGGGCGTGGTCAAATGCCTAAACCTAACCCAACCCCAAGAACCTGAACCTCACAAAAAACTATGCCTCAAAAAAAAAACACGCCCACCTGGTCGAAACGCCAAAGAAAGAGGCTTTGCCCCGGTCTCTCACAGCCAGTTGTTGACGCTTTGACTGTCAGACTCAGTGATGCCGCTGGTGTTGCTGGTTGGAGGTCATTAAGACAGGTAAGACATTCATTCACTGCCTTCCTGCCTCATAATGTGGCCGCTAGACGCCTTGTCTCGTTTTAAAAGTCTATTGCCAGTTTTAAGTCTGTATTCGAGGAAAGTCCTACCTGGATTCATTCGGCTACATGGGACAAAAGAAGGGGGCAGAAAAAGGATGATGACGTACGGACGCCCCCCTCAAGCTGTCTGTGTGCTTGTTTTGCGTCAGGCTGGATCTCACTGTCATGGAGAAGGACAATATGTCTCCATATCAGTTATCATCTGAAAACATTAATTCAACATAAATTAGTTTAGGGAGGATGATGTTGCAGCAGATTGGTTTGCATTGCTGGGGCGCAGCCTTCTTCTGCCATATCATCATAATGGCAGTGGTTCTCAAGCTTTGGGTCGGGACCTCCAGAGGGGTCCCCACATGATTTTTTTTTAATGACAGTGAAGTGACAATTTAAGGACTTTTAAGACCTTTTTAATACCTAACAAAAAAGAAGGAAAGAAAAGAAAAAGACCATTACTGCATCAAAAGTAATGAACAAACTATACTATAAAAACTGGTCAAACATTGGCCAAATTGTCAAATGATATAAGAAAGAGACAAAAAAATTGAAAATGGCAGATCTACAAGCTCACAACGCCTCGCAGCCCGAGGCGTTGTGAGCTTGTAGATCTGCTTTTTTTCACAATATTTATCTGTGGAACCGGGTCAAACAAAATGTAATGCCTCAACTCCTACATTCCAAGTGCTTATCAGGGTTGGGGGTCCCCAGTTAAAATATGAATATTTTGGGGGGGTCGCGGCCTGAAAAGGTTGAGAACCCCTGCATTACACTACAGATTCAAGTACACAGTTGTTCCTTACTTAGATTAACTTGAAAACTGTTATTCTTTTCCTTTCCTTTTCCTTTTTTTATTTTACAAGCATCGCAAATATAAGTAGGTTAAGGGTTGCTTTGTGTAAGGTTCTGGGAGGAAAACAAACATCTCAAATAACAGGTCACACGCCGTTACCTCTGCCCCCCGTAGACAACAGTGTACTTATAGATTGTCTTGGGACGCAGAATTATGTACAGCAAGCAACACTAGAAGTCATGACAATGACAAATACTTTTGTTAAATGTTCACTTATAACTGAATTTGCTGATAATAATGTGTTGTTGTTTACTGGTACAGTATGTGTAACATGTATGTGTTACTGTGTAAGCTATTGAAAAAACTTAACAAAACCTGTATGGCAGAGGAGCATAGGTCATTTATGAATGTCCTCCTGCTCCACGGTTACAACAAGCATTGGTCAATATTTCTGGGTCATTGATGAAAAGGTTTGTGCACCCCTCCTGGCTTAGAACATCTGATAATGGACATTTATAACGGAGTTAAGCAAGGCAAGGTTGATTATGATGTAGCAGTGAGTCTAGGGCCATGTCACTAATGACTCCTGTATGCAGTCATGTGTGGCTGAGGTCAAGGATTACTTCTAATTTGTGTTTCCTGTTTCTTCATGTTTGTCTCTCTTAAACGGGCTACACACTGAACTTTGTTGTTCAGCCTACTACAGACTGTTACACACTGATAGACAGACATTACAGACAGGAACGATGAATGTGCGTGCGAACACACATTCATCTTCCTGTAGTTGAAGCACTTATATAATATTCTCAGGCATGTAGAGAAAACCACAAGCATACACTACAGGTCACCCCTATGTGTACACAATATGTGACACCATGCCACGGTTCTACTGGAGAAACTGTCCCTGAGTGAAGTAGGTCTGAGATGGTGTATAATAGGTGTGAGAAGGCCCTCTGGGCAAGCTGAGCTGAGAAACAGCCTCAGTTAGATACAGGGCTTTACATCTGGTCAGAAGATTCAACACAGCAGATGGCGTAGTGGTTGGCTGGTGGAATGAATGATTAATCACTTGTGCACTGCAAACACACACACACACACGCACGCACACACACGCTTACATACACGCGCCGTGTGGATGTGTCACACGCTTGTTCACAATGCACATTAATGTCAGTCTTTGGCCCCTTTGATACAATCATGATGTATCTTGTACTGTACATGGTTAACATTCCACACATCTTATCTACCATACATAATGTTAGAGTCTGCTTTTCCTTTATTTACTTACGTTCTATCGCTGCTCTCCCAGGGAGGGAGAGGACATTAATTTGGAAACCAGTGATGTATTATATTTGTATTATATAAATTGTGATATGACACTAGATATCGTCTGGGATTTTGGATATCATAATATTGTGATATGGCTCAGCCATTGCCTAAGTGTTGTCTTTTCCTGGTTTTAAATGCTGCAAAGTGCAATACAGTAAAGTGATGTAATTTCTTTACTTACCTGACTGTTCTAGCTGTTATATTGTTTGCCTTTACCCACTTAATTATGATATAGACATTACTGATGATTATTTTATTTATTTTTTAATCTAAAAGTGTAAATATTTTGTGAAAGCATCAAGAGTCATCCCAACAATATCAAGATATTTATTTAAAAAAAAAGAAAAAAAAGAAAGTACAATAGAGCACCAAAGTCTGACATCACCAAAGAGTACAAAAATATAACTTTTTTTCTCCAAACACAGACGTTATCAAATGTAACTCAATATCGTAAATGACACAGAGTCACATACCTGACAAAATCGCCGGGTTGGTTTGTTTATTTTCTTATATGACGCGATCTAAGATTTGCCTATGGGGATTCCAATACAAAAAATAACGCTGTGACACAGGGGTAGTGGGAGTGACGTCAGGACTTCGGTACTAGATTTGATTTTGTCCATATATTGCCCAGTTTGACTTTCTTAGGGCTGATTGATTAACAAAACTTGTCATTAGGAATCTAATAAGTTATTTTCTTGTGCTGATATATTTGTTACTGTGACTAAAAAGGGAATATTTCCTCTGTCAGCACGTCAAACAGCCGATAATATGGTATACATATAATTTCGTCCGCTGATACGTGCCAACAGATGTTCAGACCCCTTACATTTTGCATCCACATTTTTGTCTTTTTGTCCTGGACCAGGGATCCTCAAGATTTTGGTGAGCCAATTTGGATGGAGGACCAGTGGGTCACACAAGAAAGAATGCCCACCCAAATAGTCATTTGACAAGCATATATGTCTCAGAGTTTTGCCTTCTTCTAGATTGTCAGCACCTTTCATTAAGCAGTCTTTCAACCTTCAGATTCTACGCTTTGATAAACTTTTCATCACTGAATGCTGGTAATTTCATGAGATATCATGTAGCTAAACAATTCACTTTTACAACATTCTTGAAAATACACTGTTGAGTACTCTTTTAAACTGGCCCAGTTTCTTTGTGTATTTCTAAGAACCCCTGATTTAAGGGGAGAATACAGTATTAATTAAAATGGACAGTGAATAATTTCTAATAGTGGACGTAAAGTGGGCCATACAAAATGTTTTGAGAATCCCTGTTCTAGACCAGTGATTCTCAAACTTTTTCGTGTCAAGGACCCCCAAAATGATATGTATTTGGCCGCGGACCCCCATCCAAAAATATTTTGTTCCAGGGACCCCCAGAAGCAAAGATTTGAGTAAAAATATATGTATTTAAAGATTGAATCAAAAAGGTTCACGATTTTTCAAAAATAGCAGATCTACAAGCTCATAGTGCGGCACTTGGTGCTGCGGTATGAGCTTATATATCTGCTAATTTTGAATAGCCAAAGTGTAAAATATGGATAAAGGGGATAACATTATTGTGAGGCTTTATTAACAAATTTGGCTGGGGACCCCATGGTACCCCACCAAGGACCCCTGGGGGTCCCCGGACCCCACTTTGAGAACCAATGTTCTAGACATAGAACATCGTTACACCAGAACCTAGTGTACCCTGGGTTCTTCTTTCTCATCTTCTTTACACTAGTATCCCTCCTGTACAGGCCCTTTAACTCCCATCTCTCTCTGCCCTGGACCTCACCCTGCATGACATCACTCTACACGCCACTCTCCTGTCATATTAGAGTTAAGAGTACGAATGTCACATCTCAAATCACAGTAGCATCAAAAACCTGGAGCGGAGGATGTGGTCTAGGGAATGGGCTGGGCTGCAGTGCACACGCTGTCTTTTCTACAGCTGTCACTGTGAATCTACTCTCTCTTTATTGCTTCTTCTTTTTTTTTGTCTCCAAAGGGCAGGGTGCTTGTTCCAGAGCTTGTCAGATCAGAGCCTGTATCAGTGTCCACACTCAGCCCGGCACTCATCGTGTTTGGGCTACAGCCAGCAGCAGAGAGGCCCCTGCTGAGGCACACGGCCCCATGGAGGGCCACGGGGACACCAAGAAGCTGAACAGTAGCTCGGACAGTCTAGCCCCTCCGCCGGATCAGCCAAAGGAGAGCATGCAACTGAAGAAGGAGATCTCTCTCCTCAACGGCGTCAGCCTGATCGTCGGGAACATGATCGGCTCCGGGATCTTCGTGTCCCCTAAAGGCGTGCTCATCTACAGCGCCTCCTACGGCCTGTCGCTGGTCATCTGGGTCATCGGCGGGCTGTTCTCCGTGGTCGGGGCCCTGTGCTACGCCGAGCTGGGCACCACCATCACCAAGTCGGGGGCCTCCTACGCCTACATTCTGGAGTCGTTTGGCCCGTTCATAGCTTTCATCCGTCTCTGGACGTCGTTGCTGATCATTGAGCCCACCAGCCAGGCTGTCATAGCCATCACCTTTGCCAACTACCTGGTGCAACCCCTCTTTCCTACCTGTGAGCCACCGTACGTGGCATCCCGGCTCATCGCCGCAGCGTGCATATGTGAGTAGTGCTACACATGGTCTTTGCTCCTGTCAATGGAGACGTGTGTGTTTTTTACACTTGAAGATTTTAAAACTTTATTTTTAATCTTATAATTTATTTTATTTGGAAAATGCAGTGGACAGTCATTTTTCACATCCCATGTACAAAAAAATCCTTTCAATTCCAATTCCAAATGTTTCTTGCTCCCTGTCTAGTTGGGAACAAGACTTAGGATTCAGTTCAATTATAGGTATTCCAATGTCTCTTTATTGTTCTCACTTTCTCCACCTGCTTCTTCAGATGTAGTATGTCCCGTTCCCTATATGATCGTATATGAAAAAAACATTTATAAACAATTTAAACCATGGGAAAAGAGAGAAAAGATACACTTCTAGTACTTCAGTCATATTTCCAAAAACAATGTAGCCAGATCACATCAGTCAGTCTTTCTGAGATTTATTTCAGCAACTTAAAGTGCCAGTGGTACAACATGCTAAGTTTCATGTCGATTTTCTTCCCACCCGTATAAACTTGTAGGCCTGTACTGTAAAATGTACACTGAAAACTGTCATGGTAAGAGCCCTAGGCTTAGTTAGTGAACCATCCAGTTTAGGATTAGGGGTTCAATAGCTAGGTCCATTTGGAACCAGCTCCAAGTAGTTAGGATTTGGATTTGATAAGTGGATTTGATTTAGATTCAGAATTTCAGAGTCAGTGAAGTCCTTTCGAACCCCAATCATACATTCAACCAAGAATGTAGGTATTAGAAAGGCTGGAAGGGAGCCTTTTGTCATTGACCATTTGGGATGAGATAGCTGCTTTTAGCAATTATGTCACATACAGTGTCCAGTGCTCCCCCCCCCCCCCACCCTAACCCTACCCCCCCCCCCCCTCTTCTTCTCTTTACATAAGTTTGTCGATATTCGGGCCGGGGACTCGAGATGAAAATTTGCCAACTCAGGATAACGCTGGCACTTTTACACTTTAATTAATGTTGGTTAATGTGCATTGTCCCTATCAAATAAAGGAAAAATAGTACATGAAGCTGTTTTCTCTCTTGAATGTACTGTAGGCTATCTGACTGTAGTGGGTACATCTTAAGCTGCCCTCAGCAGGTAATATAGGTTAATCTGAAACTCAACACTGGGGTTGAGGTTTATCTCAATTGAACTTTGTTTTGTGTGCTTAAAATCCATATTGTGTTGCATGCTTCTACTGTGATGGTCTATATCAGCTGTTTGTAGCACCATCCCTCAGCTACTGTACAAGACGGCCTCTCATGACCTCTCCTATGTTTGACATGTTTCACCATAAAGTCATTTGATTACTTTATTGTCTCCGCCAGGCCGAAAGGCATGGCGAGAGAGTATGTTTTACCCTCCGTCCGTCCGTCCGTCCGTCCGTCCGTGTGTGTGTGTGTGTGTGTGTGTGTGTGTGTGCTGTCCGTGTGTTACCAGCTAATCTCTGGCACCGTTGGCCCGGTCGCTGCGAAACTGTGCACACACACTCCCTGGATGCCAATTCAGAACCTCTGCCTCAAAATGTTCACATAGCGCCACCTGGAGGCCGATTTGTGCAAAACCCTTTTTTTTTTACATTACTCCTACAGATTTTATCCAAACGTCGTGCAAATCGGTACACAGTATCTCTATAGTCATGTGATCAACACGGATCTGTCCGATTTCCCATATTCCATCCTCATTGGCTAAGGTTTGCTTCCAAAATTTGCAGGATTGGTCCGTTTTGAACAAAATGCCTCAAATCATGAACGCAGCTTGCGATTTCACACATTCCCACTAGGCCATGGAAGAAATGCCACCCTTTTTCACATTGGACTGTTATAGCGCCACCAGCAGGTGTAATTTAGCAAAACACATTTTTGGAACAAAATGCCTCAAATCATGAATGCAGTGTCCGATTGCCGTGAACGACCTAAGAATAAAGCACCCTTTTCACATTGGCCTATTATAGCGCCACCAGGAGGCCACAATAACGTACCTGACCTGGTGGAGACCTGTTCTCCGAGGAGCACTTTTTCTAGTTCTACATGTTTCACCATAAAGTCATTTGATACCTTTATTCTACCTACCCCCTCCTTCTACTCTGTTTCCCTTCCTGTCTCTGTGGTACTCTCCTTTCTTTTTCTCACCTAGGCTTGCTTACATTCATCAACGCTGCATATGTGAAGTGGGGGACTCGGGTGCAGGACATCTTCACCTATGCCAAGGTGGCAGCTCTCATTGTCATCATCATTACTGGTATCGCCAAGCTCTGCCAGGGTGAGTGGTGCCATCACGGCACTGTCGCACTGAATTGCTTATTACCATATTCCTTTTTACCTCCGTACTGTCATACTATGATTATTTTATCGCTCCATTTCGTTCTAATCAATTTTTTTTAGGGGGATCTTTACTGAAACAGAGACAGAAATTTTAGAGGAAGATGGTGTAAGGTGGGATATAATCCTAGGATATCTTGGGATAGATGGGATTTAATCATTATACCATTAGCTTCTTCATGCCAGGGGGCTAACTGTTTGTTCTTTGGAATTTAGGGATGAGTCAGAATAATCAAACAGCTGATTAAATATTTTTAACACAT
The DNA here is from genome assembly GCF_963280865.1 of Gymnoscopelus braueri. Taxonomy (NCBI): domain Eukaryota; kingdom Metazoa; phylum Chordata; class Actinopteri; order Myctophiformes; family Myctophidae; genus Gymnoscopelus; species Gymnoscopelus braueri. Next base: position 37,479,445 of record NC_137603.1, on the reverse strand, counting down.
TCCATGCCAGACGTTAATCTCATAATGTACTCACCAGTGCCAACGTGTTATTGTTTTTTATTTTTTTTATTTTTACGTCGCCATAGACCTTGTTAAAATCCTTAAGATTGAGCTGTGCACTGTTTGTAAACATCGCGGACATCTCCCTGCTTCTACCAGTGAAGACCACGTGTCAAACGGGGCATCCATGTTGTAGTTAGAACGGTTTACGTTAAACAGTGATATGCGAGGAGAAAAAACTACAAGGAGAAAATGGAGTTTCAGTTTCGTCATTAGAACGGGGGCCGACGGGATCGGCAAAACCGGATCCCAAATAATTCCGTTTCCGGTGGTGCTACCGGAAACGGAAGTGTATAAAAAAATTCAGAAAGTGCACTTTTTGTGAAATCTACGCGAACCACCGGTTCGGCGTAGATCTACGCGATTGGCAGTCAATGTGTTAATGGGTCATCTGATGACGTTTTTCTTTTTTCTTTTGCAATGTTTGCTTTATTTACATAGGAGAGTGTAGCAAGACAGGGAGCTGAGGGCAGAGAGGGGGAGACATGACGGGAGTCGGATTCAAACTCCTTGCATGTGGTTAGTGCAGTGGCTACTCCACCAAGCACCTTGATATCGTTTTTCCAACCCTGTAGATACTGTATGTAAATCAGCCCAACATACTGTATGTCCATATACAGAATATTGCCAAATATGTATTTTCTTGCCCGTTTGAGGGTGTAAGCTGAGGGGGCGTCGTTTGGTTTTGTAATTGGTGTTGGTGTTTTTATTTCACTGCACTTTTTGCAATGTTATGTTGTTTGGTTAGATTCTTCTTCAGTTTTCAATATGTACACTATAAATAAAGTTTATATTATTATCGTTGCTGCTGTAGCTGTTGTTCAGAAAACTCAACTAGTCGACTTTGAAAATAATAGACTTTTGCACATGCCTGCTTTGTATCCAGGTTACACGGCCAACTTTGAGTCATCCTTCCAGGGGTCGTCCAAAGACCCGGGGGACATTGCGCTGGCACTCTACTCAGCCCTCTTCTCATACTCTGGCTGGGACACCCTCAACTTTGTCACAGAGGAGATCAAGAACCCTGAGAAGTAACCACAATTTAGTTTTTTCTCAAAGAAGAACAATAACAATGCAGAAAGTTTAAATTTAAAAGGCCACCAAGCCAAGAGAAGGACTCAGTCTTTGCAATTTGAATTGGCTGGCAGAATATAGAATGTCAAAACATGTCTCATAATCACAATTGTAATACATGATGAATGTAAACTAAGCAGATTCTGCCAGTATAGAGATATATATATATTTTATGTGCTGAAAGTGTGATTTTGAGACCTGAGCACAGAAGCAGTTTAGAAAAAGATGATCATCTATATTTGGACTTGTATAACCAGGTAGCCATAGAACCCAAGGTTCTACCAAAGTACAAGACTGCTTTAACCTGGCTACTAATTGCGCTTGATACTCTTCTGTCTACTGTATGTCTGTCAAAGGAACCTGCCTCTGGCTATTGCCATCTCCATGCCCATAGTCACCACCATTTACATTCTAACCAATGTGGCCTACTACGCGGTTCTGGACATGAGCGCTATACTGGCCAGTGATGCTGTGGCTGTGGTGAGTACACCGTCTGTGGTGCGTGCGTGCTTGCGTGCGTGCGTGCGTATGTCTGTGTGTACGTTTTTACAGAATAAACCCAGCAGAAAGTGTGTGTCTGTGCACGCATGTACACAGTATGCTGAAGTTCTATCCTTCTGTGTTTCAGACATTTGCAGATCATACTCTGGGAGTGATGAGTTGGACTATCCCCATCGCTGTGGCTTTGTCCTGCTATGGAGGCCTCAACGCCTCCGTTATAGCTGCGTCTAGGTAAGACACACAAAGACACACTCCCAGTGACTAGAGTGAGTCTAGATTAAGTCTAGTTTTATAATACTGTTGTACAAGAGCATGTTTATCTATAATTATCCTCTATCTTGGCTACTACTATTTGCCCTCTCTAGGCAGAAAATAAAATTATGGATTGAGGCTTTAGCTTTTATAAAATATCTGAGACCATAGGGGTTTTATGGAAGATGCTTCTGAACATTTATTCAATTTTTAGTTTGACCAATTCAAATACTCTTTAATCATAGCTATTGTTACTGTAGGGACTCCACATTGTGCAGAGTAGCAGTGTTATGCAAGCTTCCACACCAGTTTCGCGGAGCGAAAAAAGTGTCTTTTAATTATTCGGAACGAGTCCGAATTTTGCGTTTATTCGCATATTCGCCGGTGTGTAACCGCCTATAAAGTTACAAGCCAAGAGAAATACTTTATACTTTATAGACCTATTGATTGGTTTTTGAGCCAGAAAAAGAGAATTCAAACAGAAGTACTTTTAGTGGAGTTTGCCTTTCTTATGTTTTTGACTTGCAGAGGTCTTCAACAGGGGGTCCGCAACCCCTAGGGGGTCCACAGAGGTACTGCAGGGTGTCCGCAAACTTGTTGCTTGATTATACAATTTAGGAAAAAAATCTCCATCTTTCCATCAGTTTGGGGGTCCCTGGCCTGAAAAAGTTTGAAGACCCCTGTTTTTGAGGGTTTCCCTCATTTGAAAGTGCATTGAGTGCTTGATACTACCTTAAGTGGTCTGAGTGATAGTAGTGGTTGTCGATCAGTAGACTAAGCAGTAGGTTATACATTCTTTATTTATTCATAATACAAGTCTACAAAAGGTTTTTTAAGTATCTGTTACATTCCTGTGTGTCCTGTAGGTTGTTCTTTGTTGGCTCTCGTGAGGGCCACCTGCCAGATGCTCTGTCCATGATCCACGTAACAAGGTTCACCCCGGTCCCAGCCCTGCTCTTCAATGTGAGCACACCGCTCAGTAACATCATTTACTGTATATTGTTTTTGGTCAGGTGTTGTCAATTTCATCATCCCTCTGCTTCATGTGTACTATAAAAGTGTTAAGTTAAGTAAATGCAGAAATTGAGTAAATTGTCGTTCTCTCGACTATTCAGTAATTTATTCTTTTATCTTGAATGTTTTGTCATGCGATTTGTCAGTAAAATAAAACTTTGTTGTTTCTCATTTAACCCCATTATGATGCTTATCGTCTCTGTCGGGTGGAAACCTCATATGTCCAAAACTGCTACTTTTCAGGATTCAAGTAAAAAAATAGCAAAGAGCTTGTAGATCTGCTACTTTTGATGCTTTTGTGTGACGCTGTAGTATGATCAAGTAGGGCATTACTTTACACAAAAAACACAAAGAGTTAGAATATGGAGATAAGAGGTTTATGCCCGACAGCAAAGATATTAAAATGACTGATGTTTGTGGTGGCGATGGGCAGTTGTCTCCCTCTAGTGGTGGCCAGCATACACTGACTTCAGGCACTTCTCAGTGGGATGTGTCTGTTTTATAATTATGTCTCTAGCCATCCAATGTGATATTCAATATTACCTCCTTGTTTCCCAGTGTGTCATGTCATTGATCTACCTGACAGTGGAAGATGTATTCCAGCTCATTAACTACTACAGCTTCAGCTACTGGTTCTTCATGGGCTTGTCCATCGCCGGTCAGATCTACCTCCGCATTAAAGAGCCTGACAGACCCAGACCACTTAAGGTAGTATCAAACCTGAGAATTAATACCAGAACTGACATGACACTGACCATGATACTGACCTGATGCTGACCATGACACGCAGCAAAGGCTGTCGGGATCGGGACTCGAACCCGTGACGCGCTGTCAGGCTACAAAGAGCCTAGGTGCCCGGACCGCTACGCCAGCCGTCCGGGCCTATACTGACCGTGATTCTGACATGATACTGACCATGATACTGACATGACATATTTACACTACGGCTAAGGTTCTTAATGTAACACATTATTACATTATGCAGAAATCTGTTATTACGTTATGCGTTCGTGATTTTATTACATTATAAGCCTAAAATGTATTTACGGTACAGAATTGAAGGTACAGAACGCTAAAGATTGTAATGCATGTCTCTTCGTCTGTCTGGCTGTCTCCTTACAGTTGTCCTTGGTGTATCCGGTGGTGTTCTGTATGTGCACCATTTTCCTGGTGGCTGTGCCTCTCTACTGTGACACCGTCAGCGCTCTGATTGGCATCGCCATCGCCCTATCAGGGGTGCCCGTCTACTTCCTGGGCATCCACCTGCCTGAGTCCAAACGCCCGCCCATCGTCACCAAGCTACTGCGTGAGTTTACAGTGACAACACTGCTTTTTTGACTGCCAGTAATGTACCCAACAAGCACACATGAAAAACTTGTTTATCTTCTTCTGTTGCATACATGCCATCCATTTAATTGCATGATCTGTATTTTTTTCTTGATTAAATAAATAGACCAAAAACCTAAATTCTGTGACATGAACTTGTGTCTCATCTCTCTGCTCCCTTTATCTCCCGTTCCAGACTCTATCACTCATCTCACTCAGCATACCTGCTTCTGCGTGCTCACAGAAATGGACAAAAGCGAATAGTCACAATCACATTTCAGACTCCGAAAGGGACATTAACCAGAACCTTCTACAACCTGACAGCAGACAATCCCCTGAGGACCACATAAGGGATGTTAACCTATGTTAATGTGATGAGGAGGAAAGGTTTATCATTTATCAGCTGAATTGATGAGACAAGTTTACAATGTATGCATGTGGGAGGGGTGGTGGGCGGGGGTGGTTGGACGTTGATACTGTATAAATGCATACTTACACTCCATAAAGACACCCATCATTTTACTTAAAGGGGAATTTTGTTCATGTTAACTTTTAAATGACATTCAGCAAAAAGTGCCAATTTCCTGCATTTCTCCCACTAGTTTATTTTTTATTAAATGAGTTCTCATGATCAAGGGGAAATGCACTCATAACATCAGAAAGAAATAACTAGAAATACTCAATATTGAGGAAGGTACAAAGAGCCTTATATACGTATATACTGTCAGTATATGGTTTTCTTTTTTCAACTTATTGTTTTTAATGTTTTTCTACAGTTTCTGAACTACCGAGCAAGCCATTGTAAACTAGAAGGGTCAGCCATCTATTACCCCAAGGGCGTATCTATGAGTTGACAAGTTCCGGGGCTAAACCTAGAACATTTATTGGTTGGCTCGTGCGTGCTGAAATGCTAATCTGCCTAGACCAAAACGTAAATGTAATTTTTTATTACATTTCACTCTATCTCTGCTGAAATGTCTTCCGAAATTTCCGTCTTCATCACAATTGTTGTAAACTCACTTAGATTCCAATATCATATGAAAGTAATCAAATGTCTGGGTAGCCATCTATACGCAAATGCCCATTGGTGGAATTTCCATTTCAGAAGCTCATAAGCTGGGTGATCTTAACATGGGGACGTCAACTGCATCTGCTAGTTACACATATCTGCCATTTAAACTATGCCTGTAGTTTTAAATCTGTAAGTTAAAGTTAGTTCCAGCATTGTACTTGCAATACCAGTAGGATACCAAGAGATGTTTCAACTTGCTTTTCTGGTGTACACAGAATACTTTCAGATGAAGCATTGTAGACCGGTGAAGAATCTAGACTAGTTCCTCATCTGAGTGAACAGGGGAACAAAATATTGTATGTCTGCTGCTGTGTGATTTTGGGCCACCATCTAAGGGTGTATTGCTTCATTGGTCTTTGACTTTGAATCCGCTCTGCCTTGAGCTCCAGAATGTCTGAAGTGTTGTAGCCTAAACAAACATACATGTTACCCAACAAACAAGTCTATGAAATGTAGCAATGCCTTGATTATGCAATTATCTGTCAGTTCAATCTGTTGAACTTTATTCAGGTGTTGAAATTTTGCTGATGCATAATAGTACTTCAATTCTTCACCAGTGATTACTTTTTTTTAAATGTGGTTCCAGCTGTGTGGACTGTTGTGAAACTTGCTGATCTATGATTACAAAGAATTTATTTTATATTTGTATTGATGCACATAGTGTGGATCTGAGAGATCCAGTGTTTACTATAAACTGACCTCACTGGCCCAACTCACAGAAAGCAGTGCACACATTAAGTACTGAATACGGCAGGGCTCCAATTCTGTGCAATATACCTGTAGTGTCCGTTATCGCAACCAGCTGTACTCCTCCAAAAACAAAGTTGTGTATGGCTACTCTATCCATTTCACCTTGTTATGTATAACTACACTGATAAAAACCTTTGAACTTTACAAGTTTCTTCTGCAACAGAAGCAGTTCTGGACATGGCTGCTCAGTTCACTGCCATGGAAATGTTTTAGTTTCTCATGCATCTTCCATCTCTGGGATTAAAGATCTATGTTCTATCTAATTTATTGCAGAGTTTATCAATAAATAAACATTTTGACAATGCTGTTACATTTCCCACCTCATTAAAATAATGTCACAGTTTGAGATGTTTTACATTTATTTTGAAAGCTTCATTTTTTTATACACATCTACATATTTACAAAAAAAAAGTAATTTCACAAGCATTCAAGAGAACAATCAGAAAGAGGAATGTTGAACAAAAGAAACGCGCACACACGCCCACACAAGGAAAAAAAAAACTATCATGCACAAAATGCAAACACCCTAAAATGCAAACGCATTTACGTGTCTCACTAACTTAAGAGTGTCAACTGCACAAAGCATACAAGGCATACCACGCTAATGTGCAAAATTTCTAACGCACATCCACTTTGGAACAAACACCCACACATATATTCACTCCACCCACACATATATTCACTCCACCACGGTAAAAAAAAGAAACAAAAAAAAAGATGCCAGGCCCTTCCAGAAATAACACAATATCGTTGCTGTCAGTCAGAAACCTTGCATGTCCAAATTTCTACTTTTTCTTTCTTCGTAAATTAATGCTCTACTTTGTCAAACTGCAGTGTCACACAGAAGTAACAAAGTCACAACACATTGCAATGTGACACGTTGTGATCTTGTAAATCTGCTATTTTAAATATATATATATATATAATAGAGTGAAAGTGATAAAGTGGGTCTTTGGGTTGTTATAAATACTAGAGGTCGCGTAAGCTCACAACGCATCGCAATGCGACACACTGTTATCTTGTACATCTGCTATTTTTTTATTAAATGTAATATAATTAAGTGAAAGTGTTCAAGTGTGTTTTGGGGTTTTTATTTAAAAAAAATCATAACAGGGGCTTGTGACTAAATAATAACTACATTGGATCCATTGGGAAACCCGATTCTTTCCCCCCCATTTTCTGAAGAGTAACAGGGTTGGACATACAGGGTTTCCACATGACAGTGACGATATACTCTCCAAACACCTACAGGTATGTTGAACCAATTATTACAGTATATGGCTCAGTCAGAAGCACGATCTGCATCGTCATCGTCTTCATCTTCCCCATTGCGACTCAGCTCATGCACCACCTCCCTCTGATAAGCCTCAAAGCTCCTCCTGCTGTAGGAGTGCTCCTCTTCCCAGTAACCTGCAACACACGAGGCCAGAGGTCACGTCAGCCAGCAACCCAATGAGACACCAAGAGCACACCTACATATGATGCTAACATTCAAAATATCATGTACATATCTGCCTTTCATGTACGCTATCTGTATATATCTTTATCAGTCCTATTTAACCTGCTTTCTATCTCTTTCCCTTTTCTCTCACTTTACCTTCTCACGGACTACTTCAAAACGATGGATCGTGCACAAAAGAAAAGTATTTTTTTAGTATGTGACGTGACAAATAAAACTGCTTCTGATTGGCTGATAAAAGCAACTGGAGAAAACCAGAGAAAGCCTTTGGTACGTCTAGAAACCAATGAATGAACGACCATTCATTTTATTATTCAAAATAATTACTACGGAATTAGGTTGAGGAGATTTCAGAAAATATTTAAATAATATTTTATTTTTTAAACCTGATTGGCAAATATGGCAGGAAATCTGAAATATCTGCTGATTTTGGAATTACTTTATAGACTTTTGTGCATGGATTTTGCCAAAACATCAGCCGACGCTTTTCCTCTGAGGACTGTACTCAGTCAGACCACATGCACAAATAGAATAGATGTTACAAAATTATTCAACAACTGTGTCACAAAAGTGGACATACCACCGTAGCGCTCCTCTCTGTCGCTGTCTCCATCACTCTCCTCATCTGGGTACTCGTTCCTCCAGTTGCCTTCCTCATTCTCATCATCCTCGTCCTCATACACCTCCTCTTCATGAACCACCTGGTCAGGAACCTATGATAGAAAAAATACATGCTAAAACCTCCAGCTGAACCTCTAATTAGATTGCAGTGTACAGCATCAAGCAAAGCAAATGACTTAAATCTGCACGCCTTAATGAAAAAAAAGAATAAGTCTATGATAGGACTGGGCAATTAATAAAGAATATATCGAAACCGAGATTTAGAACCAATAACCGACTTATAACCGAATAATCAAGCACTTTTTTCATAATGCTTCTTTCTTATAGATCAACAAATCGACAGGAAATAATAAAAACATTAACTACTTAACCCTGTATTATAATTTGTTGTACAATGGTGGCGTGCACAAATAGTGAAAATAGCCTATTACAAGCTCACAACGCATCCCATCGCGATGCATTATTTCATAATTGTTTGTTAGTTTCGAAGTTTCAAATCTGATTTGAAGTCATATCGCCCAGCCCTAGTCTATGACCAGGCCCACATTCACTGTGATTCTGGGTGATCACTAACCGCCGTTTGACCTATTCCATGCCTGCTCACTGCTTCACCCATCGATTCGCTCATTGATTTGCTCACTCCCCCATATACACACACTCACTCACTCCAATTCTCAACGCCGTCACTCATTCATCTGTCTGTCCATCCATCATCCAGCCCATCCACACACCAGTTCTCCCTCGTCTGCGTAGGCCCTGACAGACAGGATGTCCTGGATCCAGCCGGGTGTGGCCGTTTCCTGATAGTAAAGGTCGTAGACGTAATCGTCTTCCTGCTCCCGGTGCTCCGGCCCTTGCTGCTCTGTGGACACACTCAGACGCTCCCGTAGCATCTTCACGTTGTTGCACAGGATCTCCTCTGTGTCCGAGGACAAGGTCTGTGGACACATCGAAATGACAGGGGAAGAGTTACTTAAAATAAAGAATCTTAATTTATATTGGATAGCAGATAGACAGGAAGCTGAAGGAAGAAACTAGGGTAAGTCCATCCAACAGCCTTCCAACTCGGTGAGTATACATACTCACAACAACATTGTGAGTATGTGGCTGACACACTATCGGGTCAGTTACCGGTGCACCTCCGGTCAGGTACCAGCTACAATGATGTCCACCGTGCCATTATTGTAGCCATATTTACAGTATTTTTACTTGATCAAATTAAAAAAGATATAGGGGTTAGGATACCAAGACGGATACCCCAGACAGGACACATTTATTACAACTCCTCCTGATACACTTGACTTTTGAGCCACACACACACACACACACTCCTGAAAATTAAGTGGTGAGCTTTGTCTGTCAGCTATTTATAGTCTACTGTGCAATTTCCTGTTAAACTAATAGAAGCCCTACATTTCCATCAATGTCAAGTCTTGCTTGAATTATTATGCTTGAATTATAATGTTTTTTGTTAAACGGTCATCGCACCAGATATCAAATAGTTCCTTAAATTGTACTCCTCAAATGGTCAATTTTACACTCCTGAGTGACATTAGCATGTGCGTCACCAACCAAGTGAATGCTGCACCTTGTAAGTCAGTGTTACAAGAGTATGGAAAGGGACTGGGAGAATAACAATAGGTGACACATCTGGATTAACTCACCTTGCCAGGAGCTTTGTTCTGGTCCTCTTCATCCTCGTGTACAAGGTCAACCACTTGCACGTCTCCAAGTCCCCAGCATTTCTCCGGCTCTTTCTCATCCCGCTCCGTCTCACCTGCCCTCTCGGAGGAGTCTCCCTGGGGGTTCTGCCGCTCTGCAGGGCTCGACAGCCCCGCGCGGTGGCTGGAGAGGATTCGGTAGCGTTCTTCTCGCCGAGTGCTCCATTTGGCACTCCGTAGGTCCCCGAGGACCCGGTGGGAGCTGGCAGCAGAGGGACGCAGGGCATGGGCCACACGGGGCCGAGCCAGAGCCTCACGGACCTGTGTCTGAGCTGGAGCATCCTGTAGATGAGAGGGGAATAATATATGAAATATCACAACATACGGAGTCTGAATGGAGCCCGATCATCAAAATACAACCCTTATGTATAACTACCCCTTAATGGTATGGGAGCTTTAAACATTTACAGACATGATTAATGGTCACACTCGTACCAAAATCACAGCTGTTCTTGTGCTGTTGAGAACTATGGCCAGTTCCATAATTATTCAATTTTTAAAACCAGAATCAGTCTGTTCTGAGGTCCAGAGCGCTCTGGTGCTTTGCTGCATTCATTTTTCTATCGAGTGGGCTGTCATGTGCCTTTTACTGAGGATTGGCTTCCGTCTGGGCACTACACCATGAAAACCTGATTGGTGGAGTTCTGCAGAGATGGTCAATGTCCTTCTTGAAGGTTCTCCCTTCAGAGGAAAACTGGAGCTATGTCAGAGTGACCACCAGGTTCTTGGTCACCTCCCTGACCAAGACCCTTCTCTCCCCCAATTGCTCAGTTTGGCCAGCTCTAGGAAGAGCTTCTTGCGTTTATGAATGCTGGAGACCACTGTGTTTGTTGGGATCTTCAATGCTGCGGAAATATTTTGTTAACCTTCCCCACATCTGTGACTCAATACAATTTTGTCTCAGAGGTCTACAGACAATTCCTTTGACTTCATGGCTTGGTTTGCGCTCTTGAAACGGAGAAAACAGCCAGCACACAAAAAGCCAGTCCTTTTCACATAGTTTTATTTACCTCTCCACGGATAGAGGTCGGTTTGTGCTCTGACATGCACTGTTAACTGTGGGACATGAGTGTGCCTTTCAAAATCATGTAAAAATAAATTGACATTTACCAAAGGTAGACTCCAATCAAGTTGTAGAAACATATCAAGTTTGATCAGTGGAAACAGGATGCATCTCAGCTCAATTTTGAATGTCATAGCAAAATACTTATTATGCAAATGTGATATCTTTAGTATTTTATTTTTGATAAATTGGAAAAAAAAGGTTTGATAGCATTATTAGACACAAAATGGGAGAATAAGAATATTGTAATTATGATCATACATGGTAAAAACCTGCCGTGACCCATCATAGTAACAAATGTTGGCGCTTGGCAGATATTCATGCAAGTATACAAGATAAATAACATAAATGGTTTCCATTCTTGTATTAAGACTTTATAAAGACAAGATTTGACAAGTATCTACTTTATTCACCCTAAACTTTTATTATATACAAACCTGGAAACTGCACTACATTTAGCAGTGTACGAAATGTTAGAAAATGTATAGAGGCAAAACGTCTGGTAGGTAGCAGAATTAGAGGGAAATAGTTATAAGGTTATTAGCACACCAATTTACATTCCATTAAATCTAGATAGTTTCTTTTTCCGCTATAATATAAGTAATACACCCTGGTGAGCCTTGGATTAAGACTATCATAGATGAATGTTATCGATTTTGACATTTGCTATAAGCTAATGTCAAAATCGATAAAAATACATCTATGATAGTCTTGATCCAAGGCTACTGGTGAGTGTGTTTTGATTGTAGCATACAGTGGTGTAAAGTAACTAAGTAAATTTACACATTTACTGTACTTAAGTACAATTTTGAGGTATTTTTACTTTACTGGAGCATTTCCAATTTTGTACTTTTATTCAAGTAAATTTTTAATTCCGGAATTGTACTTGTAATAGAGTATTTCTACATTGCAGTATTGATACATTTACTTTGATTGTAGCATAGTACTATTTGAATAAAAGTGTATACATTTATTTTGATTGTAGCATAGTACTATTTGAATAAAAGTAAAATAATTTCAGCTTAAGTATGGGTATTTCATTTGAAATTGGGACACGCTGGCTGTGCAACGACTAGAGCTGAAGTGACGTACGAATAGATGGCATGATAATGACGTCGTCCATTAGCTCAACGGCTAACTGTGGCAGGAATGTTATTATAGCCTTTTTTTACCCACAGTCAATATGTTACCTAAAATTGGTTAGCTTACCACGACACAGACAACGTGACTGTGCGTTGTATACACGATAGTTGAGTTGTACTACATTTAGTAAATAAAACTTCACATCTGCTATGCTAGCTTAAGCTAACACGGTCCTAATACCAAGGATTCCTCAATGACGTCAAAACAAAGCCCTCGTCTAGCGGAAGTGCTTCAGACGCTAAAAGATCCAGATCCTTCTGGGCACCTCGATGTAAAATTGGCTAATTTGGCCAAAATGTTCCAAAAATGGAAAAATGGAAATTGGAAAATATTTTAAAGTAAAGGATACATGATTAGAACATGCTTAAACAATCGACAATTAAAATCTAATATTTCTACAAAGCCTGTATATCCAGTCATTTTGGAGCATACACAATAAGTTGAAGGATAAATTTAAGTCTAATAATGATGTACCGTGCATGTTCACTACATGTATCCTTAACATTACTTTTATTTATTAACATTTTGGAGAAAATAGCCAATTTTACATAGAGGTGCCCAGATGTCCCTATAGTGCCCAGTCACTGCCCACCTATCCTGTATGCCTTCAGACTCATCACGGGGGTCCTTCAACTGCGTTGTTAACCCCATAGAGGTTAAACATCGTTTCACGACCTTATCGCTCGGCTAAAGAAGTTGTGTGATCCTTTAACACGTTGAAAATGTAACAGTAGCGTCGTTGTGCTTACGACAGGATCCGAGGGTTTGTGATCAGTTGCCATATTTTGAGAGAGAAATAAGCAACCAGTAACCTGTAAGCTGATTGTATGACGTTCTGCATAGTAGTGTATATTTGTATGTCTTCTTAAATGTCATCATGATTTGAGTGCACGGGGATCTCATTTTAAATAAGCCACTGTGCTTCCATGTTCCAAGTTCCATGTACTGTTTTCATGTCTTTCTAAATAAAGTATTCAATCAATCAACCAACCAGGTCTAGGAAAACAAGCCCAAAAGAAACAACTACATGGGCCACATGGCAATTTACCAAGCTCACAACGCGTCACTAACAGCAGCTTTTGTGGATCTACTATTAGTGAGGTTGTGAACTTGTAGATCTGCCATTTTCAAAAAAGCGTGGTTTACATAATAATTAAAACATTTGGAAGCAAGCCTAAATAAACAAGTACACCTTAGAAACAAGATAAAAAAAACACAACTTTACAGAAAAACAAGTCCAAAGTTGCTTATGCTGCGACCACACTATAAGATAGTTACACAGCATATTTGTAGCTTTGTATCTTTGTAGCTGAAGTTGAAACCAACTAAACTTTTTTGCAGCTTTGAAGCTTATCTAGCAGCTACAAACGTCGAATGTATCTTTGTATCTTCATCATGTCACTGGCTTCCATCGAAAAAGAATGGTAGACTGTATCTTTTGAATCTGCCCGTGTGAACGCAGCATTATAACAAGCGGACATGGCAACACTGTTTGTGACGTCACTGACGTATCCCCAGTGACTGTTCTTTGTAGGGTAGTATCAACGGGCCTCCGGTCTCACCTGTGTTGTCGCCACCGTCGCCACCAGTTTGAACACGGAGTTCTCCACCTCGGCCTCGTCGGGCTCCGGTATGGTCTCCGCCGGACAGGGGCTCTGAGACGTGCTGCTCTCCGGTCGGATGCGCTTGCATGCCAGCAGCAACGCGTCGGCGGGGTCGGTGCCCCGCTTCCTTTTGACTCGAAGGATGGTGGTGTTCGGGTCCATGTTTGTTGCCTCTCTCCGTCTCTCCGCCTCGCTGTAGTGTGTCTGTCTGTGAGTGAGTCAGTCTGAGTCTGAGAGCAGAGTAGCAGTGTTGCCAGATTGTGTGAGAGAAATAAGCAACCAGGTTAAGAAGCCCAAAAGAAGCAGCTTGGGTCGTTGTGAGCTTGCTGTATTCTTTTTTTAAAATCTTGTAGAAAATGTGAAATGTTTTTTGAAACATTCTAACATGTATTAACTGTACAGAAATGTAGTACTTTCTGTGCTCCCCCCCCCAAACTGTTAATAAAGTATTCAATCAAACAACACAAATTTAGTATGGGAGTCCCTGGCACAAAATGTTTTCAGATGGGGGTTAGGTAGCTGTAGTATACAACCCTCGTAGACGTATTTATGATTCTGACGTCTACGAGGGTTGTATACTACAGCTAGGGGTTAGGGGGCAATTACCTCTAGCAATTACTTATTAATTTGGGGGTTACTCCTTGACCTTGACAAGAAAATATTTGAGAACCACTGTTTTTTTTTTTTTTTTTTTAAAGCCCAAATAAGCAATCGCACTTTAGAAACAAGCCCCAAAAACCGCAACTACCAATATTTACAAGCAACTTTACAGAAAAATAAGCCCAAAGTCGCTTATAATAAGCGGACATGGCAACACTGCAGAGCAGTGTCTTTTGCTTGCCGTAAAGTTGGGCGCATATGTCGCGAAATTGAAAAGGGGCGTGGTCATCAGTGTTGCAAGGAATTTGCATCATTTTCATGTAACATGTTAACATGACTTGTGTACATTAAAATATATAGACTCCTTTCACAGACGTGTCATAAGTCATAACCTAACAACTCTATCATCATAACTTTAATACATCATGATCAAAACATAGCTATAGCGCTACACATATGTTAAATTTATAATGTTTAAGTTTGATCTAAATAAAACTATCTCATCTTTTTTATTGAATTAGCTTCTGCTATGTTAAATATGATAAGTCAACTTTATGAAAAGGGTCCATACTATTACATTAATTTCTGTTTTGAAACAACTTATCCATATAATTTTTATGCTAAGTAATGTACCAGTCATTACGCAAAATATGATTATCTTAATCATCAAAGGCACATTTGGGTGTTTTTTTTTAAAATTATTATTATACTTTACCTTTTTCTACAGGAAAAAAAGCTTTCCAAACAACTAACCAATCTCAGTTCTTTCTCCCCCTTTAGGTTATGGGATCCAAAATATTTATAGGTATAACATATTGAATATCACAAAGTCAGGTTGTCATTGTGACTGATATGCATCACTACTGGCTAAAGCTGTAACTTCATGTACTACCTGGGATTTGAACCCTTCCCCATGAAAGATCACGGGAGGGGGTGAGGCCTTAGCTGTTTGGACAACCAAAATAGGATTAAAAGAATAGCAGATCCACAAGCTCACAACACGCCACGATGTGTTTTGAGCTTGTAGATCATCTATTTTCGTAATCCTGTTTGTTGTAGAGGGCGTGTGTGTGTGTGTGTGTGTGTGTGTGTGTGTGTGTGTGTGTGTGTGTGTGTGTGTGTGTGTGTGTGTGTGTGTGTGTGTGTGTGTGTGTGTGTGTGTGTGTGTGTGTGTGTGTGTGGGGGGGTGTGTGTGTGTGTGTGTGTGTGTGTGTGTGTGTGTGTGTGTGTGTGTGTGTGTGTGTGTGTGTGTGTGTGTGTGTGTGTGTGTGTGTGTGTGTGTGTGTGTGTGTGTGTGTGTGTGTGTGTGTGTGTGTGTGTGTGTGCATGTGTGTGCACACATTTTATTCATAAACGTAGACAGATTCATACAACGTAGACAGATGTGCAAGGGCCCGGTCATCGCTGCTTGCAGCTTTAATTTATTTTGTTATTGTTGTTATTGCTGCTACAATATTGAGATATTGAGTCATTTGAAATTGCATTTGTTTTCGGATTAGCTGAGCCCTAAATGTCAGTTTTTTAAGCTGGTGGTCTCCATCGTCCTGTGAGTGGAGGGGTCTTTCACCGACAAGTTGTCTTGTTGAGACTTGCGAGACAAAGCTAAGGACCACAGGAATATGAACACACCTGAGGGAACAAAAGAGAGTTAAGTTAAATTACAAAAACACTTTCCAGCCATTTGTCCATCCATTCATTGTGTAAATCAGCGGTTGTCAACCTTTTCTGGATCAGGGCCTACTTGAAAATCTTGAAAGTATTCGCGGCTCAACCATCTGTGTTTTGTGTTCCGGCTTGGATCAATGGGACCAACGTAGTATAGCCTATAAGTTTCTATTTATTGGTATCACAATGAAAACTCATATGTCAAGGTTTTAGATAAAAAATACCATTTCATTGTATTTACATTATGTTTAAATATTAATATTGTATTATCATTATAATGTTTTGCCAATTATTTGGGGGCCCACTTGCAATACCCTCGCGGCCCACGAAGGGGAATCACTGAGTGTAGATGAAAGATTAGATATACACTGACCCTGCAGAGAGTTGAATATGGTGAATAGGTAGAGCCCTGAGAGGGGGACGGAGGTGTAGGTGGTGAGAGCTAATGCCCAGGGTAATCCCAGTACACAACTGAGGCCTAGGACTGTGGCACAGTCCTTCCCCAGCCTGGCCCTCTTCTCTCTGTACATCTTCCACCCACCGCCGCCTCTACTGACTCCGCTGGTGTTGTCCCTCAGCTGCCAGAGTTTGACCGCCACTACCCCCAACATGGCTGAATTAAACAGCAGCACCAGGGACAGGTAGCCCACAGTTAAGTAACCAACCAATAGCCTCTGTGGGAAACTGCCGCTCATCCAACATCTGCAGAGAAAAATGCAGGAAAATCAATGAAAATAGGTTGTCTTGGAGCAACAGTGAAACCCACTGCTGCTGCTTTACTTAAAGCTGTAATCCATAACTTTTAAGTGAATAAGATGTTGACCAATCTGTACAGAATGATGTAGTCTACAGCTACGTTGTCCGCAGTTACACACAGTGTAACTACTGTCCAGAATTTCCATAATACCACACTGTAAAATGCACCAGGATTAATGTAAACAATCGCCAAAAACAAGCACTCAGACTTGGTGGTTTGAATCTGAAACCAAATTATTTTTGTTTGATTGGCCTGGCAACAGATTTTAACTGGCAACATGTGTTTTTCTAAAACTATTTTTTTTTAAATAATAGTTTTTTTTTTGCTCTATTGCGTTTTTCCAGTCAAACTGTCCAATTTGGAGCCCCACCTTCTATACTGAAACAATGTACACTCAATGCATTAAATAATTCTAGGCAAGCACATTCATACTTTGAATATGAACTTCAGGTTGTCCAGAATCCTTCAGATAATGAGGAGGCACAGAGACTCTTCTTAAGCATGCTATCACTCATCCAAATCAGTTCAAAATCTTACCCCAATCATATTCAATGTACTGTATTTGTGCATGATTATTAAAAGCCACAACTGATAAAACTCCAGTTTCTTACATGTTAACTGTTGATGTGTTGTTGTTGTTATCGACATCCAGACATGTCAAAGTGTATTTGCCATAGACACCTGAAATCCAACAAACCCCTGCTATCACTGTAGGAAGACCTGCATACAGAGTGGAACAGACACTTCGTTATATATACTTAACCATTCCCATAAATAATGACTGACCTGCCATTGATGATAAGCTTATTGTAAACAAATTATTCATGAAATAATTAATTATTATAATGGATCAACAATGACTGCACAAGAAATATAATTGGCATTCAGGCGCGCATTTACATTTTCCTCATGAAAACACTTTAAAGTAAACTAGTTACTAGTAGGCCACTCTTCCATTCAGAATCCACTCACCCCATCCCACCAAGCTGAGTTTGAGCAGGTATCTTTTGACATAAATGTTGAAAACTCTGATTAGGAGAAGATACAGGTGGAAGCCCTCTAGTGCGATCCAGTTGAAGGCAGCCAACAGCGACCAGTGGAGGAATAGTCCCAGGACCTGACAGCCCCAGCCCGCTTTGTCTTCCATCTTCAACCAAGACAACAGTCCACTGATCAGGAAGCTGAGATGCAGGAAGAGGAGTGCCCCTGTTAGCTGCATGTGGACACCAACGGACTTCTCTGGACGCCGTCGCCTGTAAAGACAACGATATTAAATGCATTTTATTTTGTGTCACCTAGTTTATAAAAGCAGCAAACCACGTGTAGAACGAGTTTGGCCTCCTGGTTTGATGGACAAAACACAAAAACTGTCCCAAGCATCCAAATATTAAACTACTGTGCTAAACAAAATGATTGAAGTCCACTGTGGCAGTGGGTTGCAAGCAGAGACCCAGAAATGAATTGGTCTGACAGTCAATTAGCTGATTGGCTGTCAGACTATCTAGACAGGATCTATTCTAGACCTTCTGAAAAAATGTGGGCCATTTGATTAAGACTGAAGTCTGGCAGGACTACCTTCTGAGAGTATCATGGGTTTAGTGTATTTTGCACCATACACTGTACATGCACTTGCAGGCAGTTCATTGGCCTTTTGAACACAGGACCGAACACAGTGGCGGAAAAAGTACTCTGATTTTGGACAAGTAAAAGTCCTGCATTCAAAATCTTACTTACTTGAGTCAAAGTAGAAAATTTTTTAGCATCTAAATATAACTATGTATATATGTACTCATTATGCAGAATGTCTATTTCAGAATCATTGGACTATAATTATTATTGATCATTAACCACTTAAGCCCTACTATTAAATTATTACAAAATTTGAGGATTGCAGATCTACAAGCTCACAGCGCATCGCATCCTGACACATTGTGAGTTTGTAGACGTGCTATTTAAAAATAATAATTGATTAAAGTAGGATATACTATGTTGGTCCAATTGATCATTAATAAAAAGTAAAAAGTACAGTAAAAAGTAAAATATTTGCAGTATAGCAGTATAAAATCAAGAAATGTAGTAAATTTGAGTAAATGTAATTAGTTACTTTACAGCCCCCCCCCACCCACGCACGCATGCACTCACACACACACACACACACACACACACACACACACACACACACACACACACACACACACACACACACACACTTTTCTTTACACACTGTTCACTTCCTCTCTTCTGTCACTTACTTGGAAAAAAACAAGGTTTCACTGTAGTGGGGTCAAAAGTAAGTCACATGGAACAAATGTTGTCTAAACTAGTTTCATTACTCAGGCCAAAAACATGCTTACTGTAGACTTGTATAGATGAACAAGCTTATGATTGTAAAGATGACAGAGAGAACCGATCCAATGTAGGAGATATAGCTGAGGTTGACAGCATTGCGTTTGTCCACTGATACACTGGGGTTCTGAAAAGTTAAGGTAGAAAATTTAAAAATTGTATAACTAAACTAAACCTTAAAGAGACTACTTGTTTTTCATATTTAGTAGCAGTAGCTAAGTGAGGTCAACGGAAAGTTGTTCCATAGAAAGATAACATCACTTAACCACAAGCACAGCAAAGAAACTGAGATGATTGCAGCTGCAAATAAAATCACTCTCATTGCGACTCGTATCACAGCCCTGGTTGCTCCAGTGACCTACATACACACACACACACACACACACACACACACACACACACACACACACACACACACACACACACACACACACACACACACACACACACACACACACACACACACACACACACACACAAAAACACTGCTCAGGTATTTAAGTTAAATGTAATTACGTCAAAGAGCTTATTTCCTGTTTATAGTGAGTTATTAGGAGATGACACACTATCATTATGAGAAAGATACAGAGATATGTACAGTACTAACCAGGTCCTGTGTCCTTCCAGAATACACATGCCCCATCCAACTGAAGCAATGACAGAGCAGGTTATTATACAAAAAGAATAAATATTGACACAATGAAAATTAACTTCCCAATGTTTAATGCACAATTATTCATGACATTTTGATGAATAGACCATCGGGATACGTGAAGTTATCCTTTTTATCCTGCAACTAAACCCAATTGGGTTCAGAACAGTGGCTGAAACTAAGCACACTTACTCAGTAGGCCTACTGTACTGAAAAGTGCAATTTTGAGGTACATTTACTTTACTTGAGTATTTCCTTTTTGTGATACTTTAAACTTCTACACCTCTCTCAGAGGCAAATATTGTACTTATGATTCCACTATAATTATTTGACAGCTTTAGTAATTAGTTACTTAGCAGATTTAGATTATTTACACAACACACGCACTAACCACCTATTTGTGACTAGTTGTGAGCTTGTAGATCTATCTTTTTTAAATGTCTGACACATTTTGAAAACATTTTAGTATTTTTGCTTTGGTACTTTGGTTTCTACTCTAGTAATTAATTATGTTTTGTATAGTTGTGTTTGTCTAGTTATTTGAGTGCAGAATGTTTTAAATGGAGCACAATGGAAACAAGCAATACATAAACCAGTTTAATTTACACATGTTGTCCAAGATCCATTTGGACTTACACAGCACCAAATGTGAAATGTGTTCAAACAGCACATACTGTAGGTAAGGAACTCAACTCACTCTCTTGTTGTTTTTGAACATAATTCTGATAGGTTGGGACAGATTAATGATTGAGGATTTCCCAACCATTACTGACAGGACTAGAGCTCCCAAAACAGTGCCCTCCAAACGGGCAGAATCCTTTAGGATGGGCCTCCTTCCCCGTGACCTGGGCTGAGGAGAAGAAAAGAGGAGAGACAGAGAGCAGGAGACAAGGGTAAGACCTAATAGCATCAATCAAGATTCAGTTAGTGTGAATTTGCTAGCCCTCTGGCAGCAGCTTTGTGAATTCATCCAAACACGCAACAACGTTATGTACCACAACTCATTGCTGACTAAATCCAAATAAGCCTATGAATTTGGCTCATAGGATCCATGACTTATCCAGATACAGACCATGAAGTAAGAGCTGTTGAGTACAGTGATAACCACCCGTACAGCCTTCCCAGGGCCAGGAGAACCTTTCTGGAGAGCTGAAGATGGGATGTGCACACAGTGATCAGGTGTAGGACTCTCTGTAGCCTAGGAGGGAGGGGTACACACATGAACACATGAAAATACCTATATCATCAACTTTATTGTCCCATCACAGGTTTGCAGATGTAAAGAAGTTAGTGAAATACGTTTTTTTGTGTACTACAAAGCTGGATTACCTACCGGGCAAAGTGAGCAACTGCTCCATCCAGGTCCCCGCCCTGGACCCTCAGCCCCAGGTACACTATGTCAATTGGTTTGGGGTAATTTGATTAAATGCTAATTTGTTTGGGGATATGCACAATTGAATTGAAAAATATCAACTGAAATGATAGGGGCCTTAAGACTGAAGCATTAGTATCTAGTCTTAAGGCTGTGCCATGTGGAGGAGCCCTGTGTTAATATCTGGTCTTAAAGATAGCTATTTCCATTTGGCCAAATGAGGCGTGCACACACGCAACCAGCCAATGCAATGTGACACGTGAGTCTTCGTTTACAAAGTGCACACATACGGAAGTAATTACTATCAATGGGTAAAGATTGAACAGGAACACTGTGCTGTTATTAGACTATACGTCTTGGCACATCCAGATTTTCAGCACAGGTGCGTAGTAATGGAAATGTCATGCTGTTTAAAGTGTAAAGTGATATTCTTTGGTTAAAACAAAAGTTTTTTTTGTGAAATAGTTTAAGCTCTGTATTCTGTAGTAATAATCATTGCTAAAAGAGTGTTTCTTCAGTAACGGGGGTCTCCCTGTCTCTCCAGCTCCTTGATAAACAAAATACCTTTTCAGGTGGGTTGCCAACAATTTCATCCAATCAGAAGAGAGTATTAATTCATCAGCTTCCAATTTGATAGTGTTCCAGTTCCAATTGTGTCTGTTCATTTCTGTGTGTCATCACTTCCAATTGCATTTCATTTATCCTGTATCCTGTATGAGTTCTCTGTCTGATCGGATGAAATTGTTATCCCGACCTGACAACGTATTTTCTGTTTACTAAAGAGCTGGAGAAACAGCTCTATAGCTATGATTGCAATGATTACTATCAGAATAAAGAGCTATTTGACCCTTATTGTAACAACAAAAACAAAAAAAATATATTACTGCACCTTTAAAGGAGAATTACTCACACTGCTCTAGCACAAATTCTCCTTCAAATTGTGAGTATCAATTACCAAATGTGTGTAGAATTCATTTTAACGTTTATATTTTCAAAAACTTTAGTTTTCAAAAGTATGATTTTCTATTACATAATAATTGTTTATAATCACTTCCCCCAATAACACTGAATTAAATGTTTTACTGTGCATGGTACCTGATTTTATGGCATAGAAACTGAAACTACATTTACTGTATTCTCAGAATCAGTCACACACGATGACACAGTGAATTTAATCTTACGTCCAAGATAATGATACAATACACCCCAGGATGTGCAGATGTACAGCAATTCAATATGATGACATAAGATGATGTCCAAGTGTGGGTGCAAAATCACTCAACTACTTGCTAAATTGCAAGATACAATGTATTGTATCAGGACAGCTACAGTAAAGTCCTCCACTGGAAGTTATAAACGGCAAAGTAAAATGTTTAGTGTTAATTTGACTTTGACAGTGTAAAAATCAACCTAAATGGTCCACACTCTGAGAGTTAAATTAACACTGATAATTTTACTGTGTGGCACTGTGGCAGTCTACCAGACACGCCTGTGGTCCCAAATACACCTCACCCATTTCCTCCCCAGCGACCCCCAATGTCCCCAATGTATTGCCCAGTCCAGAACATACATACACTCTGCTTGTTAAGACATATTCGCTCTGCAATCTAATGGAATGAGGTGCAGGGTTCAAACCTCATCAAATGTTTTTTGTCTTGTCAGCCTGCATACAGCCTCACCTCATGAGATGAGTTGAATGTCTTAACCAGGGGGAAACCAGGGGGATTGGGTCTAGGTATCCTAGCGTTAATATCCGAAGGAGGTATTCTGCATGTTGCTATTTTATTCTCATAACACCTGTCAGCAGCATACAAGAAAGGAAAGAACAATAAATTATTCCCTATTAAAAATATACAATTTCATTTTAAGAAACAGCTTAATTTGATGCCCAAAGATACTGAAATTATTATCATCATTCTATTACATGACACTTTTGGTAACATTTTATAAAAGGTGTTGATAAAAAAGATATTTTCATCTCAAGCACAATGGAATTACCTGGTCCAAGGATCAAGAGAAGCAATACTGGAGGAGAGACAGTATTGAAGAACACAAACACATTCTGTTGTAATTCAGAAAGGAAACAGAGTAAGTTGTCTGAGAACTGTGTTTTTAAAATGTCTGGGGACAGCTAATATGGCTAATACCCCAAATATCTGTTTCAACTGAACTGACTTTAAGTAGCTAATATATAGCATGAGAGATATATTCCCTCTATCTCTATGTCCGGCACCTACCATCTGGAAAAGTGTCACAAATCTTCTTGTCTTCGTGGCCAGCTTGAACTATTAACAATAAACATTGTCAGTTACTAAGCCTGACACAGTTATTATATAATTGATATATGATTAAATTATTTCAATTATTTGAGCTAATCGCAATTATTCAGTATAATCACAAAAAATAGCGGATATACAAGCTCACAACATGTAAGCTTGTAGATCGGCAATTTGTAATATTTTTTAAAAGAAAAATACAATTAAGTAGTATAGTAAATTATTTATTTTGATTATTGTTTGCCCGCCCGCCGGCCTGCCCTCCCATAAACCAATTTTAATATATGATACCGGTAGGCTTTTAAGTTATTGCCCTATGTACTTTTGCTTACAAAGCCTAAAAGGCAAATAGAAATGTAATTTTTAATGCCCCAAACATAATTAAATCATTAATCACAATTATTTGTATGACAATTAATCATCAATTAAAAATGCATGATCGTGACAACCGTATCAGTCACAACACATGACATACTGTACATGCACACACAGGATAAATACATTAATTTAATAACTCACCGCTAATCTGGCTTGTGGAAAGGCACAGCAGTATGTTAAGGAAGACAATGGAACATTTCATTGTCCCACACTGTTTCCAGCTCATGTTGAATAGGAGTCTGAGGGTAAAGTTACATACACCCTGTTATTCTGCTAAACTGTCGTTTCCTCACTGATGCAAAATGTGAGATGCATGTCTGTAACTTTCATATGCTCCTGGTAGAGAGGCAGAGCTACAACAAACAGGAAATTACTTGTTTTTTAAAATGTCCTTAGAGTGAGCGACTGCAAAGGGACTTTCCATAATTTAGATGTTCATTTTATTTTTATGTCACTTTATTATGATGAGTGCTTTATAAATAAAGTTTATTAATATTATATAATTAGTTCAATTATTTGAACTAACTTATTTCAGGTTAAATAAATGGTTGATTAAATCTAAGTGTGAAAGCACACTTTCTTAGAGCAAAGTTACCATTACCATTGCTTTTCACTGAAAAGAAATAGAGTCGTATTGTAACTCTTGCATAACCTATGACTTTGACAAGTCAGATAGTGTCAAGAAAATGAGGAAGTTTACCTGTGTTACCACTTTCTTGTTAAGAACATATTTATTTCTAACTCCAGACACACCAATACAACTATTAGTCGCAACTCCTTGCAACAAAACAGTTTTAAGGCCAGTCCACACCAAAGCAGCTCCTTGCAACTGCCATTGCTGGGGATAATGGTTGCAAGAAGTTGCGACTAGTTGCATTGGTGTGGACTGGCCTTAAAGGTAGGGTAAGTGATATTTTTTGGTTAAAACAAAAAGTATTTTGTTAAAAGGTTAAAGCACTATATTTTGATAGTAATCATTGCTATAGAGTGTTGGTTCAGTAACAGGAGTCTCCCCGTCTCTCCAGCTCTTTAATAAACAGAAAACACTTCCAATTTCACTTGTTTAATCTATATCCTGATTGAGTTCTCTATCCTGATTGGATAAAATTGGAAATGCAACTGAAACTGAAACGAAAATGCATTTTCTGTTTTATAAAGAGCTGGAGAGACAAGGAGACTCCTTTTACTGAACAACCACTCTATAGCAATGAGTACTATCAGAATATAGAGCTATTTAACACTTATTTTAACCAAAGAAAATCACTTACCCTACCTTTAAGATCACACATGGGCAACATATAGCCCTAGGTCTGGACCCGGCCCTTTGACCATCTTAATCCGGCCCTCGAAGTCCTCAAAGAAAAACTAAATTACCCCCTCAAAATTCTACATTTAGTTTAACATAATTCAGCACTATGTGTTTGAAGTTTCAATCGAATAGTCCAATATGTGTCCCTTTACTCACCCTTTACTACCGAGGTCAGTATGGCTCCCCTAAAGGCACCAATGCGGTCATAATCAGGAAGTCAGCTCATACTGAGACTTGCAGGGAAGTGAAACAGAAACACGCAGCACATACAGTAACTATTTCCAAACAGTGCCTGTTTTGTTACAAAACCAATTTGCAAGATTTTCATTTATGGAAGTATACTATTCTAACAGATTCTAACAGAAATACTATCAGTAAAGATCAGTACAGTGGAGTATTGTCAAGTCCATGGCATTCCCTCTATCATCCTCATCATCATAATTATGTTGTTGATTTCAGGTAAAAAAAAGTAAGTAAAGCACATAATCCATCAATAAGAAGTCATGGAAAATAACATTGTTGATGTTTTTATTGTAAAAAAAATGATGAATAACTTGTATTGAATTATTGTGGTCCTTGTTGTCTTAAATTGCATGAAAAGGTGCCTTAAAATGGCGACAAATGGAGCAATAGAAAGGTTAAGCTTTACAATGGTTGTTTACAGATTTCAAAGGAGCCTACCCCTCTTATCTCTTTAAGTCATGTGTTCCATAATTTGGGAGCATAATTGAAGAAAGCTGTATCTCCTTCGGGTAGGGTTGTGCATAATATATGCTTGTTAGATTATAACAAGCCTGCCGTAGAGGATCTGGGCACACGAAGGAACATAAAATAACAGGGAGTCAATGATGTAGACCGGCCCCTACTGTAACCCCCCTTCTACTACTATCCAATCCAACTTTATTTAGAGCACATTTCAAAACATCTGAGTTGACCAAAGTGCTGTACAGTAGGCATAACAACAAATAAACACATAATGCAGAACAAATGTACACACGGTATAATTAAACATGAGTACAAAATATGAAGGAATAAAAATGAGTTTCAAAAACAGGTAGTGTGGGAGTGTCGTAGAAATCTGGATCAATCAGCAATTGATGAGACAATAGGAGTCGAGACAATATTCTAGGTGGTGATGGTTATGCTTTAATACAGATCATCATGGGGAGAAGTACAATAGCACTCAGGTCGGTGGTACGGTAGTTCTGCCAGGAGCACAGGGCTCAGATCATAGTAATACTGCAGCTGCTTCAAGAACAAGCTGAACCATAACAAAATAGGCTGTAACATAAACAATAGCTATCAGGCCTAGTGTAGACATCTAGGCTCTTACAAGCTTCCAAATATCATAATGCATTATAGAAATACAATAAGTGATGGTAAGATATAAAGGTTAGATATTAGCAACCATAATAACAATTTAGTATAATGAATAATTCTTCTGCAGAGCATGACGAGGTAGCTTGTTCCACAATTTGGGAGCTACAGCTTAGAAGGCTCGCCACCCTCTTAGCTTAAGCCTCGTCTTAGGGACGACAAGCAGCAATTGGTCAGCTGACCTCTGTGATCTGGATGGAACATATAATATTCAAGAAGATCAGAGACATAAACTGGTGCTAAGCCATTTAAAGATTTGAAAACAAACAATAACATCTTAAAAAGGATCCTAAAACATACTGGGAGCCAGTGGAGGGAGGTGTTCTCATTTCCTGTTTCCTGTTAAAAAGGTGTGAGGCAGCATTTTGGACTAGCTGCAGGCGAGAGAGGAAGGCTTGGTTGATCTCCAGGCTGGGTTGCCTTGCCAAGACCCCAAAGTGGACTGTGTAAGTCGTGGGTTGCAGCAGTCAAGTACCTGCGGGGCCAAATAGCATTTGTACGACATACAGTTGTGGATCTTTTCACATTTGTGATGCCCCCCATGGGCAGAAGTGAAAGTTCGTTTGGAGTGCCAGGTGCGCTCTATAGAACATGTGATTCATTTGATGTTTTTAATTTCTTTCTAAGAAATAGGCCCCTGACAAAGCTAGTTTTCTAGGCATTTAGCTAAGGCACTTGTCTATAACATGTCAGAACTCATTCAGCTTAGCAGGTTTAGTGTGTGTGTGTGTGTGTGTGTGTGAGAGAGAGAGTGTAGTCACTCGCATCCACGCTCCGACTTTCGTCCCTAAGACTAAATCTGTCCTTCTTGGCCAACCCTGGTCTTGGCTCCCATTAATAGCTCAGTATAATGGATGCGGACAAACTCAAAATACATTAATGCATGGAACAGGGGAAACAGTTAATATAATCCTGCTTCGTCATTGCCGCAGTCCCAAACAAATAAAAAAACACAGGATTTTGGGACAGATTTGTGCTACATACAGTAGTAGCTGGCACTGGCACATCTGGAGTAGTTATATTAGCATAAGTTGTAGTGGTAATAGTGCTAGGGTACTATTACTAGAAGTACTAGTAATAGCACTACTAGTTGTAGTTAGTAGTAGTCATTTAGTAGTAGTCGTTTAGATTTAAACAACACACTAGCATAGATTGAGAGACACCTGTTTTACATGTTAAAACATTAAGGACTTTATTTTAACAACATTTGACATCTCACTATTCCAGCTAACCAATCGTACCACATTGAATGCAAGCAACTTCCTGCTACGATGGGATAGAAAACAAGGTGTGAAAATGATCAGTGCTAGAGGTCCTGGTAAGATAGAAAACCAACAGTCCTAGAGGTCCTGGTAGGATAGAAAATGTGTAGTGCTAGAGTTCCTGGTAGGTTATAAAACCAGCAGTACTAGAGGTCCTGGTAGAATAGAAAACCGCAGTACTAGAGGTCCCACTTAATACTACCCTGAAGGTGTAGTAGCACACAAAGTTTCCTAGTAGTTATTGGTAGCCATTCAGAGCAGCCCAGCCTCCATCAATGATGTGGAAACCTCCAAACACATTCCCTTCAGGTACACTCTGAAGGTGTAGTACAGCGTCACCCAGTCCTGGGTGCTGGACCAGGTGTCGGCAAGAGCAAAGCCCAGGGTTGATGGTATGAACCCCCTTCCGTACTCCACCATCCACGTGCCAGCGCTCCACTGGACTGCTGCTGCCTCGCCTCCACTGTGTACGATGGTGTCACCTGGTACAGAGAGAGAGGGATTATTGGGGCGGCCATTTCTCAATACTACTACTACTACTACGGTGATGAGGAAGAAGCTGGACACTATCCTGACTATCTCTTATCCCTTCCATGATGAGCTAACGAAGATGAGGAGCACACTGAGCCACAGGCTTAACCCCCTTGGCACACAGTGTTTTGGTCAGTGCTTTGTGCCAGTAGCCATCAGGCCCCACAACCAATTTTGAGCCCCATATGAGACCTTTAAAACCTGCACTGTCTGTTACTTGTTGTGGACTACAAACTCCTGCATGGACTCTGCTGCACTTGTACATGGACTACTAGGATGTACATCACATAGCTTTGACAAATGCCTATTATGCCGAGTTCACACTACAAGGTTTTATCACTGATTATCCACTCCAGCAAAGCACCACCACATTGGAGGCAAATTGGCATTCCCGCCTTGAGATTTTGATCGCTGTGTGTGAAGTGTTCAAAGACGCGAGCTGAGTGTGATCACAGTGCTCGCAGGTGCCTCCCTGAGCACCCTGAGACATCTGGCATGCTAGCTATCTGGACCTGGCGATCGCAAATCACCAAGTATGAAATGTATCGTGACCAGCAAAGAGAGCAGAGACGTGATACAGCCAATGAGAGTACAGGACTGGTAGACACGGGTGCTTGTTTGTGTAAAAAGAAATG
Source organism: Gymnoscopelus braueri (assembly GCF_963280865.1). Classification (NCBI taxonomy): domain Eukaryota; kingdom Metazoa; phylum Chordata; class Actinopteri; order Myctophiformes; family Myctophidae; genus Gymnoscopelus; species Gymnoscopelus braueri. The sequence continues at coordinate 37,450,625 of NC_137603.1, read as the reverse complement.
TGATTTATTTTAAAGATCTATCTATCTATCTGCAGACAGATAGATCCTACCGGATAGCTGTGGCAAATATGCACCACGAGTTATGGCTGGCTGACATCCAAGAAGCGTGAATCATTAGTCTGGCTCCGAGTCTGACTCGATCACTAGGAAGCCATTGTGGATGTATCCAGAGCCCAGCTCTATTTGGACTCAGAGGACTCATACCTGCTGCTTCACATTAACAATGAGCTAGACCACATCACAGGCTCCAGTTTAGCTTGCTGGACCTCTGTAGCGGGTACTGGTAAGTGGACCTATCCGCTGACTCCCTGAGGCTTGGCCAACAACCGCTGTCTCTATCAGTCAAAGACTGTGGCGATTTAAAATCATGCCCTTTGGCTTTTGCAACGCCCCCACCACCTTCGAGCAACTGATGAAGAACCAGGGTACCCCAGAACCGCTGTGTGGTCTACCTTGATGACCTCCTTGCCCACGCAACAGATTTTGAGGGGGCCCTGGCCAGTCTGCAGGAAGTATTTGAGGCTATTCGCCAGGCAGGCCTACGTTTTCCCCAGCCACATGTTCTGGTCCCTCAAGAGAAAAATCCTAATAGTGTTCAAATATAGTCGCTGCTCTCTTCTCTCTCGGTTCCAGCTGGATGAGTTACAATGGCTTGAGCTCAGTCTGGTTAGCCAACATGTGGCCTATATGGAAACATATTCAAAAAACATATTCATATGCTAGCAGTTGTTTTTTATTTAGTGTGTGACTTTTTCAACAGCCACTATCATTATATTGTCTCATCCATTCTTCATGCCATAGTGAGAGTGCCCACTATGTATGTAATATTTTGGAATAATAATCATTGGAATGGTGTTTTTATGGCAATAACAACTATTGTATTATGGGTTAGTTCTGGGACAGTGGTCGAAAAGTCTGCTACTAATTGCCACCACTACTACAAACAGTAGTAGCAGACTAACTTTTCCGGCGCCTGCCCATTAGTCCGACAGCCCATTACTCCGAAACCACAATAGTTCAACAAATGTTAGGTTACTGTGAGGTTAGGGCTAGGTTTAGTAATAATATGCACCATCGGTCCAATGGGGATTTGTAGTGATGAGCGGGCCGACCTGTAACCCGCGGGTCAACCCGCGGCGCGGGTGGTCGAGTCAGGATTTCAGAGGCAATTATGCCGGCTGCGGGTGAGCGGGTCAGCCGCTCTCACACGCAAAAAAAACAACAACAACAACCCTATTTTGAACAACATGCTTGTTTATTTAGCCCATGACAATGTTGTGCTACTGTAGACATTTAAAGCGACTTTGGGTACTTAAAAGAGCGCTATATAAATCTGAGCTATGATGATGATTATCTTTTTTTCCCACCGTGGGGCGGGTTGAGCCACAGATTTATATATGGGTTCGCGGGGCGGGTTGAGGTGGGTTGGGTTCTGTGGCGGGGCGGGTCATGAAAAAACACGACCCGCACATCACTAGTGCTTTGGAATAAAGAGCCATCGGACCAATGCCATGGTATCAGTATTAATAAATGGTAAATGGTATTACTACTACTACTACTACAACTACTGCTACGTTTGCCACTAGAACTAGTTCTACTACTACTATTACTACAACTGCTACTACTACTATTAGTAGTGGGTAGCACTACTACTATTAGTAGTAGTAGCAGCAGCACTAGTACTGCTACTACTATCATTGCTACTGCTAGTAGTAGTACTACTACTACTTAGTGCAATTAAAGCAAAATGACACTTTGGTAGAGGTTTAGGTTGTGATGTTACTCCAAATATTGGCAGGATATCTTCAATAGCTGTTCAGGTGATTATAATGTGATATTCCAAAATATTCTATAAAAAAAATAATTTAAAAAAGCTGTGACAGGTTCTGTAATGTTACATATTGGCAGAATCAGAATCTACTTTGTTTGCATTTGCTTATGTGCTGAAAGAGTGTCCCGAGCCGTTTCACCGTGCAATCTATGTCAATGAGACAATTGATACTGCACTAGCACTAATACTGCTACTGAACTAATACATTGGCGTTATTCAATCTTAGTCCAACTAGTGTGACAGACATACACTAATCATTATAAAACTGAGTAGTACAGTAGTAGTACTTTGCCTTGCTCTGTGTGTGAATATGTGTGTGTTTGTGTGTGTGTGTGTGTGTGTGTGTGTGTGTGTGTGTGTGTGTGTGTGTGTATTACCTGGGTAATAGACTTCACTCTTAGTGGTACCTTCCTTCCACTGTCTGAATGTTCCAGTGATGATGGTGTCTGTGATTTCAGCCCAGTATCGACCTAAAACAAAACAAAAACAATATAAAAATACTATAATACTACTAAAACATTTTATCGCCAGTCCATGCTACCAACCTCACTTCCTAACGTCGCTATATTGCGTTGTTACCGTAGACTTGATGCACAGCAGCCCTGTTGCGAACACGGTGCTAATTTTTGCCAATATTGAAATATACTGTATATCAACAAATCGATTAACATCTTAAGCCCTATTATTATACTTAGTCGCACAACAGTGTCATGCAAACATAATAGTCATTACAAGCTCACAACGCGCCACGACGCGTTGCGAGCTTGTAGATCAGCTATTTTCACTATTTTTTTTTACATTTTTAGCATGCCCAAAATAGGAATTGATTATTAATGGATTTTAATAAATTATTGATTACTTATTTTTTAAATCATCAAACACCCCTAATATCACCAGACCAGTATTTATTTTGAGCCCTGGCCCCTGCATGGGACATAATTTTTTCAATTGAACTACTCACCAGAGTGTCCTGTAGTATCCACTGCTGTACCAAACAGTAATACATATTCGGTCAGTGAGGCGTGCAGGACGCACATGGAACCCATCCAGCCTCCTGCATTCACAAACACCCACTGCAGGTCTTCATCTGGTAGAATGTGACCCGGGTACCTGGTACAGTACAAGTTCTTTAGTACTAATGCATCACCTGGTATGTTCTGATGAGGTCTTCTTTATGTCCCTAGAACCAGAGCTAAACGTGGAGAAGCAGCGTTTTGTTTTTTATCATAAACCAGATACAGTATTTGGAACAAACTCCCAGAAAACTGCAGGTCTGCTACAACTCTCAGTTCTTTTCAATGACGGCTATAGAGCTTTCTGTTTGCTGCTGCTTTTTATTGAGATTACTTTAAATTTTATTTTGCACTGTAATTTGACTCTCATTTAAAAATGTATTGTATTCAAATGTCCTTTTATACTGTATTTTTGCTCTGTGTCCACTCCTGAGTAAGTGTTTCGCATTAAGAAAATAAGTGTTTGAATTTTTACTGAATTCAAAATTAATGTCTTATGTGTTTCTTTTGCTTAATGTTTCAAGTAAAGCCCATTGAAATGCCTTATTGTTGAAATGTGCTACACAAATTAACTTGCCTATGTTAAAGGGACAAGTATTATAATAATCATACTTCTTCCTGAGTTCAACGACCACTTTGGAGAAGGCCTCGTCGTGATCCTGACCTGTAGATAGAGATAGAGAGAGAGTCACTGATTGATTGATTGAATACTTTATTAACAGTTTGCAAAATGTACAGTGATACGATTATACAATGATGTCAAAAGGATAACACAGAATGCCATGAGGGCTTGTTTCCATTGTGGTCCTAAGTATTCAATTCATCAAGACATTTAAATTAAAGACATACAATAACATACAAGAAATCATCAACACTAGGAGCAATAAAAGTGTACAGAAATGTACAGAAAACATGGGGGGGGGGGCATTTCTGGTGTTAAGCTTAGAAGACTTGAGGGTAGGGAGTCACACTTTTTGATGGAGAGAGGTGGAGGAGAAAGGGATCGGTGTGAGTGAGTGAGTGAGTAGATGACTCGGCTCTGCTGGTCTCGGACAGGGACAGACTGCAGGTTGAAAAAAACTCAGCTCTGAGTCTAAACTCGATACGATCCGCATCTGGCTCGCTGACAACAAACTATCATTACACCTGGGTAAAACTGAATCCATTCTCTTTGGGTCTAGTGTTAACCTTAGCAAGGCTGAAAGCTTCACAATCAAAGCGGGTGATGATGTTATCACAAGAAAGGAGGAAATTACCTACCTGGGTTCCATCTTGGAGGCAAACCTCTCCGGTGATAAGATGGCAGAAATAGTCATAAAAAAGGTCAACCAAAGAACACGTTTTTTTTGTATAGGATTTACTCTCTAGTCAGTAAGAATACCCTGAGGATTCTTACAGGGGCCCTCATCCAAGGTCATTTTCGACTATGCGTGCTTCTCATGGTATCACAACACCACTAAGGCCTAAGAAATAAGGCTCCAGACATACCAAAACAAACAAGGCTAATTCTTGGCCTTAAACATACAACCCACCTAACCCCTGCTCATTTTGCTAGGGTCGGATGGCTAAGGGTTGAGGATAGAGTACGGCAACTTGCAATGGGCCTGGTTTACAAGATACACCACAACATTGGGATACCCATGTACCTGTCAAAATACTTCCACAATCACAACACCAGAGGCAGCTCCACTGATCATGTCCAACCCAGATTTGGCACAAACAAGGGAATGAACTCGTTCTCATGCTATGCAACAAAAATGTGGAATGCCCTACCAAAAGGAGTAAAGGAGTGTAAAACCCTCCTCACTTTCAAAACTGCCCTAAAAAAACACCTTCAGGAGGCTGCAATTCCAAACTGGCCCCTGTCAAAGTCTTAACCTAACCCCCCCCCCCCCCTCCTCGAACTGTTTATTGTACATATTTCTTGTTCTTCATACCAGTAACCTGTAAGCTGATTGTATGATGTTCTGCATAGTAGTGTATATTTGTCTGTTTTCTTAAATGTCATCATGATAATAGTGCGTGGGGATCTCATTTGAAATAAGCCGTTGTGCTTTTATGGGCGATCCAGTTTAGAGGACCTTGTATTGTTAACTGTACTTCCATGTACCTTTTCCATGTCTTTCAAAATAAAGTACTTAAATCAATCAATCACGAGACGACATAAAAGAGAGACAGATACAAGTTAAGTCGTTCACCCCCTTTGCCACTAGGTGGTGGTGTAACAAAATATATGTACCAATAATAAAACAAGGATTCGATTTTATATTACAGTACGTTTTAACAGCGGGCGACTCTCGGGCGATCGCCGGGCGACATCGTCCAAAAGATAAAGAAAATCTATCTTTCATCGCCCCCCCGCCCACTTCGCCCTATCGCCAGTAGTTGCCGGCTCTCATAGACATATAATGCACTTCCGGAAAATACTATCGTGAATCGCCCGCTGTTAAAACGCACCGTCAGTCTGAGTCTGAGACTTATTTTTAACTCTCTGGGTACAGCCACACAGTTCCGTCTACCGTCCGTAAGACGGACGGTAGACGGGCGGAAGTCCCATACACTCCCATGTTATCGCGACCGTTCTTCCGGTTTTAAACTTAACATGGGAGTGTATGGGACTTCCGCCCGTCTACCGTCCGTCTTAGGGTACAGCCACACATGATAGGATACCGTCCGTCTACGGACGGTAGACGGGCGGAAGTCCCATACACACCCATGTTAAGTTTAAAACCGGAAGAACGGTCGCGATAACATGGGTGTGTATGGGACTTCCGCCCGTCTACCGTCCGTAGACGGACGGTATCCCATCATGTGTGGCTGTACCCATACGGACGGTAGACGGAACTGTGTGGCTGTACCCTATGGTCTGAGAGCAGAGAAGCAGTGTTGCCAGATTGTGTGAGAGAAATAAGCAACCAGTTTAAGAAGCCCAAAAGAAGCAGCTTGGGTCGTTGTGAGCTTGCTGTATTCTTTTTTTAAATCTTGTAGAAAAAATTGAAATATTTTTTGAAACATTTTAACATGTATTAACTGTACAGAAATGTAGTACTTTCTGTGCTCCCCCCCCCCCCCAAACTGTCAATAAAGTATTCAATCAAACAACACAAATTTGGTATGGGAGTCCCCGGCACAAAATGTTTTCATATGGGGGTTAGGGGGCAATTACCTCTATGGCAATTACTTATTAATTTGGGGGTTACTCCTTGACCTTGACAAGAAAATATTTGAGAACCACTGGTTTAAACAAGCCCAAATATGCAATCGCACTTTAGAAACAAGCCCCAAAAACCGCAACTACCAATATTTACAAGCAACTTTACAGAAAAATAAGCCCAAAGTCGCTTATAATAAGCGGACATGGCAACACTGCAGAGCAGTGTCTTTTGCTTGCCGTAAAGTTGGGCGCATATGTCGCGAAATTGAAAAGGGGCGTGGTCATCAGTGTTGCAAGGAATTTGCATCATTTTCATGTAACATGTTAACATGACTTGTGTACATTAAAATATATAGACTCCTTTCACAGACGTCATAAGTCATAACCTAACAACTCTATCATCATAACTTTAATACATCATGATCAAAACATAGCTGTAGCTACACGTATGTTACATTTATAATGTTTAAGTTTGATCTAAATCAAACTATCTCATCTTTTTTATTGAATTAGCTTCTGCTATGTTTACTATGATAAGTCAACTTTATGAAAAGGGTCCACATTATTACATTAATTTCTGTTTTGAAACAACTTATCCATATTATTTTTATGCTAAGTGTACCAGTCATTATGCAAAATATGATTATGATGGCTTTTCGAAATTCAAAAAAAAGTATCTTAATCATCAAAGGCACATTTGGGTGTTTAAAAAAAAAAAAGATTATACTTTACCTTTTTCTACAGGAAAAAAGCTTTCCAAACAACTAACCAATCTCAGTGCTTTCTCCCCCTTTAGGTTATGGGATCCAACATATTTATAGGTATAACAAATTGAATATCACAAAGTCAGGTTGTCATTGTGACTGATATGCATCACTACTGGCTAGAGCTGTAACTTCATGTACTACCTGGGATTTGAACCCTTCCCCATGAAAGATCAAGGGAGGGGGTGAGGCCTTAGCTGTTTAGACAACCAAAATAGGATTAAAAAAATAGCAGATCTACAAGCTCACAACACGTCACGATGTGTTTGAGCTTGTAGATCATCTATTTTCGTAATCCTGTTTGTTGTAGAGGGCGTAATTGGTTAACACAAGTAGTCTGAAAAACGTGAGTGTGTGTGTGTGTGTGTGTGTGTGTGTGTGTGTGTGACACGGTTGAAACGGGTGTTTTCTTATTTTTTTGGTAAATGTTTTATTGGTGCTTAATGTATATTTATTTCTCACTTAACGCCATCATCTTCTTATTTTTCTGTATAACATTAATTGCACTGTGGTATCTACAATTGTTTTCCCCCCGGTCCCTTAGTCTATTTCACCAAGAACTATAACTGGCTGAAGGTGGTCACGAGGCCACGCCCAAGGACACGGTCATGGCCAATGTCCCCAGACATTATGTCACCACGGACAAATGAAAGAGAAGAGAGGTGTGGTTTGACAGGTACAAAAGTGGAGGCGGGACAGTTTGAAGGAGAAGCAGAGCACCAAGAGAGAGCAAGGTGACAGAAGGAGAAGGACAGCAGAGGGGAAGGTTGTGCGGAGACACGGAGCAGAGTGAACGAATACGTGAGTGTAGACACACCAGCCACCTAGGAGTTTGGAAGCCGAGGTGTGCCTACATCCAAGGAAAAGAAGGAGAAAGCGATTGAACCGAAGGGGAGGAAGAGAGCGAGACCAGACCATATAAGGAGATGACCACATGAGACGAGCGAGACCAGACCATGTAAGGAGCGACGAGACTGAAGAAGTGGCGATAACGTTGCAGACGCGACTAACTCAGCGCCAGGTGTAAAAAGCCTGGCTGGCGAGTAAGTACCGGAACACGCAACGTATCCCTGTATAACCACTGCCTGAGACAACGCAATGTATATTGTAAATGCACAGTGAACTGGTCCAAATCTCTATAATTTCAGACGGAGAGAAAGCAGAAAGAAGGCTGGCCTAAAATCCTCTTCCTATACACCCCCATATATGGACATGCAGCATTACCCCTTGAACGAACCGTGTTGAGTATCCAAAGCACTTTATTGGCACCGCAATTTACTTATGAAGTATTTGTTGCAGAGAGAGAAACCCCTGCTAAGTGAAACCCCTTTGAATAGAGAATAAGACCCTTGCGTAGTTTGCACAACTTTATAAATGCTTTTATAGTTGTTGTGTAAATTGCTGTGTGTGTTTGTTAGGATTTTATTAGCATAGTGTTTATTTTGATTGATTTTAAGGCACAGATGCCATTTGTTATAGGGACTAATAAATTGTGACTTACCTTTTTGATACAAATGTTTCCGTGTCCAGTTCCTCATGGGATTTTCTGAAGTGTTGTGTTCTCAAACCAAAAGTATTCTAAACTTACCAGTATAACCCGAACCTGTGAAAACCTTCCTCTTTACAAAAGGTGGCGTAGTCGTTAAACAGAATTATTCAGCTTGGATTCACAATAATTACGCACCCCGCACTTTATTGTGCATTGATATTGTGTGTGTGTGTGTGACCAGTGTTGACATTTCTCAATGAAAGATGTGTTAATAATATTGTACTAACTCTACCACACAGATTGGTTAAAATAACATTTTATTCATACAAATAAGTTCCACATAGCTGGTTTAAGCCCAACTCCGTAATAAGTTGCCAGTCTGCCTACTACGCACACACACACAGCTATGCACACCAATTCGCACACAGCAACCCTCACACACCTATCATAATATTTAAACACATCACGCACCTGGCACTTACAAACACATACTGCAAAGTAATATTTAGAAGTAGGCCCTATGTACACTGCACACAGCAAGTACCTCAAAATGTGCTATGATTAATGTGTGCATACTTAGCTATAACATAGACAGAGGTGCGAGGGCCCGGTCATCGCTGCTTGCAGCTTTAATTTATTTTGTTATTGCTGCTACAATATTGAAGTATGAGTCATTTGAAATTGCATTTGTTTTCGGATTAGCTGAGCCCTAAATGTCAGTTTTTTAAGCTGGTGGTCTCCATCGTCCTGTGAGTGGAGGGGTCTTTCACCGACAAGTTGTCTTGTTGAGACTTGCGAGACAAAGCTAAGGACCACAGGAATATGAACACACCTGAGGGAACAAAAGACAGTTAAGTTAAATTACAAAAACACTTTCCAGCCATTTGTCCATTCATTGTGTAAATCAGCGGTTGTCAACCTTTTCTGGATCAGGGCCTACTTGAAAATCTTGAAAGTATTCGCGGCTCAACCATCTGTTTTGTGTTCCGGCTTGGATCAATGGGACCAACGTAGTATAGCCTATAAGTTTCTATTTATTGGTATCACAATGAACTCATATTTCAAGGTTTTAGATAAAAAATACCATTTCATTGTATTAAATATTAATATTGTATTATCATTATAATGTTTTGCCAATTATTTGGGGGCCCACTTGCAATACCTTCGCGGCCCACGAGGGGGAATCACTGAGTGTAGATGAAGATTAGATATACACTGACCCTGCAGAGAGTTGAATATGGTGAATAGGTAGAGCCCTGAGAGGGGGACGGAGGTGTAGGTGGTGAGAGCTAATGCCCAGGGTAATCCCAGTACACAACTGAGGCCTAGGACTGTGGCACAGTCCTTCCCCAGCCTGGCCCTCTTCTCTCTGTACATCTTCCACCCACCGCCGCCTCTACTGACTCTACTGTCCCTCAGCCGCCAGAGTTTGACCGCCACTACCCCCAACATGGCTGAATTAAACAGCAGCACCAGGGACAGGTAGCCCACAGTAAAGTAACCAACCAATAGCCTCTGTGGGAAACTGCTGCTCATCCAACATCTGCAGAGAAAAATGCAGGAAAATCAATGAAAATAAGTTGTCTTGGAGCAACAGTGAAACCCACTGCTGCTGCTTTACTTAAAGCTGTAATCCATAACTTTTAAGTGAATAAGATGTTGACCAATCTGTACAGAATGATGTAGTCTACAGCTACGTTGTCCGCATAACTACTGTCCAGAATTTCCATAATACCACACTGTAAAATGCACCAGGATCCATATAAACAATCGGCAAAAACAATCACTCAGACTTGGTGGTTTGAATCTGAAACCAAATTAATTTGTTTGATTGGCCTGGCAACAGATTTTAACTGGAAACATGTGTTTTCTAAAACTTATTTTTTTAAATAATAGTGTCTTTCCCTCAATGTGTTTTTCTCCACAACTGCACAGAAGTATGTGATACCCCTCATTTGTGTCTCCCAAACACGTAGCACAACACCCAGCAGCCCTAAACATAATGTAGTGTATTTTTGCTCTATTGCATTTTTCCAGTCAAACTGTCCAATTTGGAGCCCCACCTTCTATACTGAAACAATGTACACTCAATGCATTAAATAATTCTAGGCAAGCACATTCATACTTTGAATATGAACTTCAGGTTGTCCAGAATCCTTCAGATAATGAGGAGGCACAGAGACTCTTGTTAAGCATGCAATCACTCATCCAAATCAGTTCAAAATCTTACGCCAATCATATGCAATGTACTGTATTTGTGTATGATTATTAAAAGCCACAACTGATAAATCTCCAGTTTCTTACATGTTAACTGTTGATGTGTTGTTGTTGTTATCGACATCCAGACATGTCAAAGTATATTTGCCATAGACACCTGAAATCCAACAAACCACTGCTATAACTGTAGGAAGACCTGCATACAGAGTGGAACAGACACTTTGTTATATATACTTAACCATTCCCATAAATAATGACTGACCCACCATTGATGATAAGCTTATTGTAAACAAATTATTCATGAAATAATTAATTATTATAATGGATCAACAATGACTGCACAAGAAATATAATTGGCATTCAGGCGCGCATTCACATTTTCCTCATGAAAACACTTTAAAGTAAACTAGTTACTAGTAGGCCACTCTTCCATTCAGAATCCACTCACCCCATCCCACCAAGCTGAGTTTGAGCAGGTATCTTTTGACATAAATGTTGAAAACTCTGATTAGGAGAAGATACAGGTGGAAGCCCTCTAGTGCGCTCCAGTTGAAGGCAGCCAACAGCGACCAGTGGAGGAATAGTCCCAGGACCTGACAATCCCAGCCCGCTTTGTCTTCCATCTTCAACCAAGACATTGAAGACAACAGTCCACTGAGCAGGAAGCTGAGATGCAGGAAGAGGAGTGCCCCTGTTAGCTGCATGTGGACACCAACGGACTTCTCTGGACGCCGTCGCCTGTAAAGACAACAATATTAAATACATTTTATTTTGTGTCACCTAGTTTATAAAAGCAGCAAACCACGTGTAGAAGGAGTTTGGCCTCCTGGTTTGATGGACAAAACACAAAAACTGTCCCAAGCATCCAAATATTAAACTACTGTGCTAAACAAAATGATTGAAGTCCACTGTGGCAGTGGGTTGCAAGCAGAGACCCAGAAATTAATTGGTCTGACAGTCAATTAGCTGATTGGCTGTCAGACTATCTAGACAGGATCTATTCTAGACCTTCTGAAAAAATGTGGGCCATTTGATTAAGACTGAAGTCTGGCAGGACTACCTTCTGAGAGTATCATGGGTTTAGTGTATTTTGCACCATACACTGTACATGCACTTGCAGGCAGTTCATTGGCCTTTTGAACACAGGACCGAACACAGTGGCAGAAAAAGTACTCTGATTTTGGACAAGTAAAAGTCCTGCATTCAAAATCTTACTTACTTGAGTAAGTAGAAAAAGTTAGCATCTAAATATACCTATGTATATATGTACTCATTATGCAGAATGTCTATTTCAGAATCATTGGACTATAATTATTATTGATCATTAACCACTTAAGCCCTACTATTTAATTATTACAAAATTTGAGAATTGCAGATCTACAAGCTCACAGCGCATCGCATCCTGACACATTGTGAGTTTGTAGACGTGCTATTTAAAAATAATAATTGATTAAAGTAGGAAATACTATGTTGGTCCAATTGATCATTAATAAAAAAGTAAAAAGTACAGTAAAAAGTAAAATATTTGCAGTATAAAATCAAGAAATGTAGTAAATTTGAGTAAATGTAATTAGTTACTTTACAGCCCCCCCCCCCACCCACGCACGCACACACACACACACACACACACACACACACACACACACACACACACACACACACACACACACACACACACACACTTTTCTTTACACACTGTTCACTTCCTCTCTTCTGTCACTTACTTGGAAGAAAACAAGGTTTCACTGTAGTGGGGTCAAAGGTAAGTCACATGGAACAAAGACATGTTGTCTAAACTAGTTTCATTACTCAGGCCAAAAACATGCTTACTGTAGACTTGTATAGATGAACAAGCTTATGATTGTAAAGATGACAGAGAGAACCGATCCAATGTAGGAGATATAGCTGAGGTTGACGGCATTGCGTTTGTCCACTGATACACTGGGGTTCTGAAAAGTTAAGGTAAAAAATTTAAAAAGCATGTCGAGTCTCACAGCACCTCAAACTTCTATATACAGTACATCATCATATATCTATCTATATCTATGTCTATATCTATACACATATACACATATACACATATACACAGATAGATATAACATCACTTAACCACAAGCACAGCAAAGAAACTGAGATGATTGCAGCTGCAAATAAAATCACTCTCATTGCGACTCGTATCACAGCCCTGGTTGCTCCAGTCACCTATACACACACACACACACACACACACACACACACACACACACACACACACACACACACACACACACACACACACACACACACAGACACACACACACACACACACACACACACACACACACACACACACACACACACACACACACACACACACACACACACAACACTGCTCAGGTATTTAAGTTAAATGTAATTACGTCAAAGAGCTTATTTCCTGTTTATAGTGAGTCATTAGGAGATGACACACTATCATTATGAGAAAGATACAGATATATGTACAGTACTAACCAGGTCCTGTGTCCTTCCAGAATACACATGCCCCATCCAACTGAAGCAATGACAGAGCAGGTTATTATACAAAAAGAATAAATATTGACACAATGAAAATTAACTTCCCAATGTTTAATTATTCATGACATTTTGATGAATAGACCATCGGGATACGTGAAGTTATCCTTTTTATCCTGCAACTAAACCCAATTGGGTTCAGAGCAGTGGCTGAAACTAAGCACACTTACTCAGTAGGCCTACTGTACTGAAAAGTGCAATTTTGAGGTACATTTACTTTACTTGAGTATTTCCTTTTTGTGATACTTTAAACTTCTACACCACTCTCAGAGGCAAATATTGTACTTATGATTCCACTATAATTATTTGACAGCTTTAGTAATTAGTTACTTAGCAGATTTAGATTATTTACACAACACACGCACTAACCACCTATTTGTGACGGGTTGTGAGCTTGTAGATCTATCTTTTTTAAATGTCTGACACATTTTGAAAACATTTTAGTATTTTTGCTTTGGTACTTTGGTTTCTACTCTAGTAATTAATTATGTTTTGTATAGTTGTGTTTGTCTAGTTGTTTGAGTGCAGAATGTTTTAAATGGAGCCCAATGGAAACAAGCAATAAATAAACCAGTTTAATTTACACAGAGCATGCTGTATGTTGTCCAAGATCCATTTGGACTTACACAGCACCAAATGTGAAATGTGTTCAAACAGCACATACTGTAGGTAAGGAATTCAACTCACTCTCTTGTTGTTTTTGAACATAATTCTGATAGGTTGGGACAGATTACTGATTGAGTGTTTCCCAATCCCAACCCTTACTGACAGGACTAGACCTCCCAAAACAGTGCCAGAATCCTTTAGGATGGGCCTCCTTGCCCGTGACCTGGGCTGAGGAGAAGAAAAGAGGAGAGACAGAGAGCAGGAGACAAGGGTAAGACCTAATAGCATCAATCAAGATTCAGTTAGTGTGAATTAACTTTCGACAGATTAAACATACTTTGCTAGCCCTCTTTGTCTGGCAGCAGCTTTGTGAATTCAACCAAACACGCAACAACATTATGTACCACAACTCATTGCTGACTAAATCCAAATAAGCCTATGAATTTGGCTCATAGGATCCATGACTTATCCAGATACAGACCATGAAGTAAGAGCTGTTGAGTGCAGTGATAACCACCCGTACATCCCCCCCAGAGCCAGGAGAACCTTTCTGGAGAGCTGAAGATGGGATGTGCACACAGTGATCAGGTGTAGGACTCTCTGTAGCCTAGGAGGGAGGGGTACACACATGAACACATGAAAATACCTACATCATCAACTTTATTGTCACATCACAGATTTGCAGATGTAAAGAAGTTAGTGAAATACGTTTTTTTGTGTACTACAAGGCTGGATTACCTACCGGGCAAAGTGAGCGACTGCCCCATCCAGGTCCCCGCCCTGGACCCTGTTTGGGGATATGCACAATTTAAACACAATATCAACTGAAATGATAGGGGCCTTAAGACTGAAGCATTATTATCTAGTCTTAAGGCTGTTCCATGTGGAGGAGCCCTGTGTTAATATCTGGTCTTAAAGATAGCTATTTCCATTTGGCCAAATGAGGCGTAAACCCTCACCAAACTAGGAAATGCACACAAGCAACCAGCCAATGCAATGTGACTCGTGAGTCTTCGTTTACAAAGTGCATACATACGGAAGTAATTACTATCAATGGCTAAAGATTGACACTGTGCTGTTATTAGACTATACGTCTTGGCACATCCAGATTTTCAGCACAGGTGCGTAGTAATGGAAATGTCATGTTGTTTAAAGTGTAAAATGATATTCTTTGGTTAAAACAAAAGTTTTTTTTGTGAAATAGTTTAAGCTCTGTATTCTGTAGTAATAATCATTGCGAAAAGAGTGTTTCTTCATTAACGGGGGTCTCCCTGTCTCTCCAGCTCTTTGATAAACAAAATACCTTTTCAGGTGGGTTGCCAATTTCATCTAATCAGAAGAGAGTATTAATTCATCAGCTTCATATTTGATAGTGTTCCAGTTCCAATTATGTCTGTTCATTTCTGTGTGTCATCACTTCCAATTGCAATTGCATTTAATTTATCCTGTATCCTGTATGAGTTCTCTGTCTGATCGGATGAAATTGTTATCCCGACCTGACAACGTATTTTCTGTTTACTAAAGAGCTGGAGAAACAGCTCTATAGCTATGATTGCAATGATTACTATCAGAATAAAGAGCTATTTGACCCTTATTGTAACAAAACAAAAAATATATATATTACTGCACCTTTAAAGGAGAATTACTCACACTGCTCTTGCAAAAATTCTCCTTCAAATTGTGAGTATCAATTACCAAATGTGTGTAGAATTCATTTTAACGTTTATATTTTCAAAAACTTTAGTTTTCAAAAGTATGATTTTCTATTACATAATAATTGTTTATAATCACTTCCCCCAATAACAATACTGAATTAGATGTTTTACTGTGCATGGTACCTGATTTTATGGCATAGAAACTGAAACTACATTTACTATATTCTCAGAATCAGTCACACACGATGACACAGTGAATTGAATCTTACGTCCAAGATAATGATACAATACACCCCAGGATGTGCAGATGTACAGCAATTAAATATGATGACATAAGATGATGTCCAAGTGTGGGTGCACTGCAAAATCACTCAACTACATGCTAAATTGCAAGATACAGTGTGTTGTATCAGGACAGCTACAGTAAAGTCCTCCACTGGAAGTTATAAACGGCAAAGTAAAATGTTTAGTGTTAATTTGACTTTGACAGTGTAAAAATCAACCTAAATGGTCCATACTCTGAGAGTTAAATTAACACTGATAATTTTACTGTGTGGCACTGTGGCAGTCTACCACCAGACACGCCTGTGGTCCCAAATACACCTCACCCATTTCCTCCCCAGCGACCATGTGTATGACATGACTGTACCCCAGTCCACAACAGACATATTCGCTCTGCAATCTAATGGAATGAGGTGCAGGGTTCAAACCTCATCAAACGTTTTTTTGTCTAGTCAGCCTGCATACAGCCTCACCTCATGAGATGAGTTGAATGTCCAATCTATGAAACCAGGGGGATTGATTCTAGGCCCTCTGGTAAAAGGTATTTCGCATGTTGCTATTTTGTTCTCATAACACCTGTCAGCATACAAGAAAGGAAAGAACAATAAATGATTCCCTATTAAAAATATACAATTTCATTTTAAGAAACAGCTTAATTTGATGCCCAAAGATACTGACATTATTATCATCATTCATGACATCATACATGACACTTTTGGTAACATTATAAATGGTGTTGATGAAAAGATGTTTTCATCTCAAGCACGATGGAATTACCTGGTCCAAGGATCAAGAGAAGCATTACAGGAGGAGAGACAGTATTGAAGAACACGAACACATTCTGTTGTAATTCAGAAAGGAAACAGAGTAAGTTGTCTGAGAACTGTGTTTTTAAAATGTCTGGGGACAGCTAATATGGCTAATACCCCAAATATCTGTTTCAACTGACTTTAAGCAGTTAATATATAGTATCAGAGATATATTCCCTCTATCTCTATGTCCAGCACCTACCTACTGTACCACCTTCAAAAGTGTCACAAATCTTCTTGTCTTCTTCTTCTTCATGGCCAGCTTGAACTATTAACAATAAACATTGTCAGTTTAAGTTACTAAGCCTGACACAGTTATTATATAATTGTATGATTTCAATTATTTGAGCTAATCGCAATTATTCAGTATAATCATCAGAATCATTTCCATTCATCTGTATAAATTAATCTGTTGAACATTAAAAAACAGAAAAAAAAGAAAAGAAAAACAATAGCGGATATACAAGCTCACAACATGTAAGCTTGTAGATCGGCAATTTGTAATATTTTTGAAAAAAATTACAATTAAGTATAGTATAGTATATATAGTATATATAGTAAATTATTTATTTTGATTATTGGTTGCCCGCCCGCCGGCCTGCCCTCCTATAGGATACCGGTAGGCTTTTAAGTTATTGCCCTATGTACTTTTGCTTACAAAGCCAAGGCAAACATAAATGTAATTTTTAATGCCCCAAACATAATTTAATCATTAATCACAATTATTTGTATGACAATCAATCATCAATTAAAGATTCATGATCGTGACAACCGTATCAGCCACAACACATGACTTCACATACTGTACATGTACACACAGGATAAATACATTAATTTAATAACTCACCGCTAATATGGCTTGTGGAAAGGCACAGCAGTATGTTAAGGAAGACAATGGACCATTTCTTTGTCCCACACTGTTTCCAGCTCATGTTGAATAGGAGTCTGAGGGTAAAGATACATACACCCTGTTGTTCTGCTGAACTGTCGTTTCCTCACTGATGCAAAATGTGAGATGCATGTCTGTAACATTCATATGCTCCTGGTAGGGGCAGAGTCAACAAACAGGAAATAAATGTCCTTAGAGTGAGAGACTGCAAAGGGACTTTCCATAATTTAGATGTTGATTTTATTTTTATGTCACTTCCTTATGATGAGTGCTTTATAAATAAAGTTTATTATTATTATTATTATAATTAGTTCAATTATTTGAACTAACTTATTTCAGGTTAAATAAATGGTTGATTAAATCTAAGTGTGAAAGCACACTTTCTTAGAGAAAAGTTACCGTTACCATTTGTCAATTCAATTATGCTTTTCACTGAAAAGAGTCGTATTGTAACTCTTGCATAACCTATGACTGTGACAAGTCAGATAGTGTCAAGAAAATGAGGAGGTTTACCTGTGTTACCACTTTCTTGTTAAGAACATATTTATTTCTAACTCCAGACACACCAATACAAATTAGTCGTAACTCCTTGCAACAAAACAGTTTTAAGGCCAGTCCACACCAAAGCAGCTCCTTGCAACTGCCATTGCTGGGGATAATGGTTGCAAGGAGTTGCGACTAGTTGCATTGGTGTGGACTGGCCTTAAGATCACACATGGGCAACACGGCCCGAGGTCTGGACCCGGCCCTTTGACCATCTTAATCCGGCCCTCGAAGTCCTCAAAGAAAAACTAAATTACCCCCTCAAAATTCTACATCTTACAAGGGTTTAACATAATTCAGCACTATGTGTTTGAAGTTTCAATCGAATAGTCCAATATGTGTCCCTTTACTCACCCTTTACTACCGAGGTCAGTATGGCTCCCCTAAAGGCACCAATGCGGTCATAATCAGGAAGTCAGCTCATACTGAGACTTGCAGGGAAGTGAAACAAACACACAGCACATACAGTAACTATTTCCAAACAGTGCCTGTTTTGTTACAAAACCAATTTGCAAGATTTTCATTTATGGAAGTATACTATTCTAACAGATTCTACTAGAAGATACTGTCAGTCAAGATCAGTACAGTGGAGTATTGTCAAGTCCCTGGCCTTCCCTCTATCATCCTCATCATCATAATTATGTTGTTGATTTAAGGAAAAAAAGTGAGTAAAGTACATAATCCATCAAAAAGAAGTCATGGAAAATAACAGTGATGTTTTTATTTAAAAAAAATAATAACTTGTATTGAATTATTGTTTAATTGTTTAAGGTGCCTTAAAATGGTGACAAAGGGAGCAATAGAAAGGTTAAGCTTTACAATGGTTGTTTACAGATTTCTTATCTCTTTAAGTCATGCGTTCCATAATTTGGGAGCATAATTGAAGAAAGCTGTATCTTTGGGTAGGGTTGTGCATAATATATGCTTGTTAGATTATAACAAGCCTGCCGTAGAGGATCTGGGATCACGAAGGAACATAAAATAACAGGGAGTCAATGATGTAGACCGGCCCCTACTGTAACCCCCCTTCACTACTATCCAATCCAACTTTATTTAGAGCACATTTCAAAACATCTGAGTTGACCAAAGTGCTGTACAGTAGGTATAACAAATAAAAACATAATGCAAAACAAATTTACACACAGTATAATTAAACATGAGTACAAATATCAATCTGGGTTAAAAGCCAAGGATTAAAAATGAGTTTTAAAAACAGGTAGTGTGGGAGTGTCGTAGAATTCTGAGATCAATCAGCAATTGATGAGACAATAGGAGTCGAGACAATATTCTAGGTGGCGATGGTTATGCTTTAATGTACATATCATCATGGGGAGAAGTACAATAGCACTCAGGTCGGTGGTACGGTAGTTCTGCCAGGAGCACAGGGCTCAGATCATAGTAATACTGCAGCTGCTTCAAGAACAAGCTGAACCATAACAAAATAGGCTGGAACATAAACAAAAGCTATCAGGCCTAGTGTAGACATCTAGGCTCTTAATAGATTCCAAATATCATAATGTATTATAGAAATACAATAAGTGATGGTAAAATATAAAGGTTAGATATAAGCAACCATAATAACAATTTAGTATAATGAATAATTCTTCTGCAGAGCATGACGAGGTAGCTTGTTCCACAATTTGGGAGCTACAGCTTAGAAGGCTCGCCATGCACCCTCTTATTAGCTCTTATTAGGAGAATTTTGGACTAAAGTTCTCTTACCTTTTCTATGACATTATGATATCTTAGAAGGAATGGTACAGTAGAAAAATTTCATAACTCCACCCCTGAGCCGCCACAGCTTAAAAGGTGCGCGGATAGGCCTTAGGTTAGATCACATATTTTAATAGCTTTTTTTATTAATTTTTTTGGTGAGATCTGACGTTCATAGTGACAGAACATTGTCCCCAAAAAAAAAAAAAAAAAACAGAAGTCTCGCTAGACGAGATTGAAATCTCGAGATTTCAATCTCGTCTAGCGAGAATTCTGTTTTTTTTTTTTTTTTTTTTTTTTTGGTTGCATAGTGTTCTGTCACTATGAACGTCAGATCTCAAAAAAAAAAAAAAAAAAAAAAAGCTATGACAAGCAGCAATTGGTCAGCTGACCTCTGTGATCTGGATGGAACATATAATTCAAGAAGATCAGAGACATAAATTGGTGCTAAGCCATTTAAAGATTTGAAAACAAACAACATCTTAAAATGGATCCTAAAACGTACTGGGAGCCAGTGGAGGGAGGTGTTCTCATTTCCTGTTAAAAGGTGTGAGGCAGCATTTTGGACTAGCTGCAGGCGAGAGAGGAAGGCTTGGTTGATCTCCAGGCTGGGTTGCCTTGCCAAGACCCCAAAGTGGACTGTGTAAGTCGTGGGTTGCAGCAGTCGTGATACCTGCGGGGCCAAATAGCATTTGTACGACATACAGTGGTGGATCTTTTCACATTTGTGATGCCCCCCATGGGCAGAAGTGAAAGTTCTTTTGGAGTGCCAGGTGCGCTCTATAGAACATGTGATTCATTGGATGTTTTTATTTTCTTTCTAAGAAATAGGCCCCTGAAAAAGCTAGTTTTCTAGGCATTTAGCTAAGGCACTTGTCTATAACATGTCAAAACTCATTCAGCTTAGCAGGTTTAGTGTGTGTGTGTGTGAGAGAGAGAGTGTGTAGTCACTCGCATCCACGCTCCGACTATCGTCCCTATGACTAAATCAGTCCTTCTTGGCCAACCCTGGTCTTGGCTCCCATTAATAGCTCAGTATAATGGATGCGGACAAACTCAAAATACATTAATGCATGGAACAGGGGAAACAGTTAATATAATCCTGCTTCGTCATTGCCGCAGTCCCAAACAAATCAAAACAAAAAACACAGGATTTTGGGACAGATTTGTGCTACATAGTAGCTGGCACTGGCACATCTGGAGTAGTTATATTAGCATAAGTTGTAGTGGTAATAGTGCTAGGGTACTATTACTAGAAGTAATAGCACTACTAGTTGTAGTTAGTAGTAGTCGTTTAGATTTAAACAACACACTAGCATAGATTGAGAGACACCTGTTTTACATGTTAAAACATTAAGGACTTTATTTTAACAACATTTGACATCTCACTATTCCAGCTAACCAATCGTACCACATTGAATGCAAGCAACTTAAAACATTAAGGACTTTATTTTAACAACATTTGACATCTCACTATTCCAGCTAACCAATCGTACCACATTGAATGCAAGCAACTTCCTGCTACGATGGGATAGAAAACAAGGTGTCCTTGTAGGCTTGAAAATGATCAGTGCTAGAGGTCCTGGTAGGATAGAACACAAGCAGTACTAGAGGTCCTGGTAAGATAGAAAACCAACAGTCCTAGAGGTCCTGGTAGGATAGAAAATGTGTAGTGCTAGAGTTCCTGGTAGGTTATAAAACCAGCAGTACTAGAGGTCCTGGTAGAATAGAAAACAGCAGTACTAGAGGTCCCACTTAATACTACCCTGAAGGTGTAGTAGCACACAAATCCAAAGGGTTTCCTAGTAGTTATTGGTAGAATTCAGAGCAGCCCAGCCTCCATCAATGATGTGGAAACCTCCAAACACATTCCCTTCAGGTACACTCTGAAGGTGTAGTACAGCGTCACCCAGTCCTGGGTGCTGGACCAGGTGTCGGCAAGAGCAAAGCCCAGGGTTGATGGTATGAACCCCCTTCCGTACTCCACCATCCACGTGCCAGCGCTCCACTGGACTGCTGCTGCCTCGCCTCCACTGTGTACGATGGTGTCACCTGGTACAGAGAGAGGGATTATTGGGGCTGCTATTTCTCAATACTACTACTACTACTACGGTGATGAGGAAGAAGCTGGACACTATCCTGACTATCTCTTATCCCTTCCATGATGAGCTAACGAAGATGAGGAGCACACTGAGCCACAGGCTTAACCCCCTTGGCACACAGTGTTTTGGTCAGTGCTTTGTGCCAGTAGCCATCAGGCCCCACAACCAATTTTGACCCCCATGAGACCTTTAAAACCTGCACTGTCTGTTACCGACTTACTTGTTGTGGACTACTGACTCCTGCATGGACTGTGCTGCACTTGTACATGGACTACTAGGATGTACATCACATAGCTTTGACAAATGCCTATTATGCCGAGTTCACACTACAAGGTTTTATCACTGATTATCCACTCCAGCAAAGCACCACCACATTGGAGGCAAATTGTCATTCCCGCCTTGAGATTTTGATCGCTGTGTGTGAAGTGTTCAAAGACGCGAGCTGAGTGTGATCACAGTGCTCGCAGGTGCCTCCCTGAGCACCCTGAGACATCTGGCATGCTAGCTATCTGGACCTGGCGATCGCAAATCACCAAGTATGAAATGTATCGTGACCAGCAAAGAGAGCAGAGACGTGATACAGCCAATGAGAGTACAGGACTGGTAGACACGGGTGCTTGTTTGTGTAAAAATAAATAAGATTTTTTTAAAGATCTATCTATCTATCTTCAGACAGATAGATCCTACCGGATAGCTGTGGCAAATATGCACCACGAGTTATGGCTGGCTGACATCCAAGAAAGCGTGAATCATTAGTCTGGGCTGACTCGATAGGAAGCCATTGTGGATGTATCCAGAGCCCAGCTCTATTTGGACTCAGAGGACTCTTACCTGCTGCTTCACATTAACAATGAGCTAGACCACATCACAGGCTCCAGTTGGTTTAGCTTGCTGGACCTCTGTAGCGGGTACTGGTAAGTGGACCTATCCGCTAACTCCCTGAGGCTTGGCCAACAACCTCTGTCTCTATCAGCCAAAGACTGTGGCGATTTAAAATCATGCCCTTTGGCTTCTGCAACGCCCCCACCACCTTCGAGCAACTGATGAAGAACCAGGGTACCCCAGAACCGCTGTGTGGTCTACCTTGATGACCTCCTTGCCCACGCAACATATTTTGAGGGGGCCCTGGCCAGTCTGCAGGAAGTATTTGAGGCTATTCACCAGGCAGGCCTACGTTTTCCCCCAGGGAACTGCCACATGTTCTGGTCCATCAAGAGAAAAATCCTAATAGTGTTAAAATATAGTCGCTGCTCTCTTCTCTCTCGGTTCCAGCTGGATGAGTTACAATGGCTTGAGCTCAGTCTGGTTAGCCAACATGTGGCCTATATGGAAACATATTCAAAAAAACATTCATATGCTAGCAGTTGTTTTTTATTTAGTGTGTGCCTTTTTCAACAGCCACTATCATTATATTGTCTCATCCATTCTTCATGCCATAGTGGCAGTGCCCACTATGTATGTAATATTTTGGAATAATAATCATTGGAAAGGTGTTTTTATGGCAATAACAACTATTGTATTATGGGTTAGTTCTGGGACAGTGGTCGAAAAGTCTGCTACTAATTGCCACCACTACTACAAACAGTAGTAGCAGACTAACTTTTCCGGCGCCTGCCCATTAGTCCGACAGCCCATTACTCCGAAACCACAATAGTTCAACAAATGTTAGGTTACTGTGAGGTTAGGGCTAGGTTTAGTAATAATATGCACAATCGGTCCAATGGTGCTTTGTAGTGATGAGCGGGCCGACCCGTAACCCGCGGGTCCCGCGGGTCAACGGCACGGGTGGTCGAGTCAGGATTTCAGAGGCAATTATGCGGGCTGCGGGTCAGCCGCTCTCACACGCAAAAAAAACAACAACCCTATTTTGAACAGCATGCTTGTTTATTTAGCCCATGACAATGTTGTGCTACTGTAGACATTTAAAGCGACTTTGGGTACTTAAAAGAGCGCTATATAAATCTGAGCTATTATGATGATGATGATCTTTTTTTTCCCACCGCGGGTCGCGGGCCACAGATTTATATATGGGTTCGTGGGGCGGGTTGAGGCGGGTTGGGTTCCGTGGCGGGGCGGGTCATGAAAAAACACGACCCGCACATCACTAGTGCTTTGGAATAAAGAGCCATCGGACCAATGCCATGGCATCAGTATTAATAAATGGTAAATGGTATTACTACTACTGCTACGTTTGCCACTAGAACTAGTTCTACTACTACTATTACTACAACTGCTACTATTAGTAGTGGGTAGCACTACTACTATTAGTAGTAGTAGCAGCAGCACTAGTACTACTACTGCTACTACCATCATTGCTACTGCTAGTAGTAGTACTACTACTACTTAGTGCAATTAAAGCAAAATGACACTTTGGTAGAGGTTTAAGTTGTGATGTTACTCCAAATATTGGCAGGATATCTTCAATAGCTGTTCAGGTGATTATAATGTGATATTCCAAAATATTCTATAAAAAAATAAATTTAAAAAAGCTGTGACAGCTTCTGTAATGTTACATATTGGCAGAATCAGAATCTACTTTGTTTGCATTTGCTTATGTGCTGAAAGAGTGTCCCGAGCCGTTTCACCGTGCAATCTATGTCAATGAGACAATTAATACTGCTACTGAACTAATACATTGGCGTTATTCAATCTTAGTCCAACTAGTGTGACAGACATACACTAATCATTATAAAACTGAGTAGTACAGTAGTAGTACTTTGCCTTGCTCTGTGTGTGAATGTGTGTGTGTGTGTGTGTGTGTGTGTGTGTGTGTGTGTGTGTGTGTGTGTGTATTACCTGGGTGATAGACTTCACTCTTAGTGGTACCTTCCTTCCACTGTCTGAATGTTCCAGTGATGATGGTGTCTGTGATTTCAGCCCAGTATCGACCTAAAACAAAACAAAAACAATATAAAAATACTATAATACTACTAAAACATTTTATCGCCAGTCCATGCTACCAACCTCACTTCCTAACGTCGCTATATTGCGTTGTTACCGTAGACTTGATGCACAGCAGCCCTGTTGCGAACACGGTGCTAATTTGCATATTGAAATATACTGTATATCAACAAATCGATTAACATCTTAAGCCCTATTATTATACTTAGTCGCACAACAGTGTCATGCAAACATAATAGTCATTACAAGCTCACAACGCGCCACGACGCGTTGTGAGCTTGTAGATCAGCTATTTTCACTATTTTTTTTTTTTTACATTTTTAGCATGCCCAAAATAGGAATTGATTATTAATCGATTTTAATAAATTATTGATTACTTATTTTTTTTAAATAATCGATTACATGGATTAGTTTGATGAACACCCCTAATATCACCAGACCAGTATTTATTTTGAGCCCTGGCCCCTGCATGGGACATCATTTTTTCAATTGAACTACTCACCAGAGTGTCCTGTAGTATCCACTGCTGTACCAAACAGTAATACATATTCGGTCAGTGAGGCGTGCAGGACGCACATGGAACCCATCCAGCCTCCTGCATTCACAAACACCCACTGCAGGTCTTCATCTGGTAGAATGTGACCCGGGTACCTGGTACAGTACAAGTTCTTTAGTACTAATGCATCACCTGGTATGTTCTGATGAGGTCTGCTTTATGTCCCTAGAACCAGAGCTAAACTTGGAGAAGCAGCGTTTTGTTTTTTATCATAAACAAGATACAGTATTTGGAACAAACTCCCAGAAAACTGCAGGTCTGCTACAACTCTCAGTTCTTTTCAATGACGGCTATAAAGCTTTCTGTTTGCCGCTGCTTTTTATTGAGATTACTTAAATTTATTTTGCACTGTAATTTGACTTTCTCATTTAAAATTGTATTGTATTCAAATGTCCTTTTATACTGTATTTTTGCTCTGTGTCCACTCCTGAGTAAGTGTTTCCCATTAAGAAAATAAGTGTTTGACTTAATTTTTACTGAATTCAAAATTAATGTCTTATGTGTTTCTTTTGCTT
Source organism: Gymnoscopelus braueri (assembly GCF_963280865.1). Lineage (NCBI taxonomy): Eukaryota > Metazoa > Chordata > Actinopteri > Myctophiformes > Myctophidae > Gymnoscopelus > Gymnoscopelus braueri. Next base: position 37,425,036 of record NC_137603.1, on the reverse strand, counting down.
AATGTTTCAAGTAAAGCCCATTGAAATGCCTTCTAGTTGAAATGTGCTACACAAATTAACTTGCCTATGTTAAAGGGACAAGTATTATAATAATCATACTTCTTCCTGAGTTCAACGACCACTTTGGAGAAGGCCTCGTCGTGATCCTGACCTGTAGATAGAGAGATAGAGAGAGAGACACTGATTGATTGATTGATTGATTGAATACTTTATTAACAGTTTGCAAAATGTACAGTGATACGATAATGTGGTCCTAAGTATTCAATTCATCAAGACATTTAAATTAAAGACATACAATAACATACAAGAAATCATCAACACTAGGAGCAATAAAAGTATATGTACAGAAAACATGGGGGGGGGGGGCATTACTGGTGTTAAGCTTAGAAGACTTGAGGGTAGGGAGTCACACTTTTTGATGGAGAGAGATGGAGGAGAAAGGGAGAGGAGTGAGTGAGTGAGTGAGTGAGTGAGTAGATGACTTGGCTCTGCTGGTCTCGGACAGGGACAGGCTGGAGGTTGAAAAAACTCTCAACTCGATACGATCCGCATCTGGCTCGCTGACAACAAACTATCATTACACCTGGGTAAAACTGAATCCAGTCTCTTTGGGTCTAGTGTTAACCTTAGCAAGGCTGAAAGCTTCACAATCAAAGCGTGTGATGATGTTATCACAAGAAAGGAGGAAATTACCTACCTGGGTTCCATCTTGGAGGCAAACCTCTCCGGTGATAAAATGGCAGAAAGAGTCATAAAAAGGTCAACCAAAGAACACGTTTTTTTTGTATAGGATTTACTCTCTAGTCAGTAAGAATACCCTGAGGATTCTTACAGGGGCCCTCATCCAAGGTCATTTCGACTATGCGTGCTTCTCATGGTATCACAACACCACTAAGGCCTAAAAAATAAGCCTCCAGACATCCCAAAACAAACTAGGCTAATTCTTGGCCTTAAACATACAACCCACCTAACCTCTGCTCATTTTGCTAGGGTCGGATGGCTAAGGGTTGAGGACAGAGTACAGCAACTTGCAATGGGCCTGGTTTACAAGATACACCACAACATTGGGATACCCATGTACCTGTCAAAATACTTCCACAATCACAACACCAGAGGCAGCTCCACTGATCATATCCAACCCAGATTTGGCACAAACAAGGGAATGAACTCGTTCTCATGCTATGCAACAAAAATGTGGAATGCCCTACCAAAAGGAGTAAAGGAGTGTAAAACCCTCCTCACTTTCAAAACTGCCCTAAAAAAACACCTTCAGGAGGCTGCAATTCCAAACTGGCCCCTGTCAAAGTCTTAACCTAACCCCCCCCCCCGCCTCCGCGAACTGTTTATTGTACATATTTCTTGTTTTTCATACCAGTAACCTGTAAGCTGATTGTATGATGTTCTGCATAGTATTGTATCTGTTTTCTTAAATGTCATCGTGATAATAGTGCGTGGGGATCTCATTTGAAATAAGCCGTTGTGCTTTTATGGGCGATCCAGTTTAGAGGACCTTGTATTGTTAACTGTACTTCCATGTACTTTTTCCATGTCTTTCAAAATAAAGCACTTAAATCAATCAATCACGAGACGACATAAAAGAGAGACAGATACAAGTTAAGTCGTAGTTCACCCCCTTTGCCACTAGGTGGTGGTGTAACAAAATATATGTACCAATAATAAAACAAGGATTCGATTTTATATTAGGGTTAGGGATAGTGGTGGCAGTAGGCTAAAAGTAATTAGTACTCTAGTAGCAGCAGCAGCAATAGTAGTAGCAACAACAGTTACAGCAGCATCAGCAGTAGCAGTAGAAGTAGTAATAGTACTTGAAGTAGTAGTAGAAGAACTTGAAGTAATAGTGTAACTCACACAGTGGTTATTTAAGTAAAAGTATCAATACTGCAACGTAGAAATACTCTGTTACAAGTAAAAGTACGTAATAAAAAAATTACCTGAGTAAAAGTACAAAAGTATTGGTGTCAAAATGTACTTTAAGTACCAATTTTCTGTTTATTAAAGAGCTGGAGAGACAAAAAAAAAGTACCACAAGTAGAAAGTACTCATTATGCAGAATGTCCCATTTCACAAGTTTTCAAATGTATAAAAATCCTTTGAAAATAGCAGATCTACAAGCTCATATCGCGACACATTGTGAGCTTATAGATCGGCTATTTTCAAAATCTACAAAAAGTAACTAGTAACTAAAGTTTAAAAAATTATTGTAGTGGAGTAAAAGTAGAACATTTGCCTCTGAGATGTAGTGGAGTAGAAGTAAAAGTACTGACATTTTAAAATACTCCAGTAAAGTAAAAAAATACCTCAAAATTGTACTTGAGTACAGTACTTGAGTAAATGTACTTAAGTTACTTACACCACTGATTTCGTATTAGGGTTGGGGTGGTGGCAGTAGGCTAAAAGTAGTACACCAAGTAGCAGCAGCAGCAACAGTTACAGCAGCAGCAGTAGAAGTAGTATAAGTACTAGAGTAGCAGTAGAAGAACTTGAAGTAATAGCAGTACTACTGTAGTAACTCATTCAACTTTACCTGCGTACCGCCGGGCGAGCTCTGCGACGTCTTCTCCATTGAACAGATAGGACTTGTTGTCCAGCCAGTAACGCACCGGTAGAACCAGCAGCGCGACCAGCAACACCAGTTTAAACAGCAGGGAGGCTATCTTCTTGAAGCACATGGTTTCCTCGGTCGGGACGGATTTACAGGTGGAGCTTGGACCGGGCTGCGTCTCCACCACGGAAGTGTGTTCAATGGGACGGGATTATAACTAATGGGGACCGGCTGGACTAGTCTCGCGATCCAGATTGTTGCCTCCCACAATGTTCTAATGCTTCATTGGGGGACATTGGGACATTGTGGAATAGTTGTCTGGCTGTGCGAGACTACAATTCCATGTAGTAACACTCTACACAGGCTAGTATTTTATTGTGAAGTCCTAAACCGGAAGTGGAGTTTTTCTCAGTCCCCCCTCCCCCCCTTTTTTTTACTGGACCCCAGTAAAGTGATATTTTGGTTATATTTTATTTTGGTTAATAATACATAGCCTAACTCAAGGACGCAACAGTAAAAACATGAAATACCGAATTATTAAACAATACAAGTCTAGGAATCTGACACAAACCGTTGTCATTAATATGATAACATAAGCACCCCCATTTAAAACCATTCAGGTACTTTTATTTTGACTGGCTTTTGTTTCGGGAGGGACATAAATAGAGGACGGACCACAGAGAGATTAGGGAAGTTTTAAAGAGCCTGTCCAGTCAGTCACAAAGTACTGATCCTGGTATTTGTCTTGTTATTATTAGTGTTAGTAGTTGTAGTTAGTATTTTGTAACGTGAAACGACATCTTTTTTTATCTTTGAAGTAACGATCATCATGAGTAAGGAAGGACCTACGTTTGATCCAAAGGGTATGGAAGTTAAAGTTACTAATGTTACTTCTATTATTAGTACTATGCTACTATACTACTACATTACAACAACAACAACAACAACCATCACCACTAGCTTACTACTAGTAGTATTATACAGTTAATGTTTGTAGTAACAGTTGGAATAGTGATTACCACCTGAGAACTCTGGGCACCATTTATTGTTATTATTATTATTATTTTATATTGTATTGTACATTTACATTCATTTTATAAATGGGGGATCAAATACATAATCAATTTGAATGACATTTAAGGCCTAATATTTCTACAATTGATACAAATTGATACAAACCTGGATAGTCAGGTTTTTGGGCATAAGAACTTTAAGGGTAAAATGTAGGTCTGATAATGATGTACTATGCATGTTCAAATCATGTATACTTTACATCATTTCCGACCATGCATTTTCCAAAGCATACATTTATTCTTTTTTTTTTTTTAATCTTTTGGGGGGAAAGTAGCCAATTTAACATTGATGTGTCCACAATGTTGAGTGCCCACTTGACCTGTATTCTTATTGTAGTGAGAAGTAGTAGTGTGATAGCCATAGTCATTGTAGTAATAGTAGTAGTAGTAGTAGTAGTAGTAGTAGTAGTAGTGTGTTACAAACTACTAACTTACTTAGTGATAGAAGCAGCAGTAGTACTATAGTATCAGTAGCAAGAAGGTCCAGGGTTCAAATCCCACACTTCCTGTGTGGAGTGTGTGTGTGCGCACTGGTCACGTGAGTTCACTCACATGCATGACAGTAAACAACTCATGATAGACATCCTGCTGAGGAGTCATTTGAATGAAGAGACCAGCGGTGGAAACTGAAAATAAAATTAACTAAGTAAATTTAATTAAGTACAGTACTTTACTTGAGTATTTCCATTTTCAATACTTTATACTCCACTACATCTCAGATGCAAATATTGTACTTTTTACTCCACTTAAAAGCAGATAAGATTAGGTTAACCTGGTAATCATTCAATCATATCAGTACTTTAATGATTACAATACTGTAATCTTGAAGTCAATGAATGCAATAACAACAGTCCTTACATACATTTATGTTGACATTGACCATATCTAATGTTGTGGTAGTTATACTGTATAAACAGTAAACTGACTGACTTAAAACATTGTTTTATCACAAATCGACTTGCAATCGCAATATTGGTCTGAAAAATCACAAATAACATTTTCACAAATCGTTCATCCCTATAACAGTACCTACTGTTACTACAACTCTACAGTACTGCTATTGTTACTACGTCTTTGCTCTTACTATTACTCATAACAGTACTGTACCTCTACATTACTAAAAGTACTACTGTTACTACAAACAAATGTACTACTAACATCACTACTACTGTTACTACAACTATATCATTACTATTAACAGTAATACTACTGTTATTACAATAATAACTGTACTACTACAGGACTACTATTGTTACTACAACTTTACTGGTACTAGTACTACTACTACTACTACTATCGTCGCTACAACTTTACTCCTACTTTTACTACTACTACTAATATTAATAATAAGAGTATTATATTATATCGTTGCTGTCGGGCAGAAACCTTGTATCTCCCTATTTCAACTTGTTATGGTTTTTCGTAAATTAATTCCCAATGTAATCGTACAGTGTGTCGCCCAAAAGTAGCGAAAATAGCCGATCTACAAGCTCATAACACGTTGCATCATGACGCATTGTGCGCTGTTAGATCTGCTATTTTATATTTTTAAGTGAACGTTGTTGGTGTGTCTGTGGGTTTTATAAATGTGTGTTTTTGGACATAACAAGGTTTCCACCTGACAGCGACGATATATTAGTAATAGTTCTTTTGAGTCATAGTTGTAGTCACCAGCAATAGAAGTTGCAGTGTTAGTAGTGGTTGCAGTAGTACAGTAATAGTAGTAGTAATGGTTGCTCTACGAGTACTAACTCATGTCCTCCACACTTCCAGAGCACCAACATTTACGCTTCAACCCCCTGAGGGGTTCCTGGGTTCTGGTTTCGGCCCACCGGGTTAAAAGGCCCTGGGCAGGACAGGTGGAGGATTCCCCCGGGGGGAGCGTCCCCCGCCACGACCCCAAAAACCCCCTCTGTCCTGGAAACACCCGGTCCAACGGAGAGGTGCTGATGCTGCTGCACCGTTGGCAATAATAACACAAGGAGTCGTACTAGTAGTAGGCCTGTCACAATCATTATTACATAGTCGCCTAATAGCAATTATTTGAGATAATCACAATTACTTTTGGGATAATCGCCATAATCGTCATAATCATTTCCAAATGTTCGTATATTTTCAAACATTTCAAAAATAGTGGAAATAGCAGATCTACAAGCTCAAAACGCGTCACAATGTGACATGTTGTCAGCTTGTAGATCGGCTATTTCCAATATTCAGTATAAAGTTATTGAATTATTCAATGTTATTGAAAAATATCTGCCCTATGCACCTTTTTTTTTACAAAACCTAAAAACCAAACAGAGATGATCAACGACAGAAACGCAATTAAATCATTAATAGCAATTATTTGAGTAAACTTTAATAATCGTGACAGCCCTAACTAGTAGAAGTAGTAGAAGTAGTGGCACTACTATTAGTAATAGTAGCAGTGCATGAATGGATGGACGGTTGTATGAAAGCATAGATGGATAGATAGTACTAGTACAGACAGAGATGAATACCGTATGTGTGTATAATTTAGATGGAGAGACCTATAGCTATAGCCTGGTAAACCCTCCCTCCGGAAAATCTTTCCGGAGGGAGGGTTTACCAGGCTACTATAGCTATGCTAGCTCAGTTTGTAGACCATGGCAACGTTACTTCTCTCTCTCTCTCTCTCTCTAGGTAAATCCGCAATATGAAAGCACCTATGTCTTCGACAATGACTTCCCTGCTTTGCAGACAGATTCCCCAAGTCCAGGTGATATACAGTACTAGTAGTAGTAAGATAACCTTTATCCTAATAATACTCGACAAAACTAATGAATGCAAGGAGGGTCGCACTCATGTTTACTCGTCCATTTATGTACAGAAATATGACGTTAGGGAGGTTTGGCAATACTATAACTGATTTTGTACGTGCCTTCATGCATGTCTCTAAATGCATGAATGTTTCAGAGCACACGTAAGTTTTGTGTGTACTAATGAACAAATTCAGCTAAGAAGAAGAATGATGAATCAGATATGTTTCTGGAAACATTCACATGAGTGATTTAGTATAAACTCTGATCATAGCATCATACACATATTTTGTGAATGGGGCCAAATGTATTTTTATAAAACAAAAGTGTTTTAGAATTAGCATGCCATTTTTGGAACGTTGAATTACAATTACAATGTCTTTAATGAAGCTTCAAACTATTGGCTACAGCAGTTGTATTTCTGTTCTGAACTGGTTTCTGGTGTGTGTATGTGATCTTCAGGTCCAAGTGATCACCCGCTTTTCCAGTCCAAGACTGCACAGGGAGTCTGGTAAGTACTATTGATCAAATATCTGTATTTATCAAAATATTTGTATTTGATCGAATATTGGTATTGTCACACGTATTGGAAATGTATCAGTTTTGATCCAAATAGTGGTATTGAAAGTTGCAACTATCAATTATCTTCTTACTTTTTCAATTAATCGAATAATCGATATTTAAAATATATAAAGTAAACACATTACACACCATATATGTTAAGTAAATTATTATAAAGTTATGTTGGTATTTACCAATTACACACAATCTTACAAATATAGTAATATTATTACAAAGTAACATCATTACTTGTTATCCTCCTATAATTTGACAAACTTCTGTAGTGGTGCGTGGTGCGTGGTGTAGTGGTGAGGCCAAAATTGGTTCTGCCCGTTTTTCCTCAGTGGCTGGAGCAATTGATCTGAATTTGCACACAGCCATTGACCATTACCATGTGCACCCAACAGCGATGCCCTTTTTCCGATTACACTAAATCTCAGCTGTTTATTAGCGCTTTTGTGTTCGCTGCCTCCCGGGTTGCCAGATCATGTGCGCATATCCCCCTAGTTAATTCATTTTCATGATTTTCATATATTATATGTCAAAAGGATAAAACCCCCCTAAAAAATCCATTGTGGCCTTTGGAGGTCCTATTGATTAAATAAGTAATAGGTATTGGAAGTGTGTCGGTATTGGTATTGATCAAATATTGTTTTGTTTTTGGAAATGGATCAATATTGATCAATGTTATTAAACGTGTGTGTGTGTGTGTGTGTGTGTGTGTGTGTGTGTGTGTGTGTGTGTGTGTGTGTGTGTGTGTGTGTGTGTGTGTGTGTGTGTGTGTGTGTGTGTGTGTGTGTGTGTGTGTGTGTGTGTGTGTGTGTGTGTGTGTGTGTGTGTGTGTGTGTGTGTGTGTGTGTGTGTGTGTCAGTAAGGTGATGTGTTTCCACCCATGGTCAGACATGCCCCTCCCCCTGATGAAACGCCAGGAAATCGTCATGGTGATAGACAAGTGGGCGGAGCTTGTGTCTGAGTTAGGCTCTACCTATCCCTGGGTGCAGGTACACATGCACACACACACACACACACACAATTATTCATAAATTAATAATTTAATCAATTCTAAACAATCAAAATACTATAATAGTGAAGAATTACATTCTAAAGTCGAGGAAATATAAATAGCTGCAAAGCCGTTGTTAATGAAACATTTCCACCTAGTTTGGTGATGTTTGGATAAACTGTCATTGGTTTATGGCCAAATTTGCACCAGGCCCATTCACGTGTTCGGAATTAATGGATGAATTATTTATAGAACTATGTTCTGTAAACCGCCTTGGAGCTTTCTGACGGACTGCTCTCTGGTGTTTTTGTTGTCGTTTTGTTTAACTATGCACTATGTTCTGTTGATAATAATGGAGAAAACAAACACATTAATGATGAATTGAAGTAAACGTGAAGATGTGTTCTGTTCTGTGTTCTTTGTTTCAGATCTTTGAGAACAAAGGAGACATGATGGGCTGTTCAAACCCTCACCCTCACTGTCAGGTCTATCCACATCATCTATAATCTATCCATCTATCTATATACAGTATGTACCACATCTCTCTCTCTTAGGCTAGAGGTTATCCTCTTAGGCTAGCGTCCCTTACTTACGGGTTAGAAACTCGGGTAGTTACATGTGAAACCATTATTTATTTAGTGAATCAAAATGAGTGCTCGCACCCCTTACGGCCCCTCCAGTCTAGCACTAACCGCCTTAGAGCATTCTGATGGACTGCTCTCTGGTGTTTTTTTGTTTTGTTTGTTTGTTTGTTTTACTATAAAATCTTCCTGTGATGTCATACTGTAGGTGTGGGCCAGTGACTTCCTGCCCAACGAGGCGTTGACCTCTGACCGCTGTCAGAGAGAGTACTTTGAAAAGCACAGAGAGCCGTTACTACTGCAGTATGCCAAGCAAGAGGAGGAGAGAAAGGTACTACTGCTGCTACTACTACTAGTAGTTCTACTGGTACTATTGGTAGTACTAATGCTGTTACTACTACAAGAATTGCTACTGGTACTACTACTTCTATTACTGCTGCTGTTATACTACTGTTACTACAAGTACTAATGCTGTTACTACTACTAAAATTGCTACTGCTGGTACTACTAGTACTACTGATGTTACTAGTACTATTACTAAGGTAGGAAGAAAGAAAAGAAAAGAAAATGATTCCAGACTAATCTAAGCTTTTGAAGTAAAAAGTTGGGAACAAAGACATTTCTTCCTGCGATAAGTTTGTGAATCTGGATGAAATTTGATCCTCTCGTTTTGAATCTAAAGTTACCCCCCAGAATTGTTTCCTGCTGAATTATGGATGTATTCAAATGGATTGATTCAAATCTGTCCCTACTTCCTGTCTCCTCAGGAGAGGATAGTGGTCCTGTCCTCTGATTGGCTGGTGATCGTCCCCTATTGGGCGACTTGGCCGTACCAGACGCTGCTGTTGCCACGACGACGCCACGTGTTGCGGCTTAATGACCTCACAGCTGCCGAGAGAGAGGGTGAGTGTGTGTGTGTGTGTGTGTGTGTGTGTATTACTACTTTTTTACAACGGGGTTCCAATGATTAATCAAAGTAAAATACATTTTTATGATTAATTCTAATGATCCACTTGAATCTTGTAGATCCGTATCGTTTCTATTTGAGTGAGATACTTCCCAGAGGGAAACAGCGAGGCTAGCGAGAAGCAACCTTTTCTATCAAAACACAATTTTGATTTCGGAGCATGTCGCCTCTTTCACCTCTCATGGTTTGCAGCCGTGTTTTCCGTTTTTGCAGTACTTTGTGTTCTTACACTACTTTTTCGTATCTTATCTATCTATAGATCTGGCTGACATCATGAAGAAACTTCTGACCAAATATGACAACCTGTTTGAGACCAACTTCCCTTACTCCATGGGTTGGCATGGTACAGTAACTGAGAGAGATGACAAATATGTTTTACTGTTTCAGAGGAATGGATGACTGACTGCATACACACAATTACCTAGTACCCAGCTAGAAAAAAACTAGTATCCTCCTAGCAACCACCTAGTGTCCAGCTAGCAACCAGCTTTGATCCATTTGGCAATCTAGAAACTACCTACAGTAGTTTCCACCTAGAACAATTTGGTTACTGCCTAGCAACCACCTAGTAGCAGATGGTTACAATGTGATTCCTAGGTGGTTGCTAGGTAGTCACTAGGTGGCTGCTAGCCTAGTAGCTTATCGATTTCTTTTATTGCCCCTTGCACCTTTCAATCCACAGTAGCTACTGTACCTCCCTCTCGGTCTCTATTCATCCATCCAATCAGGGGCGCCCACCGGTGAGCATTTGAGAATGGACAACTCCCATTGGCTGCTGCACGCCCACTACTACCCCCCTCTGCTGAGGTCAGCGACTGTCCGGAAGCACATGGTCGGCTATGAGATGCTTGCAATGGAACAGAGGGATCTGACACCAGAGCAGGTACAAACTAGAAATACAGCATCGTGGTTGTATGCCTCCGCCAACCGTTTGAAGCTTACGTTTGTGTCTGTCCAGACTCATATAGTATATGTAGTGAAGACTTTGAAGGAATTTCATGAACGTGATTTGTGAGCTCACCTCACACTCAATTCTAATCACTTCTTCCTCGAGTCCAAGGGGAAGTTTGTGCCTCATGTAATGAAATTCCCTCAAGGCAATCCTGAGATATCACATTCGCTAGAATAGGATTATTTGAGTTCACGTTACCTTGACTTTTCACCAACAAAATATTGATTTCATAATTTGATCCTATTAAACGTGTGTGATTTAAAAAAAAATAATTAGCATATTAATTCTTATTTTTTCAGGCAGCGGAGAGACTGAGAGATCTGCCCGACGTACACTACAGGAACAGGAGAATGGAGGAGAGGACGACGGAGGGATGAAGGGGAGAAGAGGGAGGAATGGAGCAGAGGGGAGAGGAGAAGATAGAAGTGAATAGTTATATAAATTCAATGAAATAATAAAAAATTGCAATTTACTTTAATTTTTTAGCATTATATTCACACACAACACACCAGGACTTTACAAATAATTCAAAGAAATCCACAAAAATAAATAAATTATACAAAAATACCATACATAGTTCTTAAGTTTACATTTTTATTTGGTACATTATTTCTCTGTTGTAACAATGCTTCTTGGCAATAATGTTATACTGTTGAAAAGCATTTTGGGACAAAGATACTACTATCACACAGATATGGACTTCTGTACTCCTGCAAAGATTGGACTCATTGGGGCTTGTGTGGATTGGCTGATAAGACTGGGTGGGAAGGGGTTATGGTATAAGGATATATAATAGATACATTGATAATAATTATATTTGTATATACATGCTTTATTTTATTAACATATCTTCATATGCATATATTGTTAAAGATGTTTATGTTAGAAAACTAATACATACTGTAAGAAAAAAAGAAAGAAAGCAAAAGAACACTGAACATCATTTCAGGAAAATTAAAAAACATTTCAACATCAAGCATCAGGCACGTATTGACGGGTATAAAAAAGATGACATGACATTGCTAAGTCACTTGAGAGCAATATAAATATACAGATATGTGTTCAGGCAAGCCCAGAGAACACTTCCATCAAAGGAAATTCTAAATTTCAGTCACAGGAACAAGTGTTGAAAAAGTAGTGTTCCTGTGAGAAATATGTTTGCATAAAATATATAATTAATTTTTCACAAAGTGGCATGACATTATCTTTGCCAGTTGGACTCAATGGGATTACTTGTTTTTCATGTTAATTGCTTTTGTCAGTATACGTCATATTTGGACCCAAAAGATTGGCATTGTAGTACTGTAGACAGTGTAGTAAGTATTGTAGCTACAGTATGGCAGGCTTGGTTCTCAAGCTGGTATAAACTGCTACTCTTTGGGGTCCAAATGATTATTTCAGATAGAACATACAGTACATGAAAACATGCCAGATAAAAGTGATCCCATAAGTTCAACTTTAAAGCTTTACATTTTGGTGCAAACAAGGGTCCAATACAATAAAAATTTTCAATGTCCCGTTTGGCTGTAGAAATGTATTATTAATTTACCACTTTGTGGAAAAAAGGTGTATTTATGTTGTTTCTTGCATGATCAACATTATTGTTTCTTGTAGAACAGCTGCAAGTACAGATTACTGTGAATTACAATGTCCTTTGTTATAGTGAAGGTTATATAAAAGGAAGGACATGTACAGGTATAGTCACTACAAACATTACGGGTAGAATAAAATAGAATATTAACAATTTTACTACATTTTCCAGAAACATCTCATATCCCAACTTATTTGCCCTCGGGGTGAAAAAAGGACTGACGAAGAGAAACTGGGCTGCTGATTGTTCTAGATCAAATCCAGTAAAAGTTTGTTTGATGATGACACCAGTTTTGCAAGTCAAAGTCTATGACCCCAATTACACCTTATAAAGAGATCTGTATGTGGATACGGTAAGTCATCTGGATACGGTACAATACATGTGTTCTAATTATCCAGATAAGAGATTACATGTTCACACCAGGTGTAAATGGGGCATCAGAGTCATCACAAGATCCAGCTTTTCACATTCAGTTCAAATTTGAGAACAGCTAGGAAGGCACGGTGTCAAAATACTGATGTGAACAACAAATATTCCTGCCCAAGTTGCAAAACACATAGCAATACCATACCTCACCACAAGCAACCAGTAAATTCCCCAAATCAATTGTAAAACAAACACAATCAATAAAAAGATGTTCAAACCGGGCCAATGTGATCACATTTAGTTGCTCGAAATTATTGTTGATTAGCATAAAGGAAGGTGTCGGGCTCACTGGACTTAGCTGAGGACGATGTTGTCAGATGTTGAGTATTTGAAATGTTCTGGGTCTCTTGTGCACTCTTTCTCTGCTTTCTAGCATTACCACAGATCCACAGGAACATAAAGAAACCTGGAGTAAAAGACATTAAGTAAAAATCAGGAGGAAGATGAACTGGTAAAAGACAGCCTGATCAGAAACACACAGTAGGAAAAGATTGTGTACAGTTTGGTTAAAAGAACTCTGATGTGCACGTGCAAGCACACACACACACACACACACACACACACACACACACACACACACAGACGCACACACACACACACGTACCTAAGTCATATCACAAGTAAGACGCGCGAACGCTGGAAGCGAACGCAGCTCGAAAATATTGTGTATTTACGGACTTGTAATCCGTGTTATTTCACTGTGATGGGGAGAGAACTGTGTGTGTGTGTGTGTGTGTGTGTGTGTGTGTGTGTGTGTGTGTGTGTGTGTGTGTGTGTGTGTGTGTGTGTGTGTGTGTGTGTGTGTGTGTGTGTGTGTGTGTGTGTGTGTGTGTAAATCAGAGCATTGTCTAAATTCCTGCACTCTGGCGCCCTCTACATCGGTAGTGCATGCACACAGACAGACAGACACACAACCCGAGCAGGGTTACATAGTAAGCTCCACTTGGTCGGAGGCGCCTCCTTCCGCGTTCGCAATAACACACAGAGACACACAGCCTGGCAACATTGGCACGACAGCAAAAAACTATACTGACAGCAGACCTTGCAGTGAGTTGAGGATGCAGAAAAGGTAGAGGATGACGTAGTTCATGTATCCTGAACTCAGGAAAGCCAGGCCCCATGTGGTCCCCAGAAGGCAGGTGAGCCCCAGTACAGTGAGAATGTCTTTGCAGGCCAGAGGAAGCTTCTTTGAGGCTCCAGCCTTGGACTTCCCTCCAGATCCAGATTTCAGCCTGCAGATCTTGGAGGCTACAGCCAGCAGCACGCCAAGGTTGATGATGAAGACAAGACTGATGTAGGTCAGGTTCACTCCGTAGAAGAACATGTCATCTGTGATCCAGCAGCTGTGGGGCATTACAGTACAAAGGTTTGGCCTATTGGTGAGTGACACCTTTGTTTTATATACATTTCAAACAAAATAAATATTGGCCAAAAAATACATTACACACATTTTTTTCCCTTTCTTGTTTTTTGCCATAATGTTTCCATCTCTGGTTGAGACGGGAGTTCACTGAGTTTGCTTTAGAGATATTTTGTCTGATCCCCTAAAATAGTGACCCACAACTTACATGGCATTTGTTTTGTTTCCCTCAGCCATGGTAATTTCTGTGAAGCCATAAAATTGTTTGATGTCCTTTACTCCAAAGGCGATTCCCACAATCACACCAGGAATTCCTACACACACACACACACGCACACACGCACACGCACACACACACACACACACACACACACACACACACACACACACACACACACACACACACACACACACACAGTGTGTGTTTTGGATAGGGTCAAGTGTGTATGGGCAGTAAAATAGCAAAATAATATACTGTATTAGGCTACTGTAGGCCTTCAACTCACCCCATCCAGCAAGAGACATCTTGGCCATGTAGTGTTTGTAGTGTGTATTGAATACTCTGATCATCAACAGGTAGAGGTGAAAGGCCTCTACGGCCATCCACGTGAAACTACACAGCAGGGAATAGTGCATGACAACTGCGATAAGCAGACACACCCAATCGGTCTTCAATGTGGCCCCCCACTCACTCAGCATAAAGGAGGTGTTGAGCAGAAATAAGGCACCACTCAGGGACACATGGATGGAAATGGAATGGTCCATTTTGTTTCTTAGAGATACAGACAGGTCAAGGTTGGAGGTTATGGGCGAATGTTTTTGTGGTCACATAGAACTAAACAAATTACACCCAGTGTGAAGCAGTGCCTTTGATGAGTTTATTTCATTGAGCTATACAGTATATGAATTAGAGGAACAATGTGTTAGTTGTTGAAATGAGTTGCAGGTTTGTGTTGCAATTAGCTAGCCTGGTAAACCCTCCCTCCGGAAATCTAGCAATTAGCAGCAGGTGTTCATGCTCATGGAGACACACACACACACACACACACACACACACACACACACACACACACACACACACACACACACACACACACACAAAGTCACTTGTAGAAGCGGCTGCACCGCTTGTTTTTCCCCACATTTAAAAATATAGAAAGATCAAATTGAAAATATATTTTGGACCCTGAAAATTATATATATTTGACATATTTGGCCATTTAAAACATAAGGAAATATTATTTCCTCTAAAAAGATGTTATTGCACACTGCATGCATGTGCACACTCATACACAATATGTATGCGCGTGTGCGCCCACACACACTTACCCACTGATGATAAATGTAACAATGGATAAGACCGTGAAGAAGGCGGACAGGGCACAGCCTATGTAACTGATATATGACAAGATCTCCCAATGAATTTCGGCTATAGGGTCCCTTATCTGTAGGATATAGAGGGAATCATGCAAACAGATCACATACATTTATCTCACTCTACAGCCGTGAATTATTGTGCAACATTTTGATTCTGAAATAAACAGTACATACTGACCTACAGTACCTACCTGATCTGCCATCAGGAACAAATCAATAGAAATGTATCCTTACCAACAGGACAGCAAAGGGTGTGTTGTGATTACAGCTGCACTCGATCGTAGTGTGGTTGTCATAGTTTGTTTTAAAAGTCTCACACCCATCAGTTTTCCAGTGCCAGTCATCTACATGCAAGATAATCCACATGCTAAGCAGGTGTGTGTCAGACCAACAGTTACCATGCTTGTGAACGTACATACTTTTGTATGTTTATATACAAATACAAATATATCATCCAATGTGGTGACCAAATATTTTTCAGTGTGTATGACCAAACATGCTAAACAAAAATGTTACGTGCATTCGTGTAAATTATACTTTTGCAAATATTCAGCAAGGAAACACATATTTCAGCTCCAAAACAATTTACGAAAAGGTACAAAATACATCTGTAAAAGTATGAAATTAAAAATATGCTAAGTTACAGAAATGTTCACATCATGCAATGAACACTTTACAACTTTAATTTAAAAAAAGTTGAGCAATCAAGAATAGATTAGCAAGCAGAACAACCAGAGCACTATAATAAAGAATGATAGACCTATAATATACCCACCATGTTCATCAAAAAAGTGACAGAGTAACCTTGAATCATTCTGTTGAAGAAAACAATGAAGACATCTCTTTAATTTAATCCTGTGTCAAATTAGTTTAAATACTTACTAATGCTTACTATATTATACTTTATACTATACTAAGTAATACTTATACTGCTGAAATGTCATTCATTGAGCTACACTCTACGTGTACTATATGAAGAGTGTAATGCCTACATTAACAAACTACATTGTTCTCTCTGCAGTCTACTTATGGCTATTTACCTTGTTGTTTATTGACTAGAAATCATGCTCACTCTGCTTATTCCAATCTCGCACTTAAGTCGCACTTGTAAGTCTTCTAAATGTCTAAATAGTAATTGTCATTGGAAAAGAGGCTCACTGAGTTTAATTAACCAAATGGGAAAATCGAAGGGATTCAACGCAATGAAAAGTTAGCAACATTTTGAAGGTAAAGAGCATGAGTTCTCTGTCTGTTTTTTTCAATGAGGTCCTTTAAATAAGCCGACTACCATTGTATTAAGTCAGAAGAACTCAACTAGAATAACATCTAAGTTCAAGAATCAAACACTGTTCCCTCAGCTCTATGTTCCCACAACAAAGTAAAAGGCTCTAATCAATCATGTTGTTTTATAGAAATGTGTGAAGGAACAAACATAGACTAGCTTTTAACTAGTAGTAAACAGCAATCACCAGCCTACACACTGTAATAGCACTTTAGCAACACTCAAGCAATCCCCGAATGTAGCACCCACTTGTAATCAGTTAATAGTTAAAGGGACTACACCATGAATTTTTACTTTTTCTTCTTTTTTGTGTGTTTTTGGTCTCCCCTACCTCTCTTCTATCCCCAAAAATACCCCAGTTTGAGCACTCAGGCTTTCACAGCATATCTGGGGTTTTCTGTAAATTGGTCTCAAAACAGGCCAAACTGATTTGCCCCCGAAAGTGACGTCACTAGCTGTACAATCCCTCCCGTTTTTCAGTTCCAACATAAAAATACAAATTGAAAAATATATTATTTGTTTCCAGTTTTTTTTCTTTTTTTTGCATGCATACAAACTGGCTCAATAGCACCACGTGCCAGATCAGGACAATGTGGTATTGCAGGTAAAAGTGCTTTATAAGCCAGAGAGAAGTTAGTTGGAATGAGTATATCCGAGGCTTGATGTAGGCTCAAACCTTTTGAAAAACGTTTGAGGGACATAAACAATATGATATTAAATGTTAGATATTTTTAACTCCTACATCCTTTAATAGCTTAGCAACCACTAGTAACCACCAAACAACAACAACAAAAACAACAACAACAACAACAACAACAACAACTGGTAATCCCCTACTGTAGTATCCAATTACCAATTATTAGTAGTACATTACACATACCACCTACAGTAGCAACCGATAGCAATCACCTAGTAACCACCTACAGTAGTGATGCTGCAACAACCACTTAGAACCCCCCTGGTAACCCTCAAGCAACCAGCTTGTAACACCACTGAGCAACTACTAATAATCACCCAAGCCACCCTTAGTAATACCTTAGCAACCATACAGAATCCCAGAAACAGTAAACTACCAACTGGACCATGCAGAAGAAAAATAGTTGTATTTCTCTTGTTATAAACAAAGATATGTCACACAGTGTATAAATTATCTCCATACAGGAAAAAAGTTTCCTTTTTTTTTCACTTCAAAAGAATCAGGAAAAATGTGGAACTACTAGACAAACATTTTCACATGCACGCATTTGCAAACACACTTACACGCAAGGTTGTGTGACCAGTGATATTGAAGATCATCTGAACTGAGGTGTTTAGGTCAGAAAATGGTTTCTCCCCCATTAGTTCTATTCTGATGGCCATGGATGGGATATCCTCCTGCTGAAACTGTGTGGGGACAGAGTTTCCCATAGAATCATTAGTTAGTTTGTTTTGTTTGTATCTTTATTTTCACATATAAATCCCAGTCGTATATATGTCACAGGGTGTTTGGAGAGCCAGGGTGATTGAAGACAGAGCGCTTGTTTTTAGGCACGGGGCTTCGGGGCGATGCGGGGCTTTTCGAGACAGGGTTTATTAGCGAGGCTCGCGAGGAGGAGGAGGAGAAGGAGGACGCGGCACTGCGAGGCGGGGGTTTATTACGTGAGGCGAGGAGGAGCTCCTCCTCGCGAAATAAACCGTCCTCCTCCTCCGAGGAGGAGAAGGAGAACGCGGAGAGGCGGGGCTTTGATGTGCCGACGGGGACCTGTCTTTTGTTGTTCCCCCCCACATAGCAACCAGGAAGCTACGCTAGGGGAACGCTGAACACGCGTGCACACGCACACGCTTGTCCACGACGGAGGCGCGCCGACAAGTGGAGCTTGAGGCCGAGGAAGCGCGCCCTCGCGCCTCCAGGCGCGAGTGCCCGCGCTGACCCGGCCGATGCTCCACTTGTCGACTCAGCGCCGTTTGAGTTGTAAACCGATAGGGACAGAATAGTTCTTTTCATGGATCACTGTGTGTGTGTGTGTGTGTGTGTGTGTGTGTGTGTGTGTGTGTGTGTGTGTGTGTGTGTGTGTGTGTGTGTGTGTGTGTGTGTGTGTCAGGGAGAAACTAAAACAAAAGCCAGCAGAACACAATAAAAGTATCTTAACAGTCCATTGAAAGCATGAGCGCGTGCGCGTGTGCGTGCGCGCGCGCGCGTGTGTGTGACTGTGTGTGTGTGTGTGTGTGTGTGTGGTCGCGGCCATATATGCTTGTGCACAAGCCTGGCGTGTGGCTCCCTCTAGTGTTCCTTCTACACAATTGCTGGGTGGGTGGTAAAAACAAGCGAGCCTTCTTCAATCACCCTGGTTCTCCATTCACCCTGTAACATATACATCTACTATAACTATATACAAGTAGCGAGTATATGAGTAAGGTAGACTAGAGGATAGCCAAGGGTTTAGAAATTCAAGAGTGAAATGCTGTATTGATACTAGGATAAGGATAATTCCTTTTAACAGGACGTTTATGAAAGTCCTTGCGGGCTTGTTTCCAATGAGGGCCTGTGAGCAATTAGGGGTTAAGAGTCTTGCTCAGGGTCAAATTTCATTTCATCGACACATATGCTGGCGTGGCCTGGAATCGTACCTGGGGCAACCAGGGCCTCTGGCTCCCTAGGCGGGCTCACTAACCACTCAGCTATGGCCGCCCCTTAAATACTAATGTACTTAAAAGGGGTATTTCATGTACAGTATGGGATAATTTGTACGTATTCTCTAGCTTGTGCACCCCAGACAGTTTTTAAGTTGCATGATTCAATATTTTGTTATTTGATATTCATTTGCTCAGACACAGCTGCATGAGTGGACGTCATTTTTAATGATTCGGCTATAAAATACAATACAATCAAAAGTAACATAAACAAAATAATCAAATGAAAAAGTAATAAAAACTGTTTCGTGCATTAGAAGGACAATATCAGTCACCAAAACCTTGTGTTGGTTGACATGGAGTTTGAAGTTGAATAGGCTTATTTATATAGAAGGGGGCGTGTCTGATCAATTGAATATCAAATATTTATATATTTATTAAGTGTTGAATTAAGTATCTTAAAAAATGTCTTTTTTGGGGGGGGGGGGGGGGGGGGGGTTTTAGCTGCGGCGGACCCAGGATGGAGTTATGAAATTGTTCTACTGTACCACTCGTCCTAGGATATCATAACATCATAAAAAAGGTAAGAAAAACGTCGGCCGAAATTCTCCTTTAAATGCTTATCCAGCTATTTAATTCTATACCCCCCCCCAATGTTTTTCATTCTTATTTGGTTCTGGGTTCCCAGATTGATTGAACAGTATTGCACAAGTGAGATGATTAATGATGGACATCAGAGTATAGGTTATACATGGTTACAGGACATACTTGAAACTGTCTGTGCTGCATATAGATGACCAGACCAACAGTCCTCTCTTCTGGTGGGAGTTCACTCAGGGCATCCACAGGAAGCCAAGTCTCTGGGATGGATGATTGATTCTGAGGCAGCAGCTGGGAGATGGTCAGAGAGGAAGGGTGAATGATGTCTCATCTTCACTGCATGTTATAATCACTCTCATTGTCATAATATTTGTTACCCCTTTCCTCCAGCAATTTATAGCTCAATTCTTACACTCGAGGTTAAGTATTTTCCTTTGCTATGTATTATAGCAATCATTAATATAACTATTAAGTTAGTAAGTAGTAAATCGAGTAAATCTAACTATTACCAACTAATCCCCACAATATGTGAGAAATGAAGCTCGTCAACACGTATTTATTGTTATTATTATTATCTTATTATTAGTCAAACTGTTTGACTCTGAGGAAGACACAAGTCGAAACGTCAGTCACCCCTGCAAAATAATAAATACTATAAATAATAGTATCTTATTTGGGTAGTCTCTCCTGAACTGCCCAGGTATCTTTCTGATTCAAGTTGTCCCTGTTGTTCTACCTTTAACTGGCTGAAGCGCTTTGGTAATATTGGCAAACAGAATGTTGGCATTTTAACCTATCATGATCAGTTATAATGCATTATAATTTATTTCACTGAACAGTGCTGGCATATAGAGTGAAAAGCTAAATGTGCTAAAGGATTAAGATTGGGCAAAGATTGTGTTATTTGGCATGATTAGAGCCATGAACTTTGACCTGCATCCTCATACTCCTCATAAGATGGCCCTATTTTGGTCACCCCATAGCCTTTCCTTTAGCCAGCACCACCAGGTCAAAATTCCAACTTGTAAATAATATATCTCAAGCTCTATACTGTGTAGATTGCCATGCAACTTACTGAAAACATTTATGTTGTCTGGAGAATAAGCCCTACCGATTGTGAAGACTCCTCTAGTACAACACTTTAATTAAGCTAAAAGCCACTTTTATTATTATTACTATCATTATAACAGTATTTTATTTAACTTTTAATGTTTTTCTGTGGTTTACAATATATGTTTAACCTTCAGTGAATATAAATCATATACCCCCAATATAACAATATATTGTTTGTTGTTTTTGTTTTTTTTATTTTATTTATCACCTGTCACATTCAGGAGTGTTGCTATTCAGTTACAACTATAAATATGCAGGCAAATCATTCTCATTTACCAATGCAAAACATTTAGTCCAAAATATTCAGTCCACATTGACTTATCTTTTTACATCTATTTACCCATTACAATTAAAACACAAGTACACCAATTCATTATAATGTTTGTTACAAAAATGGCACAGATTCAGGAATTTATGGATGCAATTAGAGCCTGTGAGCCCCTAGAGAAATTGGTCACTTGATCATTGTCATTATTATTATCACCATCATCATCATAATCATCATCACCATTCCCCTCATGTTCATGCCCGTTTCGGTACCTGAGGCATATCCACCAGAATCCTGTCATTGTTTCCTGCAGCGGTGAGGTCATCCTGGCTGATGTTGACCACATGCAAAGCCAACTCCTTCATGAAGTAATATTGCAAGCCTCCAGACTCAAGCTCGGTCCGTTTCATGATATTATGAATAACCTTTCTCTCAACCCTGCAGGATCACAGTACAGCAGAGTAAAGTATTAAGTAATAGTAATAATAGCAATAGTAAACATAACCATCATCTAACAGAATGTGGTATAGAATAGGACAAAATAGATTACACTACTGTAGACATATAGCAGACTAGTGCACAGTCAGATGGAATAAAGGTAGAAGTCATATAGAGTACAGTAGAAACAGTATAATAATGAGTAGAAACAATATGAGAGAGTACAGATGAGAGTTGAGGTGAATAGAATGTAGGAAGAGCAGTAACTGCAGTAGAGTAGACTAGAGCATGTGAGAAAAGACAAAAGCACAGAGCTATGTGACTTACTTTATAAAGGCTTTTCTTATTTCGGGGTATTTGTGGAACACTTCTCTGCACATACTTCTGATGAAAAAGAGTCTGTAAAGTCCCTCCTCTAAAACATTGGGTGTATCTGTTTTCTTGATCAGTAGCAATATGTTCTGCTCATTGCATATACCCACTGTACAATTGGTTACTGGGAAGAGAAAAGGGGAGTGGGAGACGACATTTAGAATGATGTTCTGTATCACAGTATCACTCATTTAGGAACATAGACGCAAACATTAACAATAATAAAGGCCTATTAATAAAAAATAAACCACCAAACATCTAAACAGAGTTAAAGCCCTGGCTGTCTTGAACCCTAAAAACAAATAACTGGACTGGACTTCTATAAAAAGAAGACTAGAGAGGCAATATGATGTGCAACCAATTTTAAAAGTCAATGCAAAGACTTGTTTTGATGCTAAATCCTATTGGACAATGCAAACGTTGGACGTGCCACTTTATGAATAAACTTGCTCAAGTGAAGCTGGCGTGAACACACCATTATGATCCCACAACATGTTATGGAGTGTTACTTACATGTGTTGGACAAGTCAAATCGTGTCCCTTCGGTAACGGGTGCCGGGAAAGCAGTTGCACACTTAGATGAATTTCCATTGAAAAATTCTGTCATCGCTGTTTTTGCTGTGTTTGTGCAATCGATCCAGCAGGAGCCAGCAGTCATGCTACATTTGTGACTGACTTCAAGGCCAAGAAGATCCCCATATGATCCCCTGAAGATCATTTTCAAGTGCCCATTGGTAATGTTAAAACAAACTAAATGTGGAGACAAAAGAGAAGGAAACACAATAGCATTTTTTACTATAGCCTATTAAAGGTGCGGTAGTTATTTCTGTTTGTTGTTATTGATGTTTATACGATTTTGAATTCAAGAATTTTTTTCTTCTTTTTTTTTACAAGACATCAGTCAAAACATCGGTAATCGGTGGTCAGACTCTCCAAATGTTATATACAACTCTGTAGTTGCTCAGAGAGGGATGGTAGAGAGGGAATTGAGACATAGGCTGCCTCCAAATACTAAGACAATACTTCGACAATCTTAAAATAAAACTTAATTTTGTTTGGCTTCTTCAGACATTGCAGCAGCATAAGTAATAATAGGCTAAATAGAAGGAAAGAAATACTGTAGTTTAATAATAAGTGAATAAAATTAATTAAATCAACATTATTGTCCTATCTTCTCTCAATATTAATATTTCCCCTTAGGCTGAAGATGCATTGTTGTTTCAGATAGGCGCCCCTTCCCCTCATCTGTTATATTTGATTTTGAAAGGTCATCTCAATCCTACAAAAAATGTTTACGTACCTTTGTTGGCCATTGATCCTGATAACAGGCATAACAGCAGTAAGGCTAACATTGCTTCCTCTGAATATGGAAATAGAAGAACAAATACAAAGTTTATATAGCTATATTCAATTAGCCTCATTCAGCCAGCAGACATGTATGTTTCATAGCAATTACATCTATGTTTACTGTACATACGCTAAGATGGCAGGTGATAATTTAAACTCCACTTTCATTAATTTCAAAACTTTGTGGATTTAGCTGGTTGTGGATTTAAATGTTGGCATAAGCCTGTTGTATCCTATATCATCTTAGACACAATCTATTGCCAAGTATTGGATAAGAATAAGGACAACAACCAAACAAAA